>NC_064287.1:17936182-17990934 GCF_019186545.1 Solanum stenotomum
ACCCCATACTCAAGTAGTTGAATAGAAAAGCCCAGACCTTTATCGATGAGTAATTCTTACATAAAGTCTTTAAAAAGTCATGAGACTGTAGAGGGGCTTAAGAGAAGCCTGGGAATAGCTTAAGTGTTCAAATTTGAAAGAATGCACTCTTATCCATATGAATCGTGCATTCAAGTTAAAAGCGAGATGTACTCCCAGACTCTCTTCTCTAAACCTTGTTTCAGGTGAGACCCTTTTGAGAGAAGTGTGTTTTAGAATGTTCGGGTGGTATTTTTTTCACTTAAAGAGATAGTATGAATTGCGATGTTATAAGTGGTAGTAGTAAAAGTTCCCAATGTTTGAAGAATGCATGCAGAGGTATAGTAAACTAAGAAAGGGAGATAGTGATGAGGCAAATTATGTTTTTGTAGTCATGCACCCAGTAAGTTATTAATGAGAAGTTTTCCCTAATGGGTAGACTAAGAAGTGATGAGTTTGTGTAGATTTCATGATAAAAGGTAGAGTAAGAGTTACTAGTATGGATGAGTTAGAGTATACTTTAACCAAAAGGGAGTTTATGTCAATATAACATTATATTAGTTAAGGCCAACTATAGGTTTTGAATAAAAGAGCAGAGTATTCATGAGGTGATAGATCTAATCTAGGCTTATGATTTTTAAGGGAGACCCCATAATATTCAGAGGGTTATAGAACTAATTAGGCAATGATGTATAGTGAATGGGTAAATAGTAATTAAATTGTAAAAGGAAATGTGACGGTAAACTGTAAGTACGTAGACTGAGAGATAAAGATTGACTACTTGTCATGAGGTCTTAGTGAGTGAGTGTTTCTTNAGTGAATGGGTAAATAGTAAGTAAATTGTGAAAGGAAATGTGACGGTAAACTGTAAGTACGTAGACTGAGAGATAAAGATTGACTACTTGTCATGAGGTCTTAGTGAGTGAGTGTTTCTTAATTTTATCTAGCAGGTATCACTTAGTATAGTATGCGAGTAATTATATTGATATTCGTCTTTAGTAGTAGATACTAAGTTTGAATTAGAGATGAGTGTCGTGATAAATAAAAGATATGACAACATGAGGGTGATGATGTTAGTTTTAAGATCTGATCTTGTAGATTTGGCATAGAGTAGGTGAGGAATTAAGATGTTAGTTGCAATAAATGTGAGTGTTACAACTGTGGGATTCTAACTTTTAGATGAGAGCAATAAAGTTCAACTAAGTCATTAGATTAGCAAGAGCATTAAGGGGTTTACGTGAGATTGTATGTAGTCGGATGAGGTTCTAATTAAGTTTATGACTCTCTATATGTGCCTATATAGTATATTGAGTTATCAGTGTGGATTAGACTGATGTAAGAATTATTTATTACCCTTAAGAGTTTGGTTGAATGGACTATACATAGCCAATAATGATCCTTTCAAAAATAGTTCAAGTTTCCTCCAGTTACATTGATATGAACTTAGAAGGAAAGTATTAGTGGGCTAAGAAGGAGAAGTCATACTATTAAGAGTTAGATTAAGAAGCTTTATAAGCCAATGTGAAGAAGTTAAGAATCATCTTAGAAATAAGTGCTAGAAAGAATCTTAGTATCTGCACATGAAGAGTTCTATAGACATGGGATTAACATGTCCCGAGTATTAGGCTAAAATTAATATAGACTAGTTTAGAGATGATGGAATAGATGCATAGAAGTGTCGGGTTCATACCTAAGGGGTAGATAATAAGATGTGAAACCAAGTCCAGTATTAAGAATCAGATAGTGATGTGTTCAGAAAGAGTTATAGTGTTACATCAATCAATTAATACTTTAGCGTATTCCTCAAAGTTAAGTCACTACAACATCTTTTTGTTGTTTCTAATATCAGAATTGTGTCTATTATTCATACACTTCAAGTGGATTCACATCTATGCTCAATTCCAAAAATGAGGGGCAAAGTGTAACATCTCGTACTACGAAAAGTCAACTAGAGATTCGTACAAGTTAAAAAATTAGTTTTAGTTTTGGGTCAACTTCAGACGACCATAACTTTAAGCACTGGAAGAGTTAGGTGACCCATGAGGTATCAAATCGAAAGTCTTTGAGTCCTCTTTCCAGCGCATGTGAGTTTGCTAAATTCTGAGTTTGTATAAAGGAGTTATGCTTGTTTGAGTGCGGCCTGTCTAGTTAAGGCATTTCATCCGTTTTAAGGAGGGGTTTGTTGGTCTTTTCCCTACCCCCACCAGGCCTAAACGTTTTTCTCACCCAAATAGGGGTCTAAACTGATTTAGGTCAGTTTCATTCATTCCTAAACGCTTATGGTTGAGAGGATGGTTTCAAGAGGAGAAAAAGAAGAAGGTTTCAAGCGTTCATTCAAGATTTGTGTATTTTCGCCAAGAACTTAGTTCTTTCAATGTATGTAAGCTTCCATAGTGTTTGGTTTGTTGTCCCTCAAGCTAATCATGTAAACTTTTACCCATGAATTCGTTCTTGAAGTTGATTTATTAAGCTCTTGATAAGTTTTTGAGTTTTAGCTAATAATGGAGGTCTTTGAGTTCTTGAGGCGAGGTTTTTGCAAATGAGTTGAGTCTCTTGATAGATTTTTGTGCGTAATTCATTGAAATTGTTTTGGGTTTATGAATTTTCGTGAATTTGTACAATGAAATTGCTTAGTGTATGAGTTGACCTGAGTTTGTGAGAGGAAGAAAAAATTGGCCAAATAATTGAACTCAGGGTCGTGTCGCAGAGTTGCTTTACAATTTCCACCTTTAGATGATCACCCCCTCACAGCGTCACGGAGAGGATACAGAGTCCTCTTTCTCAAAAATCTTTTCTCGACCTCAATTAAATGGATCCACTAAGCTATGCCCGAAGGCACTTAGGATTCATCTAAAAAGTATGATCATGTACCCATGTTGGTATACACGGTTTATTAGGAATGTGAGTTGTTTAAACTCATGCTCATATCGGTGTTCAATACTGCTCCCAATAATAAATACTCATGCTCAATGTTTAAAAACATACTCTTCCTCTGAATTGACATAATTGCTCAAACTATCCTCTTAAAAGAGGTAACTTTCTGAAATATCATTGAACTGATAAATTCTCTTTAGAAATCAAAGTTTCTCTTTTTCTCAATGTGAAAACTGATACCTTTTGGAAATATTTAGTTCCCTTATACTCTTACTTAATTCATATTTAAAAATTCTTTCTCAAAAATATATCAAAATCATATTATAATATGATCATTTATGACTCAAGAAGTTATACTGCATAAACATTGATAACATATCTAGATACCATACTGCTTAAACATTGATGTCATACTCGATTGTCATACTAATCATGTTTTTAAAAAAAAATCTCAAAACTCATATTTACTTCCTCAAACACTCAGTTTAAACCTCAAATGTTAGCTTTAAAAAGCTTCTCAAGATTTACAACTCAATTCATAGGGTTCATGCGGGATTATGGACATCAATGACTCAACTCAAGGATACAAATAACAATATAGAAAACTCAATACTCAGAACTCAGGAACTCAGAACTCAACGACACTACTCCTCTAAAGAATACCCAATTCATAGGGTTCATGTTGAAATATAGACATGAACGAATCAACTCAAGAATATTAATGCATAACATATAGAAATTCAATAATTAGAAATAGAATTTCAAAAAGAAACAGGAACTCAAGAACTCAAAATCAACTTAGTTAAAAGAATACTTAAATCTAGGGATAAAATCCTAAATTACTCTTTCACTGGTATGAAAGTAAATGTTGGGTGTGATGACGAACTAGTCCAACACTATGATGGCCTTACATACCTGGAAGAACAAGGTTCTTGAAAAAAATTGAATAAGAAATTGATTAAAAGCCTTGAAACCATAGCTTGAAGTAGAACAATCAAGAACACCTTTCTTCAGATTCTTGAATTAACTTCTTGAAATCTCTGTGGCCAAGAATTGCGATTTTCATTAGTGATTCATAATTGTATGGAGGAATTTGAGTTAGAAAGAATGAAATTCTTGGAGAAAGACTTACCTTGAAGAAGAATCTTGAAAAAAAATTGAAAGACTCTTGAATGGAGTTTTCTACTTTGATTTTTACTTAGAGTTTTGCCTTAGGGTTTGAGAGAGAAGAGAATGATAGATTAAGAGATGAAAATTTGGTTGTTTTGGGTCTTTAATTAGTCAAGAAAATCGTTTAGAGTTTCCTTAGAGGTAAAAAGACAAAAACAACCTTTTTATTGTTTTCCCGTCAGCTAATTTGTCACTACACTGTATCAGGTTACTAAAATGGTCATTACATTTTACTCAAAACTCAGATTGTTGTGAAATTGATGGCATTGGAAAGAAGATTCAAATACCTTTAATTTGATAGGCTATGGTCCATGTAACTCTTTATAGTCTAAGAGATATGGTCGTTTGAAGTTGACCCAAGTAGAATCTTACATCAAAACTTAATTATGAAGGAAACTTTCAACTCAACTTTGTGCTAGGAGTTTCTAGTGACCTTAATTAATATCCAAAATCATTCTTAAACTAAAGAATTTACCTTTACGCATACGGTCAATTTAAGAATTACCTGATATGACCTTACATGTAAATGAAGAATAGTTTGGGTCTGAACTTAGAAATTTTTGGGGTATTACAGACATTCATAAAGGAAACTCATCATTTATAATTGACTGGGTACATGATTGCAGCAACATAATCTGCCACATCACTACCTCCCTTTCATAAATTACTATACCTCTACATACTTTCCCCTAACTCTGGGTACTTTTACTACTTTTGTTCATAATCTCGTAACTCATACTATCTTTTCGGGTGAACACACAACTGAAGCTCCAAAACACACCTCCTCATAATGGTCTCACCTGAATAAGGTTATAGAGAAAAGAGTGCATCTCGCTTTCAGCTCAAATGCACGATTCATATGAATATGAGTGCATTCTTTCGAAACTCAACAGTTAACTCACTCACATGCTCCTCTCAAGCCCCTCTACAGTCTCATGACTTCCTCAACATTTTTGCTAAGAATAACTCATCCATAAGGATCTTGGGCTTTACTTCAACCACCTTTAGTATGAGGGGTGGTCCAATTGATATGAGAACGCACGAGTTAGAATAAGTTCCTTATGACAAAGTTCTATTGCAAGATTTAGAGTATAGAGAAGGGAAACTTTTCTTAAATGCCTTCAGTCCCTCATTTATAGAAATGGGGAACTCACAATTATAAACAAGATCCTACCGATACGGCTTCATAAACACCCTAGGACACTTGAACTTTGTGCTCTGATGCCAAGTTTGTCATATCCCGAGCATACACCCTAGGCGAACTGGCACTCGAGAACCATTGTTGGTTCCCAAACAAACCCTTGGTCTGGCTCATTACTCAGTGGAAGACTTATTCAAGCAAAATGGAAACTCCAAATGCATAAATAACTTTAAAAACTCAATTTGAACTCAACTCTAGTAATTGTGTGAAAATAATTTAACAAGTTATAGTTAAATGTCTCATGACCTCAAAAAATTCCAACAACAAAGGAAATAATGAGCGATTCCTTGACCCTTAAACTATCTATGAAGCCTCTATTATTACAAAAGGATTATTAGGACAAGACCCACGACATACTAGCAACCGAAAAGTAAAAGTGGAACCCTTTGAAAGCAAGAAGGCTCACCAAAGCTAACTGGAACTACAAGTGGTATCAACAGAGCGTCTGTTGATTAACCTGAATACCCGTATCTACATCATGAAAGATGCAGGTCAAATGGCATTAGTACATTGAAAAGCATGTAAGGGGAATACGAAAACATAACATAAGCTTGAACTGATAAAAAGTAAGCATACTTACCTTGTCTGCACTCACTCAACTCAAGGATACTCAACTGACTCAGGAACACTCAACTTAAAGATACTCAATTCAACTAGAGGATACTCAACTCAAAGATATTTAACTCAATAATAAACCAACAATAAGATATGAAATATATGGAAAGCTTTTAAAACAGTAGATAATAACTCAATTGTATGTAAGAATACAATAATAACTCTTATTTGGGAGATTTTCTAACCGACAATCATCAGTATAAGCTACGTGATGATACAACGTCTCACCACGCTGCCAGAACTGTCCTATACCTTGTCAGAGTATAGAACATCCTCAACTAAGTGAGTCCACTAAGCTATGCTTAAAACCAATAAGGAATCATCTAAAAAGTATGACCCATACATGGTTTATGAGGATTTTGAGTTGTCTAAACTCATCCTCATAAAGGTGCTCAATATTACACCCAATAATATATAACTCATGCTCAAATGTTTAAAAACATTACTCTTCCTCAATTTTACATAATTACTCAAAAGATCCTCTTAAAAGAGGTGATACTCAGTACTCTTCATAAGCTCATTTAGAAATCAATCTTTCTATCATTTTAAATGTAAAACTGTTACATGCTAGGGAATACTTAGTTCCCTTATACTCATTTGAAATATGAGTCTCAACTCTCCTCATCCTCATACTCATTTACTCAAGTATTTAAACAAATTGCAAATAATTTTAAAAGACTTCTCAAAATAGGGTTTATGCCAAATTATGGACGTGAATGACTAAATTCAAGGGTTTCAATAACCATATATAGAACTCAATACTCAAAACTCAATAACTCCAGAACAAAGGGACTCAATGATACACTCATCTCAAGAATGCTCGACTCATAGGGTTCATGCGGATTTATGGACATGAACAACACAATTCAAGGACCTCCATATATAACATATAGTAATCCCATAATTAGGAAATATAGTTCCAAAAAGGATTAGGAACTCAATACTCAAGAACTCAAAACTCGAAGATACTACTCCTCTCAAGAACACTCAATTCATAGAGTTCATGTGGAATTATGTAAATGAACGACTCGACTAAAGGATCTCAATGATAATATAGAACTCAGGTATACAAATATTCTCATTCTCATACTTCTTCCTCAAAACTTAGCTCACAGTTATAGTTGATTTCAAAGGAATTCACAATTATATTCAAAGACTTTCTTGAACTATCCTCTTAACTTTACCTTGAATTTGGAATGTGAATTCAAGAGTTATGATCAAGATATATATGATCTCTCAATTAGTAAAGGCTTAAATAGATGGTAATAAGAAAATAGTGAAAACACGCTTCAATGGAATACATACGGGACGAAGAATGGAGGAGAAAAGGGACTAACGCCCCTAGCGCACCCTTGGCATGCACACCAGTCCTCAATCAGCTAGGGATGGTTTTGGGCGAACTGAAGGCGCAACGGGAACGCGCCGCCATAGCCCAAAACCCAGAAACTATTGAGGAATTTTCTTCTTAATTTCAATCCCTATCTCATCTAGAATCGAATGATTACCTCCTAACTCGTTTAGATTCATAAACCCATCACTAATTCAACATAATCCCGCTCAAAACTTATCAAGACAATCACTAATTCTCAAGACCCTCTCCTCAACAACTCAACAAGACTGTATTTTTTAAAGAATGAACATAACCTCAAGAACTTCTCATAAATTATGATCAATCAATTGCAAAAATGAAATATAAGGATGAATTTACATGATTGGCGTGTGGGTGAACTAACCCAATACTATGAGAGCTTACATACCTCGAAAGAACTAAGTTCTTGGTGAAATCTTGTATGTACGCTTGGAAAATTAAACTTTTTTCCTCTAGGATCTTCTCTCTAATGCCCTAAATAATTTTGGGATGAATGAAACTGATTCTAATCAGTTTGTACCCTTAATTAGGTGAAAATCACGCTAAGACTAGGTGGGAGTAAGGATAGACCCAAAATACCCCTCCTTAGTTCGGGTGGAAAGGCTTTAACTAGAGAGGCTGCACTCAAACATGCATATCTCCCTCATCCAAACTCGGATTTTAGCAAACTTGGCAGCGTTGGAAAGAGGACTCAAAGATCTTAGATTTGATTCCTTATCGGGCACCTAACTCATAATGTGCTAAGATTCATGGTCGTTTGAAGTTGACCCAAACCTCAAAAAAACTTATGGATGACTTGAATGAATTTCTCTTTATTTATTTTTGGAACTCGAGGTGCTACATCTAGTGACCTTAACACCTAAGAAAATTTAAAATTTCTCGGTAAAATCTTATTCACAAACGAAGAATGGTTCGAGTCTTAGCTCAAAAAAATTTGGGGTGTTACGGATAACTTTTTTTAATCTAATGATGTGATTTTATCAACTTCTAATTCCTATATTTTCTATAGTGGTTTTTTTATAAAATAAAATTGTTGTCTAATAGCTAGCGTAGCATTAACTTACCTTGTTTTTGTGTTTGACATCCCTATTCAAGAGGTTGTTCATTGCTTCACCGAGAAACTTTTTGACCTCCCTCTTGAAATGGTTATTGCTTTTTTATTTCCTCGTTGCAGACTTCCTTTTCAATATGGAACATTCTGCCTTTCTTTTCATGGAATGTTTTTTAATAACCCCAACCTTTAGATTAATAAGAAAAATTTAATTAGAATAATGTAAATGTTTGTGTGTCTTAACATGAAAATAAAAGTTAGTGTCATATGGATAGGATGATATTGTTTGCTCTTATGATAGTAATACTGCAAGCTAACGAGATTTTTGTTAAGAACTAATGATTTTTGAAAGTACAATATTAAACTACACACATTACAAAGTAATTGTATTACTAACTCTCATTTTCTAGATATATCATTGGTTAGAGATTCATTGGTCCTTAATTAGGGTAAAAACTAGTTATTTATAAAATTTTAAACAACTAAAGAAAAATATACAATATAAAATCCAAAAAATTTGAATGTGATAGTATTGTTGTAATTTAGTAGTCCAATTTGAAATAAGAAAATAAAGTTTAATTATTGCCTACACACACAAAATAAATGTTTTGATTCTTGTTTTTCCAGGAATAAGATAAGATTAAATAAGCGCTAATATAATTAAGCGGAGGATTCAGGATATTGGTAGTGATCAATAAATCCCAATTTGGAAGCATGATATAAAGAAAAGAAAATGTCATACACGCAGAGGCGGAGCTAGTGGGGGTTCATGGTTTCGGACAAACCCACTAACTTTTTGTAGATCCTGTATTTGTACTAGAAAAATAATTAAATATATTTGTATATTACTTTGTGAATCCCTAACAAAATTGACTGACGGTTCTAAAGGAAATTTACAACCCCCAAATTCTTAATCCTGGCTCAAAGAATAAATACATCATAAAAAATTGTATTTACCATGTCAAATACTTCATTTTCACATTGTCTCTTTTCAGCTAGACATCCACGTAGCATCTCCTTATATTTAAGGTTAAGACGGTCATTAATTGGTTCTTGTGCAGGATTTGTATTAACCGCATGTGGTTTATAAATGGTGTAACAGTAAGCTTCACCTTTAGAAGGTTCAATTCGTATGCTAACATTACGTAAAATTGATCTTTTCTTCTTCTCAACAATCATGTTTTTGGATACTCTTAAAGTAAAGAAAACTCAAGAATGATAGTTGAGAAGTAATGTGGTTTGAGGCTTGAAATATTGAGGCATATATATAGATAATTAAATTGAGAAGATGAAACTAATAAGATATAATTGCTTTTAGAAAAAAAATACAATATTTGGTCAATGTACTTATTTATTATTTGTAGATGGTGACTCTTTTAGAAAAAAAAAATCATGATATTTGGATATATGGTCAATACTGATTTATTATTTGTAGAAGGTTGCTCTTTTAGCGGGAAAAATCATGAATTTTGGATATTTGGTCAATACTGATTTATTGTTTGTTGAAGGCGGAATGGTTGAGGAGACCCTTCTACTTATCGTTATTTGACTAAGCTTATGTGACATTTAACTTTGCTGAGACGGATAAAATGTGTGGTGACACATATTTAAAAGCGAGTGAACACAAAAGTTTGAACTAAACAATATTTAAAATAATTATAGGAGTGGGGGTTTGGGGGGCATATTATAGCAAAATAAAAAAAATAATTAAAAATATTTTGTTTTTTTTAACTATATATATAAACAAAAGTCGTAATAAATAAATATGTCATGTAACTTGACCTTGGTTTGCATCTATGCTCTCCAACTTTTGGTGCGCACAAGTAGACACATAAATTTTTATGAAGTTGAACAGATAAATACATGAATCCTACGTTGCATAATACACCTAGGATACCGCGTCAGGCATGATTTAACATGTATGACGCCAAGTAGCTAGCAAAATACTATATAGGCGGAAAGGAGTGGGGAGTGAGGGTTCAAGGTGGGATAGTCAAGTGATGGGAATTGGGGATGTTGGGTGATTACGGAGGGATAATGAATTTGAAATGTCACTTATGAAACTTATTTTGCCTTATTTTTATCAGAAAAATCATTTTAAGGAGTTTGTTGACAATATGTGTTCAATCAAAAGGATTTAAATCTCTCTCTATGACTTATTTTAATTTTGATTTCATCTTAATTCTACTTATCTTCAAGCTACCCCTCTCACCATTTTCTCTCCTTCTTTCTTTCTTTCCTCACCTCTCATCCTCACCCTCACCCTCACCCCCACGTCAAGTTAAGCCCTCCTCCATTTTCTTTCTTTTCTTTTTCTTCTTCGGCCAAATTCCTTTTTTCCAATGATTTTTTTAAAGTTATTTATAAACTTCCACTACAACTCCATCCATCGGCAAATATCCTGTACCGTGGCACGAAATTAGGAAATAGCAGCGGATCTTAGCTCTTTTCACGAATCCGCAGCAAGAAGATGCAGATATTTTCATGAAGAATAAGCTCTTAGATGTAGCATTACGGGACGTGAATCTAAAGGTTAGAACTAATAATCTAGCTCTTTGCAATAAGCGCTTTTCCCGTAATTCGAGTGAGATTGTCATGGCGCAAAAGCATATATGGTCTGGTATTCCCTTGTTCCCTGTATTGGTTATGTTCTTTATATCTCATCTAGCAGAAACTAATCGAGCTCCGTTTGATCTCCCAGAAGCGGAAGCTACCACCTTGGAAAAGTACCCCCTTATTAGACAATTTCGTCCGTAGTTTTAACTTAAAAGTGGACGATACAGTCGATAAGGAGGCTGCAAAGTATGCTAAGGATCATAATATCTTTGTGAACCTGAAACATGAAATTGCATAAAATATATCTCTTCTCACCATCCCCATAGTGTATGAGACAAATGTATGCATTTCTATTAGGGTCGTATTCTATGGTTACGATTCTACCATATATGTCTTTTTCATTCCATCGAAAATCGATTTTACGGTATGGACTTGTTTGTATAAGTATTTCACATTTACGATGAAATTTATGAAAATTGACCCACCACTTCTTATTCTGGACAAAGGAATCCTGTCTAATTCACTAATTCGGCGGAAGATACTGAATTTTTGTATTTGAAAAAGATTTCCGTAGGGATCTACTAATTATTTTTCTAAGAAAAATCAAAATTTTGAAGGTATCACCAATTAATATTTCTCCTTTTCGTATAACTTCAAAATTAGAAATGATAATTTTGAAATCAATGAATTTCTCAAAGATTGAAAGAATTCGATTAAAATTTGAATTAAAAAACTAAATGATACCTACTAATCATCTTGAAATCTAATGATTTATCAAATTGTTCAAAATATAAAGAAAATTGTATATAGTTTTAAAATTGAAGAGTGTTAAACTAATAGTAGTTAAAAAAGAAGGTGGAGTAGTGGTAAAATGGTGACAATTAAAGTGAGGAGCTTCAATGGAGATGACAATGTAATTTTGAGAAAGAAACAAGAAAGAAGAAGAAAAAATAATAAGGACAAAAAGTTGGAATAATAAGAAAAACAAGAAAATATATTTTATAACAAAATACTTGAAAAATAAAATTATATTCGTTATTTTAGGTTGTTCACGCTCTTTAAGAGAGTGCATACCCTCTCTATGCCAAGTGAACAAAAAACGATGTAATAATATCAGTTCAAGATTGTTTATGGAGCAATATGACATCCGCATAGTTTAAGTGTCTTTTTGAAAATTTGGGACAATTTCAGGTGTCTCTTTATGTCTTTTCTCATTTATTTACCTATATATAGAGGTCATATAGTTACAAAGAAAAAAATTAATATAGTTGAGGCACAACCAATAATAGTTGTGTGAGACTCCATTCAATTTTTGACACTTGGATTTGTGGGCCCATTTTAACACCACACACTCTCTCACCTTATTTTTCTCCAAATTCCCCCCCTTTTCCTTCCAAATTATTTTAGCTCTTCTCTGTTCAATATTCCTCTCTTTTTCACATTTTGTTTGTTAATTCTTTTTGCTCTTGATTAATTAGTAACTTGATTAGCTCTTTCTTTCCCATTAATCATTTTTGTCCCTCAACTAAATCAATTTAAAAAATTGCCACCTCTCAACCAATTCAATTAAAACATAATTATTCCTCGTAGCCTTAGAAAAAAAATCTTTGAAAATTTTCATTTTACATCTCAAAAAATTGAATCAAATCCCTAGGATACCTTTAAAAGATAAATTTTGAGTGAGAAATTCACACACTTTATATTTGTATTAAGAAGTATTCACTGAATATCGAAAATCGAACTAAATAAAAATCTAGTCAAATTGAATATTTCTTTTACTTTAATTTATTTTTAAAAAAATTGATATAATCAGTTTTAGTTTTAAAGTAAAAATAAATCGAAAAACCACCTATGCTTAAAACATTTGACACAATGCTTAATTTATTTTCAAGAATCAATTGGTTCCATATAATTTTAAATTAATTACTCATTATATTATTATTATTATTACTATTATATTATTATTATTATTATTATTATTATTATTATTATTATAATAATAATATAATAATAATAATAATAATATCATTTAGCCTTAATATTATTAGAATTCATATTTCGTGTCTTTACGTACATTCAGTTATAATATATATTTCCAGCATGTTTCTATTAAGTATTTAAAAAAATTATAACTTAATTTTAGGAAAAATAACGGATACTATCTATTAAGAGAATGACTATAAATATATGAACTAAAACAAAATTAAAATAACAATGACTATAAATATATAAACTAAAACAGAATTTAAAAAAATGGAAAACTAAATTTGAATTAATTTGTTTTTTTAGGTGCTAGTAATTGAGAAAACACTAAATATTTTTTAGTTAATTTGATATTATTAAAAATATTGAATTATATGAGGATTTTAAATACTCACTCCTAAAACGTTTTTTTAGTTATTGTGATCAAAAAAATGTTTATTAATTCTTTTATTTAATATATCAACATCTTAAGAAAATGAAGTTAAAAAATATTTATTAGGAGTAAGAAAATAAGAAAATGAATGAAAAGAAGGTTGAGTAGGAGAGAGATGATAAAAAGGTAAAGAAGTAAACACAGTATTCAAGTGTCAATTAATCAATGGAGGGTCACACAATTATTGTTGGTTGGGTCTCTACCATTGTAAAATTTTTCTAGTTACAAACACTGCAATTCAGATATTTCCTCCAATGTAACCAATTACATTTTTCTGACCTCACTGTTTCTTAGATAAGAAATTTCAGAAATGGACAAAAAATGCACCAAGAAATACACCTATTCTTATAACTAAATAATTTAATTCGATTTTTTTTAAAAAGGCAAGAGATAATGCTTAAGAAGCAAAGATCACTTAAACCTATGCTATCAATACATGTATTTGATTGAACATGTGCCAAAGTTTCACCTATTGAATTAAACAATGGCAAAAGATGTTTGCAGTACACTTGGAAAATTAATTCAGTTCTTCGAAAGTGTTGTTTTGATTTTTTGATTATCGCTATTTTTTCTCATTTATAAAGATGTCAATCTCTCCTTCTGTTTTTGTTGTGACTAGAGTAATAGAAAGAATGTCGAACAAGACGTGATGGGTATTATCCTTGTTCATCAGACATACTTTCATTGGAAACTTATTAATGAATTATTCCTCTCTTATTTTATGTCTCATAAGGAATACATCAAATATTTGTTTAATCTTAGTTGAAGTTTTGATCATTACTGGCTGCATACATGTGAAAAATTGGCATGTTGGGAGCTAATAAGCTGTGCAGGGTATACTCCAAATATATCATGAGCCAAAAAATAGAAAAAAATTGACTTGCATTCAATGTGTTTCATGCTCTGAGGAAAAGCAAGTGAGGTTGTTCTTCAGCGAGTTTATGATTTTTCACTTCGACCACCTGGTAAAAGACTGGAATTTTCATTTACGAGAAAAACAGATTGACTTAAGTTAAAACAGAAATTTAGTTTTTACCTGAAAGCCAACCTTTTGATAAAGCTTTTGTGCAGGTCCGTTGTTTGTATGTACATGCACGAACACCTTTTCTGCACCTATCACACAAACAACAGATTTAGTCTTTTGGTGATTGATCATTGATTCTACAACTGTTGCATCCTAATTGCTTACCATTTTCTTTCGCCAATCTAATAGCAAAATGCAACATGTTTCTTGCAACACCTTGCCTTCGAGAAGATTTGGAAACACATAAATTTGCAATATAACCATATCTATTGGAGGATCTTCTCTCAATGTTGCTCAAATCAGGGGAATTCACCCTTCCCTGTGGAATTGAAGACATTTCAAATTTTTGCGGGAAATTATTACTTATTTGTCAGATTTATTTACACCAAAATACCCCAGGAAAAGCCTCTCCATGTGACAAGTGCCCGATGATCAAATCTAGTGTCCCAACGACACTCTTAAGTACTGTATGTCTGATAATTTTATCTTCTGCCCGCACCTGTTGATGTCAACCGTACATATCAGATATGATGATTTTTTCTTAATGAACTAAAACAAGTTTGAAGCTAATTGTCTTGCAAGAGTTGAAGAAAAATAATACTCCCTCTGTTTTTAAAAAAATGACCTCATTTCTTTTTTAGTATGTTTAAAAAAGAATGACCTTTTTCTTTTTTTGGTAACATTATAATTTCAGATTTCCACGTGACATGTTTAAGGCTACAAGAGTAAAGGACAATTTTGTACATTTGACATAAATTTAATTTAAAACCACAAGATTCAAAAATCTTCTTTATCTTCTTAAACTCCGTGTCAAGCCAAACTGGACCATTCTTTGTGAAACGGAAGGAGTATTACGTGAAGGTAAATTTCTGTTAACAGATTTATACCGCAACAATGCAGGTGCATCTCTGCCCAATTTGTGAATTGCATCTTCTTTTCAAGGCATTAAACTCCTGCATAGTGGAACTATGAGATATTATGCACTGCGCATACGTTTTTCATGTAACACTTGTAAATTAACCAGTTGAGTACCTGCTCTGCATATTTCCTTTTATAGTTATTGATGTATCTGCATTATCAAAGAAAATGGTTAAAGAAAACGAGTAACCATCCAATCCGACCCATTAGATATGGGTCGGATAACCAATGTTTTCTCAAAATGGATCAAATATGGTTATTATCCACTAAAATTGGTAATGGCATAATAATAATACCATTGTCGCACAAGAATAGTCATAACATGATGGATCTTATAAAGAATTCATATAGCCAATCCCGACTAGTTTAGGGGTGATCAGAGGCGAGTTGATTGATTCATTTATAAGCATACTTTCAAGTGAAGAAATGAGAAAACAGGGTACATACCGATCATTCTGGCGATCTTCCCAGTGAGATTCAGCTCGCAGCCATGCTGCTGTCTGTCAATTATTGAAGCTAAACATACAGAAAACACAACTTATTGGATCTTAAATTATGAAGAGTGATACTAACCCAATATTCTTCATCAAGCACTGCTTCATGTGCCATGAACTGACCAAACTGAAGTCGATTTTCCTGATCCAACACTTGTTCATCCGACAGCTGCAATCGATCAAAATGGAGATTCGATGTGTATGTTGATTCAGTCTCAGATTGTGGAATGGGATATCGCAATTCTCTAAATACTTGTTTCTTCCCCGTGCTTGAGGAATTGGGATTCAGTGACCTGCAATGAAGTAATAACACACATGTTGATCTTTACTATATATAGATACCCAATCATAGATGAGCTTACTGACATTATCCAGGAAGCAGAAACACTCTCATGTCTGGTGAGATTTGCCATTTTAGAGAAACAATTTGTGAGGTAACCACTAGCGATTGTTGACATTCTCTTCTAAAGTTAGGATCTTTCTTGATTCTTGAGCACCAAACAGAGAGCACAACTCTATAAAAGTAATTATGGACAATTTCCTTTTTGGTCTTATTTTATTTTCCTCTTTTTGTCTCGCTTTCTATCTTCAACTTCTCTTATCACACTTGCATAAAAGTATATTCAATCACAAGTGTGGATAAAAGAGGAGAGAGACAGAGTACATTATCAATTAGCACACTTGTATTAGTTAATTGATTTTTACTTTGTTATTTGCAAATTAAAGGGTGGTTTCGTAGGGTGTATAAAAATAGTGGTGAACATGGTATATTAATATTGTTGATTGAAAATATGTATCAAATAAGATATTAATAATAAATAAAGTTAATATATATATTATTATTTTTTAATACACTCTACCAAACTTTCCTAAATGCCTCAACTAAGAGGTTTTGTCAGTGTGCTAGTAAATTTTGGATTATCCTTGTGCAATTTTTTTTTATTTTTGGTTTCTTTAGATTGTCCTTATGCAAAAAAATATATATATATATATTTCTCACCTCCAGTTTAGTATTTATATTAGAGTTGGACTAAATTTAAATTTGAGCACCGAAAAATCCCATTTGAGAGGTAAACTGTTTCCTAACAATAACGATTTCATACCTAAGGGTACTCAAACTCAAAACATCTGATTAAAGATGAATACATACTTATCAATTCACCATAAATTCCTTACGCAAATTTGAGCTGTGGAGAACATGGGTTTGGAAAGGAAGCCGTTAGAGGCTATAATAATTAGGTGAAGGTATGTATATCATTGTCATCCATAAGTGGATCTATAGCAGCCACCCAATTGCTTCCTTGTCCTCCTCACGTTTCATTTAAATATCTTAATACAAAATTGGGATCACAGATTTTAGATTACCTTTTTTTTTTTTTTTTCCCCACTTGGTGACCGGAGTTCACATTGGAGCTCCGACTAACTTTGGATTGCGTTCTGCAAGACCCATTCAGGGGTGACGCTCCCAACAAGAATTTCTCCATATCCAGGGCTCGAACCTGAGACTTCTGATTAAGGGTGAAGCACTCCTATAAGTGCACCACAACCCATGTTGATAGGCTACCTTTTTCTTTTTTAAAACAATAGACTTGCTAAGTTGTCAATTTATTGGCATATATATTATGTGTCCACATGAATTATTTTTCTCATCACTTGTGATCTATATAGTAGGGTGTAGTTTACACATATTGTCTTTCTTTCATGAGGATAATGTTCAATCATGCTCATTATGTCATCGTTACTAATTCAGGACTTATTTAATTTTTCTCAGCCAATTGCTAGAACATTTATCAATATCATATTTTACCAACTTGTACTAGTTCATGCCTCTTTTCCACTAAACGCTGTCACACTATATATTTTTTTATGAATATGATTTTATAAAAAAATTATTTAAGTATTGAATTGGTGTAAAATCTTAGATTTAATAAAAAAAATTATATATCTACAAACGCCTTATGATTACTAACCATGGAACATCCCAAATAAAAATCACATGGTGGCTACTAGACAGCACTTGGCACTCTGTAACAAGTACTCCCTCTGTTTTTAATTACTTATTCACTTTTGAATCGACATGTCTATTAAGAAAATAATGATGTGCACAATAAGTTTACTATTTTACCCCTATTAATTATGAAATGGATGAATTAAAAATTTAAGATTTTCAAGAAGTTTTATTGTAAGTTTTAAATCGTCCATGTGGACCAATCCAATCCAAGAAGTTGTCTGAGAAGAGATGAGAATAAATTATCTCTTTTAAAATAAAATAAAAAAGGAATATTAATTAAACTGAAAAACTTATCAACACCTCTTAATAAAAGAATTTATTCCTTTACAGAAAAAGTGATAACATGAACAATAAAAAAAAAAAGAGAACAAAAAACCGAAAGAAAATGACATGAAGAACTTTTTTTTGTCTGAAGATCAACGAAGGTGTGAAACACAAATATATATTTAGTTTGTGAATGAAACTTTGTTTTCTAGTGATTCAAAGAGAGACTTTGGAGTAATCCTGTGAAAGTAGAAAAATCAAAGACTTCCGCTGCAAATACAAGGTACTCAACTCGTCGATTTTGCTCTATATATATTACAATGGTATCGGAGCCATTGATGTAAAGAATGACAGATCAAAACTTTACCTTCAAATTCTTCATGGGTTTTGTTTTTTAAATAGAAAGAAGAATAAGGACTTGAAAAAAGATCTGATTTTTTTTCGTGCTTTTTTTGGATTTGAAGAAGATGTAGTAGTAAATAAAATATAAAGGAGGAATATATATATATTTTTTTTTCTTTTTCTACTATATAGAAATGCCAAACCATGGACGACCAAGGGTAGTCAAGTAATTTCACTCAATTGTAAAAGTGAGTAAAATCTGGAACCTGGAAAAATCTAAAATCTTTTTTAAAGGGAACGAAATCTGGAAAAATCTACCATCTCTCTCACAAGTATAATAGAAACACACTCTCTTCCAAATTTTCAAGGTTAGGTTCTGTTGACTTCTCTCATTCTACGAACTCTCTCTCATCATGGGTTTTGCAATCTCAGGTAAGTTTTGACCACACATTTTTCACAACGTTCATTTACTTCCTTTTTGTTCCTTTTTTTGGTCTTTAATCTCTGCTTTAAAACTCTGAAAGACTACCCTTTTAGTTCTCTTCATCTCCTCTTTTGGGTGTTTCAATTTTAGTTAGTTTTTCTTTCAATCTTTGCTTAAATTTCATCGCTAAAATTCTTGGTTTATGTCACTATTGTCCCGTCTAATCTCTCTAAGTTTAATTCTTTTTTTAAATTTAATTTGATGAGTATTTGTCCTTGTAATTATATTTAGCTCCAGTCATATTAAAGAAAAAACAATTCGGGAGATCATATATTGGGAAAAATTAGCTCTTAAAGAGTTTGAATTTAGTAAAATTATGAAAGTTTATGTAGAAGAATTTTGTACTGAAAGAGTATTTTGATAGCTTGGATAGTGAAAAAATTCAATCTTGTCAAAATCTATTACTCACACCAACCTGGTGTTGTTACCAATAAAAGACCTTATCAAAATCTATTACTCACACCAACCTGGTGTTGTTACCAAAAAAAAAGATCTTATTCAAAGCTACTCAAACTTAAGACCTATAAGCCTTAGTAACTTTATCAATAAGGTGTTTTCCAAAGTCATTCATGGTAGAATGGAGAAAGTACTATCAAAACTGATTTTCCTAATCAGTCTAGATTTGTGAAGGGTAGAAGCATTATTAAAAATGTATTATTAACTCAAGAGATTGTTACGGATATTAGGAAGAGAGGAAAACCAACCAATGTTATTATAAAGCTTGACATGTCTAAGGCTTATGATAGGGTCTCGTGGCTCTACCTCGTCAAAGTCTTGTCAAATATGGGTTTCTCAAATCAGTTCATTGACATGGTATGGAGGTTGATTGCTAATAATTGGTACTCCATTTTATTTAATGGACAACCAAAAGGCTTTTTTCACTTTACTAGAGGGGTAAAATAAGGGGATCCTCTATCCCCTGCTTTGTTTATACTATCTGCAGAAATATTATCTAGAGCTCTAAACTCACTATTTGAAAATCATAACTTTGTGGGTTATGGAATGCCTAAGTGGAGTCGGAACATCAACCATATAGCGTATGTAGATCACACTATCATTTTCTCATCTGCAGAGGAAGGGTCTCTAAAGCAAATAATGAGGGTTATTAAAGATTATGAAACAATCTCAGGGCAACTATTAATAAGGAAAAAAGTTGCTTTTATAAGTTTCATAAAGTGGAGGCTAGACTGGTGGAGAAAGTTGAGCAGATTACTGGTTTCTCCAAGGGAAACTTTCCGTTCAAATATTTGGGTTGTCCAGTCTTTCACAACAGGAAAAGAAAGGAGTATTACAATGATATGATAAAGAAAGTTAAGGAAAAATTGCAAAATTGGAGAGGAAAACTTTTATCTTTTGTAGGTGTTGTGCTTATTGAAAGTGTGCTTCAAAGTACAACTATATACTTGCTATCTGTAGTTGTCCCTACTAAGTACACTATTAATGAGATCGACAAGATCTTTGCTAGATTTTTTTGGAGGAAGAAAGTAGAAGTAGGCATTCGGTATCTTGGTCAAAGTTGTGCCTACCAAAAAATAAGGGCGGGTTAGGCTTTAGATTTCTTCATGATATTTCTAAAGCACCATTTGCTAAACTCTGGTGGAGGTTCAGAACTATCTCTTCTTTATGATCAAATTTCATGTAGAATAAATATTGTAAGAAATTTAAACTAACAGATGTGTTGTGGAAAAATGGATCTAAATTATGGAAGAAAATGATTGAGGCGAGAGATGAAATAGATGGGAATATCTGGTGGGAGCCAATAAGTGGTACTTCTTACACTTGGGAGGATAACTGGACTGGTTTGGGAGCTATAAAATCAACTCATCCAGATTTTATAAGAGCTCCTAATACTGAAGAGTTGAATTTTTTCGCGGATTCAAGTGGATACAATAGAGAAAAGCTTCACCAATACCTTCCTAAATTAGTTGCTAAACATGCTCAAAAGAAACTTCATTATGAATATATTCCTGAGCTTTCTGATCATCCTTGGTGGATGAAAACTAGTTCTGGAAAGTTTTCAATAGGCAGTGCTTGGGAAGAGATCAGACAAAAAGGTCATGAGAAGGAAGAATATGTTTCTATTTGGAGTATAAGGGTCCCTTATAAAATTTGTTTATTGTTGTGGAGGTTGTGGAAATACAAAATTCCCGTGGATGAAGTGTTGATGACGTTGAAGATAAACATGGTTTCTAGGTGTAGATGTTGTGAAAAAGCTCAAGAGGAAACAATGGTTCATCTCTTTATCAATGGAGAATTTGCAAGATCAATTTGGAAATATTATGCAAATGCTATAGGGCTACAAGGTCCTTTCATTCAGGTTCATCAAGCAATAAAGAAGTGGTGGGACATAAGGCACTGTGCAAAACTTACTCCTATTCTTCAAGTTGTCCCTGCTTTTATTTGTTGGCAATTGTGGAAAAGAAGGAATACTATAGAGCATGGGGAATATGACGAAGTGGAAGGTGATTCAAGAGATTAATAGTAACCTAGTCAAACTAGTGAAACTAAAGTACCCTTGGAAAAAGGTCATTCCTAACCAGTGGCCTCAACTGGTTCAACACTTTGAACAATACAGACCCCTAATAAAATCACAGGTGGTGATTTGGAAAAAACCTGAAATAAGATGGTTAAAATGTAACACAGATGGGGCTTGTAGAGGCAATCCCGGTGAGAGATCTACAACCTTTTGTATTAGGGATGCTGATGGTAATTTAGTATATGCTGAAGCTAAAAGACTTTGGATCACAAATAGCATCCAGGCAGAGGCAAGAGCCATTCAAGGAGGTATTCAACACTGTATTCAACAACAGAGAGTACCGATCTTGATAGAATCAGATTCTTTGGCCATAATCAATATGACAAAAGGAAAATGGGAAGCCCCTTGGAAGATCAGGATGGAGATTACTAGTATCAATTTCTGGAGGAAAAAGGGGCTAGTGCATTTTTCTCACATTCTTAGGGAAGGCAATGCACTAATAGATTTTTTAGCTAATAAATTTTTTAATTTTGCAGGTACACCAACAGTTCAATATCAGAATTTTCAATCATTACCATCAGAGGCAAGGAAACTTCTCAACACTGATAAACAATTGTTGAATATAGTACAAACTGAGTTAGTTATAACTAGCTATTAGTTAATTGACTGACAGGTTGTTAGTTAGTTAGCTAATATTGTAGTTAAGTGATAATGATAGTTAGTTTGNAAGGAAACTTCTCAACATTGATAAACAATTGTTGAATATAGTACAAGCTGAGTTAGTTATAACTAGCTATTAGTTAATTGACTGACAGGTTGTTAGTTAGTTAGCTAATATTGTAGTTAAGTGATAATGATAGTTAGTTTGATAGCTAGTTAGTTAATCACATTTTTGTAGAAGTAGCTCACACAGATGCAATTCTTCATTCATCAAATAATATCTTCTCTCTTTCTTCTTCATCTTTTCTCTCAAGCTCCACAGTCATGGAGCAGTAACAAATCAATGGAACAGTGTTAGTTTACATGGTATCAGAGCTAGAATGGTATGGATCTAGGGGTTCTCTGAGTAGTACAGAATACTGAGGATCGGGAGATTCATTTTTCTACCATTGATTGCTGCGCATTTGAAGGAAATTTAGATCCATGGGGAGTAATATTGACTACAATCATCCATTGTACTTGCATCCTTCTGATGCACCAGGTTCACTTTCAATTGAAATTCAGCTCAAAGGCATGGAGAATTACATGCTTTGGAGTTGAGCTATGAAGTTGGCACTTCTGGGAAGGAACAAATTTGGATTCATCGATGGATCTGTTACGAGAAGCATGTATGAAGGAGATCTACAGAGAAGATGGGAGAGATGTAATGCCATCGTGGTTTCGTGGTTGATGAGCAGTGTACAATCAGATCTTCTTAGTGGAATCCTTTTTAGATCTGATGATTATCTCGTCTGGAATGACCTTAAAGAGAGATTTGACAAGGTAAACAATTCTCGAGCTTACCATTTACATAAGGAAATAACAACTGTAGTTCAAGGTATATCATCTATTTCAGTATATTATTCTAAATTGAAAGATCTTTGGGATGAACATAATTCGATTATTCCATTTCCTACGTGTGCTTATGAGAGATCGAAAGATTTTGTAGAACATTTAGAGAGGCAGAAGCTATTCCAGTTCCTTATGGGGCTAAATGATAGTTACGCTCAGGCGAGGTCTCAAATCTTAATGATGAGTCCTAAACCTAGTGTGAATCAGGCATATGCTATGATTATACAGGATAAAAGCCAAAAGATACTTGTTGGAGGTAATTGTGTTGTTGCAGGTCGAATGATTTGCTTGAGAATTCTTTGAAGGTCAAAACTGATTTTCTTATAGCTACTTATTTATCTCACAGACTATCTGAAAATTTAAAGTAGTTAATATTTTTATGCATTCTTCCATTGTCAGTTAAAGAATGTTATTTGTCCTTTTAATTTGTAAGAGACATCATATGACTCCTTGCTAGTCATTAATGGTCTTTACAAGATTAACAATTATTTTTTTAATTTCTTGCTATCAAATTGTAAGGAGGCATATTCATTCATCATGTTCAGGACACATAGAATATATATAAGGACCAATAACAATAATTCAAGTTTTTTATTGAAACGAAATATAAGATTTCTTTTAATATCATGAAAATTTACTTTAGGATCATGTTTCTTCTTTGAGAGTTTTGATCATTACGGTTAGCCATGAGTGTCATATTTTTGTCATCTATGATCTCCAATGTTTCAGTGGACTGAAGCTCCACTTTCTTCTTCTTGTGTGTACCTATTTCACGCTCTATATATTTTTAGATTTTGCAGTTTATCTCATATTTTTTTATTTTATTAGAGTTGTTGGTGCATGATGAGAGTAAGTTGTATTGGCTCAATCCCAAAAATTAAATTAAATTTCTCTCTCTCTCTCTATATATATATTACCCTTTTATATAAGCCAACAAGGGCTGGACTATCACAACATTAAATAATTGTACATAATGTTATTGAAATTGTACTATAAAATTGGATAAATACAAACTTGACCCTCTCCTACAAACACACGTCTGTACTACTGTTGAACACATATATTTTTCTCATAAAACACGTGTACTGTATTTTACCATCCGAGGCAAAGCCCTCTCTTCAGTGGCAATTTTAAGAGGATTAATTCAGCAATTCTCTTCACCTTCTTGGGGTTTCTCTCGGCTGCAACAACGATGTCTCTTCTTGGTTTTCACAGGTTTGATTTTTCTTCATCTTTATTTTTTCTTTTGGTGTTGAAATTTTGTCCCAATAGATATGTGCTAACTTAAAAGAAAATGATGAATTGAAAATTTCAAATATGTTGATTATAAATAAAGAGGTACCATTTCAACAATTACTACATTCAAATTAATGGTTGCTCAATGTGCACAATCTTTAGCCAACTGGAGATGGCTAATTTCTTAGAGATTCATATAGCTTTTGGCACAAAATCTTGCAAATTCTAAGACTCTCTTTTGAGTTTTCCATAGAAAAACAGCTCAATCCTATCTCATTTGGTGTTTTCAAGATGTAATTCCAAAATTACATTATCTATTTTTATGTTTTTTATACTCTCCTGCTATCCGCCTTTTTAAGTTTTGAATTTACATTCTTAACTACTTTAGTTTGAAGCTTCCTGGGCATAATTTATTGATGACTCAAATAGTTTGGCTCCTAAATTGATCTGCATCTTGCTCTACTCTTTGACGAGCTACTTGATTACTTTTAATTTTTAGATGTGCTAGAGGAGTGAGTCCGTACATTTTCCTGAGACTTACCTTTTCATTCTTTTCATTCAGTTTTCACCTGTGTTGTTTGGACTCTTCAGAAATGTCAATGGGTGCATGTCAAATTCTCTAAAAGTAGTGTATATTTGGGGAATTCGACACGGATGCGGCATTGAAAGTGAAGTGTCTGTGCAACTTAGATTTCTGCAGAGGTGTTGTTAGCACTCCTTATAGGAAACACTCATTTACTTGAAGTATCAAGTTTTGTAGGATTCTAATTCATAATTTCTCAGGAATATGTAATTCTCAATGGATTATCTGCTTGTGTCTTTGAATCTTTTCTTCTTTCTAATTTTCTTTTGTTTTGTAAATAGGTGCAATTTGAACCAACTTTTCTCATCTCTGGGAGTAGGAAAATTGGAGTACTACATGGTCTCCGATTCGTAGCTTCACAATCACTCATCAAATATTTTTGGGAATTGTTAAAGAGAAAGTTACGTGTGAATGGGTGTAAAATTAGCTGATGAGGCTATAACAAGGCTTGTTGAGATTGTTCAGAAAGCATTTCAAGTAAGTTTTTCTCAATATGAAGTCACTAAAAACTACCTATAAACCCCCTCTTACTTTCGAGTCCCTCTATGTTTCACTTCGCTTGAGATTTTTTTTTCGTAGTAGCAACAACTCTTTAGATCTACCAAAAAGTGGTGGACAGAGAGACGTTTGCTTTACAGGCTGAGGTTAATCAACTTCTCAGTCTTATTATCAACACTTTCTACAACTACAAGGAGGTCTTCTCAGTGAACTCATAAGCAATTCTTCCTATGTAAGTCTCAAGAGAGTTTTTTTCTGTATTCTCTTTGTGTAATTTTTAACGTCATCATCTAAGATACTGTAGTTTAACGCTTTTTGTGATTTTGAAATTTGATTATTTTAGAGAAATCTTAGTTTTTTTTATTGTCTTCGTAGGTATCTTTATGTGATATTCTAGAGTACTGTGGTGTCATCGATCTATGCGATTTTGAAATTTTATTATTTAGAGCAATCTGAGGATTTTTATTGTATTTGTGGATAGCTTAACTTGATTGTCTAGGATATTGTGTAGCCATCACTCTTCGTGGTTTTGTAATTTGATTATTATTGAGTAGCCTAAGTTTTTTTAGGTTGTTTATATGTGTTGTCTTCGTGGATAGCTTAACGTGGTCTTTTAGGATACTGTAGTGTCGTCACTCTCTATAATTTTGATATTTGATTAGTTTGTAGCGCAAAGGAGTTTCTATTTGAAGGTTTTTTTATCTTTATTGTCTTCGTGGAAGGCTTAAACTGATCTTCTAGGATACTGTACGTAGTGTTATGGCTCTCTGTGATTTTGAAATGTAATTATTTTAGAGCAGTATAAGTTTTTTTTGAGATTTTTTATCTGTATATTATATTCGTGGATAGCTTGATGTCATCGTCTGGGTTACTGTGATTTCATTGGCCCTTGTAATTTTGAAATTTGATTATTTTAGAGCAACTATGTGACAATTCATATATCAGTCATATATCATCTTCAACCTTAGCTGATAGAAGTGAGCTTGGTTTGTGGTTTATGTCTTCTTGGTCTCTACTCTGAACATAGATATTATTTATAGCTTCAATAGACTAATTAGAAGTCAGCGGCTTAAGAAGTAAATCCTCCTTGAAGGACTGATTATCTTTCCCATTCTTCCAAGGGCCAAGATCAACTTAGCTTGAAAATAGCTACAAGTAACAAACTGTCGGAAAAATCCACGAGGAATATATTCAGCATCCATAAGATGACATGAGGGTGTCAATCAGCAAAGAGGAGCAGCATAATAAACCAAGATTTTTGTTCAATTCATAGAAATTTTGTTTCAATCAGGCAACACTCTTAAGTACCTTCTTTTATTTTTTCATAACGGGTGTCCACCCTAGCTTGCACTCTAATAAGTAGCTAATCTCAAAGCAAGTAAAAATACCAAATAGCCATTTCTATATAAAATCCATAATACCAATTAAAAGTTCTCTTTTCGTGGGCTTTTTTATTTCTATAAATGCAGTTGACATATACTTGAAAATAATACAACATCTTAGTGCTACCACAATGAGATGCCAAAAGAAATGGAAACAAGTTAGATGAATGTTATACCAGAATTTTGTGAAGGAACTACCACAAGAAGTGTAATGTAATCTCCACGTTGAACAACATGAGTCAGAGCCCACACAACATCATTCTTAGATACCTATTTTGATGCCTTAACAACCACCATAACTTTCTCAGCAACATCACAACTACTTTTACCCTCCTACTCCTCTTTCTTGGCCTCCTTACTAATTACACTAGAATAGTTTTCACACCTTTCTTTAAACTTTCAAGAAAATCAATCACACAGAACACTCATGTTTGCTTAACACAACAAGAAGATTTTCAAGAACAAAACTTTATATGCATTATTGTGCTGTCTGACCCACCATATACAACTGAAATTGGCACTATTCTATAACAATATATGCTGGTAAAGAAGAGACAACTAATGAAATCCTTTTTAACAACTAATAAGCCTAAGTGAATTTCTCAAGAAACTAAAGGTACAAAATAAAAAGGAGTAATCTTTGTCCTGTATAAGAAAAGTACTATGTGATTATATGACATGAGAAGAGAAATATATGCAAAAAATTCCAAATTCAGCTGCAAAAGACTTCTTTTTTTGGAGACTCTATGACTTCAAAATATAAGTAATTTAGAGCAGTTATTTCATATCACACAATTCATTTATCAAGCAATATTTGCATGTTTTAATGTCCATTTGAAAGCACCTGATTCGATGTTCCTAATTCGAAAAATTGGATCATTCAATGTTCTGCTTTGTCGTCATAATATTTAGCTGATAAGAGTGAGTTCTATATAGTTTTATATTTGCCCTATATTTGCTTAGATTAGGTAGTGCGGAAACTTGCTAGGTTTGTGTCTTTTACAGTTCTAGAGTGGACAACAATTCACTCTTTGCAATATGTGTAGTAGTTGTTTCGTTTAGTGCATTGACACTGAGAAAAACTTAGTTAATGATTACTTTGCATAAAATGAATTAAAGATGGCAAGCTTAATTGCAAAAGTATTAGAAGATATGAGCTTTCCTCGGATAGAGTAGATAAACAATTTCTATTTTAAAATGCATTTTGCTTCAGCACTCCTGCCAATCTATAACAAGACTATCATTTTTTTGCTTTCAGGTACTATGGAGATAGCGCAACACTTCTTACTGAAGAATATGTAATTCTGAATGGGTTATCTGCTTTATGTCCTTGAAATCTTTTCTTCTTTCTAATTCTTTTTCATACTGAAAGCAAGTGCAACTTGAACCAATTTACTTTGTCTTCATGAGTAGAAAAATGGGAGTATTTACATGGTGTCCACCTTTTGACATTACAATACTCATCAAATTTTACTTTTCAGAATTGGTAAAGAGAGAGATATATGTTAATGGGTGTGAAATTAGCTGGCCAAGCTAATTAAGAAATGTTGGAATGGTCCGGAAAGCATTTCAAGTAAGTTGTTCTCAATGTGATTATCTTTTGCGTTGCTTTGAATAGATATTAAATGTAAATGTTATTGTAGCATGCCTTTGGCATTAATAATTTATAGCACATTTGCTTTTAACAGATTTTTCACACCTTTCATAGATCCTTACATAGTTGTGTGCGTGCAAAATCAGCTTGATCACAAATAATAGTTCTTTGACCATGATGGTTAGTAATACAATGCTTTACACTTTACAGGACTATTGTGCTTGCATAAAGAAAAAGTTGGAATGAGCTATAATTTAAGTGCAACATAACAAATTGAAATATAAAAAATCACTGGCCTTGATCAAATGTTGATGATAAATATAAAAAATCATTGACCCAATGAAAGGAACAATGGGGAAAAGTTTACAGAGTCGACAAAGCAATTGTACATAAATTAATAACTCGGTGGAAATCATATATTTATTTCTGCTTCATGTATGAACATGTTATGTTGTCATACGTGGAATATTGAACCGGAAGTATTGGAGATTTTCTATCTCAAGATATATGAAGTACTACCATGTTGCTATAAATTTGCAAAAACAATTTTCAGTGTTTGGGATCAAATCTGAAATGAATGATTGTTAGGTAATGTTACTTATTTTTTCTTTAGTTTGTGGATCAACAACTTCAATCTTATTACATTGTAATAACTTAGCTAGAGTTTTTTCTTTTAAAAGACATACATGTGACGGTGCGTGCTTATATTTGGTAATTCGCTGGGTTTTTCGTTTGTTCATTTTTCTGACTTTCGTAATTGACTTGATCTTCTCTTTTTGCAGATTTTACTTGAATCATTCTTCTTATAAGAATGAGTTGGATTGTGCTCATGACATATAATCATATGAAGAGCTAGGGTGACTTATGGATGGTATAAATATTGCAAACTTGAACTTTCCGAACCATGGATAAGATAGGCTATAATAGGCAACCCAATTTTATATCTCTTAGACTTCTTTCTACGTAAAGAAATTCTCTGTTTCATTCAATTAGAATTTCCACTACAAGAATGATTGATGTAAACAAGCTCAAGAATTGTTTTGCTAATGTTACTTTAACCAAGGTAGGCATCATGTTTAATTTGTTTGTACTGTTTGTACTGTTGTATTGTTATAGTGAAAAAAAAATCGAAACCATGCATGTTGGGGTCGTGCTGAGCACGGGCTATGCCCTTCTAGTATATATATAAATAAGTGGGAAGCTCCTAACTTAAAAGTTGAATTACCATTCTGCCCTTATTTTATTCCTAAACTAAATTAAATATTAATATATAATTAATTTAATATTAAATAATAATTTTATTTAAATTCATGCATCTAGACACAATGGTTCAAATTCTTTGGGATATTAAATTTTCTATCCCATCGTTTTTCTACTCACATAATTTTTAATAAAAAAAGAGTGAGCATACCCTTCGAATTACTGCATTACTTACTAATAAAATATGAACTTAAATTCAACAAATGTTATCAGAAAATGAACTAAATATTTGAAAGCATTTCAATGTTGTGCCACGACGCTAAATAAGGCACTTTTTGGGAGGCAACCAAAGTGTTAGTTGCATTAAATAATCTGTGCTGAATGTGCAAGTGTGGGTTATTTTGTGATATACCATGAGTTTACGGTATTTCTAATACATTTCACTTACAAGTTGTGTGTGTCTAGGGCCTTTTTGTATTGGTTTTTATGTGTTTTTATCATGTTTTGCAGGAAAGATGTTCAGGTGCGAAAGTATAGAGACAGCTGAAGGAAATGTAGAAAAAGGGCATTCACGGAGGTGATCTACGGACCGTAGGTCCATTAACGGTCCGTAGGTGATGACCGTAGATCAGCAGGCAAGGTATGGAAGACAAATCAGGGAAATTTGACCAAGTGTGGAACCACGGTGGCCATTGATGGTCCGTAGATTTATCTACCGACCGTACTATTGATTCGTAGATTGATACTGCGAGGGTTTCAGTACCTGATTTTTGAAGATTCCAAGTATGGAGCTACGGAGGGTATCGACGGACCATAGATCTATCTACTGTCTGTACTGCACGTCCATCATTTGCTTCAGAGAAGCTGATTTTTGGAAGCTGAAATATTTTCCAAGTCTTGGCTAACGGAAGGGACTTACGGACCGTAGATCCATTGATGGTCCGTAAGTGAGTCTCGTGGAATGAAGACGCTTTCTTGAACAAACTTTCCTTAATTTGTTTCCCTTTTAATTTAGGATTTGTTTTCAACAAATAGGGCATGTAAACATCGTTTTTGGGAGTTAGACATTATTATTCTAGTTTTACTTATTGACTTTGGAGATTAATTTGCAACCCTAGCAATTATTGATTTCGTAAGTTCGTTTTGAAGATTTTTGGCTTTGCAATTCAAGTTGAATTTCTGGGTTTATTATTCTCTTTACGTAAGTTCATGATTTCTTCATCTAAAACTATGAATTGTGTTTTTGCTAATATGGGTAACTAAATCCACAACTAGGGTTGTGGGATCCATTAGTGATTAACAAAGTATGAATAGTAATTAAGCAATTCTCGAACAGTGTTTCGTATGCATTGATAATTCTTTCGTCTAGAAGTCTTTTTAACGGTGGCCAACGTTAGAACTCACCTTGTTGCTACTTGCCGGACCAAGGAGGTAACCAACAAGAAAGGAATTATCAACATAGATTTAGTGTGATACTATCTAATGGGCTAGTGTCAATTGGTGCGAAGTAATAACTAAGCCAAACATCGATTATGACGTCTAATATGAGGTAAAGGTAAGGGTTAGTAAATTATACACACGTAGCCGGACCAAAGTGCGGGGTGAAATTCTCTAGATGTCGGACCAAGGATTTAGAGATACCTGACTTATCACTTTGCATGTAATTCACTAGGAAAGGATTGCTATTACTAGGATTACTGAGTTATGAGCTTGTGGTGAACACGTATACCCTAGTTAACTTTCTCATCTTGATAACAACCAAAAAATTGACTTTGGTTTACTGATTACTTACTGAATTATTAGAATTTGTTTTACAACCCCCCCCCCCCTTTGTTTATTACTTGTTTCTGGAAGTACTTTGACTAATTGAATATAATTATTGGTTAAAGTAAAGTATAAATCATTTTCCTCGTGGGATCGACCCCAACCTACAAGCTAGGTTCTTTACTTGATAACGATCGCTTATGCTTCTTTATGGCAGTGTAATTTGAGCGTATCAAATTTTGGCTCCGTTGTCGGGGTGCAGTGGGAGAGTTGCAGGGGCATCGAGCTCTACCCCAGTTGTAGAGGTCCAACCTGTTTTGAGGGACGGTGTGAGCACCACTGATGGTGCGGTGAGAGTGATAGAGAGCACTACTGAGGGTGCTTGGATAGCTGATGTGGGCACTACTGTGGGTGCCCCCACTATTGTTCCAGCGGGCTCCGGGAAATCGGATCCCCCTGCTTGTTGATGATTCGCCGGCACTTTGTGCCACAGGTTTGCTTCACCCAATCCATTTTCTTTTACTTTTTCTGTATGCATTGGGGACAATTGCATCCATTTTTGTTGGGGGTGGGATAAATGGATTGTGAGTGATAGGGTGAAGTCTGAATAACCCAACTTATGAATCCTCTCTTGGGGTTTTCTTGCCTGTGTTTTTTTCCCCCAAGAGACTGCTTAATTTTTGTTGAACCGGCATGTCTTAGGATCATATGTGTAGAACCATGATAAAGAAAAAAGCATTTGTTTCTGGAAGTACTTTGACTAATTGAATATAATTGTTGGTTAAAGTAAAGTTTAAACCAGTTTCCTCGTGGGATCGACCCCAACCTACAAGTTGGGTTCTTTACTTGATAACGATCGCTTATGCTTCTTTAGGGAGGTGTAATTTGAGCGTATCAAATTTTGGCGCCGCTGCCGGGGAATTTGACTGTTAGATTTATTTTAACTACATTATTGAACTTTAGTCAAATATTTCCTAATTTTACTTTTTCTTTTTGTTTTTGTCTTTCTCAGATTCTGACTCTAGTGTATGCCAAGTACACGGAGCCAGGGCGAACCACTTACTCCGTACGAACCAGAGTTGAACAGAACTTTGCGAAGAATTAACAATCAAGGAATTCCAGTTAATCCTATCGGAGTAAATCTTGGTGATGCGGTTAAGTTACAACAACCAAGAGTAGTTGGTGAGGAAAACCGGGGTCTAGCTGAAAATCAATTGGGAGATGTAGTGCGGGTGCATGGTCCACCAGGCCCACGACAAGATGACAACTATCGGGGCAACATCAATATAGCAAACTCTGATGGACCTATTGTCCTACCTCATCTACCTCCAGGGCACACATTTGTGGTGACTAGTAGCTTGATGCAGATGCTTACAGCAAGAGGCTTATTCTCAGGTTCGCCATTGGAGGATCCACATGCTCACTTAGCCAAGCTAAGGGTGGTTTGCAAAATTGCAAAAGTTGTGTAGGTAGACCAGACTTGGATATGGATGTCATTGGATTACGAATATTCCCTCTGTCACTCACAGGCGATGTTGCAGTATGGTTCACTGAGCTTCCTTATAACTCAATATTTACATGGCACCAACTAGCAGAAGTGTTCCGAGCAAAGTACTATCCAGTGTCCAAGAAGCTCAATCACAAAGATAGGGTCAATAATTTTGTGGCATTACCTGGAGAGTCTGTGAGTAGCTCGTGGGACAGATTCACTTCCTTCGTAAGAGGTGTCCCAAATCACCGTATTGATGATGAGTCGTTGAAGGAATATTTCTATCGAGGACAAGATGATAACAATAAAGTAGTACTTGACACTATTGCCGGAGGTTCATATGGTGATTGTACATATGCACAAATTGCTGAGAAACTAGGGAGGATCTCTCGCAACAATAAAGCATGGAGCACTAGGAGGTCAGATACTGGAAGAAACACATTTGCCATTCATAATACAAATATCAGTTCTGCAGATGATATTCGTGAGGAGATGGCCCAGATGAGGACCGAATTGGGGTTGGTATTAAAGCATGTGAGCGGAGGAGCAGGAAAGGTAAATGCTGTGAATTACTTAACTAGAACTCCACCACCAGTTGAAGAGTGTTACTATGAAGAGGATGCTTATGCTGTGAATGATCAGAAGGGGGGTTTCCGACCAAATGCCCAAGGATCCAACACGGAAAATTGTGGCCAAGGTCAAGGAAACCAAGGTCGAAACTATGGAAATTACAACCGAGAGGGTCATTATGTCCGAGATGGGAACTTCAATCACGACAACAACTACAACAGGAATAACTAGGGCAACAGAAACGATCGGGTTGGACCTTATGTTCCTCCTAAAAATCAGGAATCTGGTGCTAGGGAAACTGGAGGCAATATGGCGCGTAATTAAGATATGATGCAGAAGATGATGAGAAGGTTTGATGCAACTTATGAGAATGTGAAGGAGATGAGAAGCGACTTATCTGGTATTGGCCAAAAAGTTGATGCCCATGCAGTGTCAATAAAGCACCTAGCAACACCATTCAGAATCCAAAGAATGACGGTCATTGTATGGGAGTTACCACTCGATGGGGTAAGCAAACCATAGATCCACCTAGGCCGTCTGTGGTGGAAGTTGAGATTAGAAAAGAGGATGATGTGATAGAGGTTAGAGAAGAGACTGAGAATGCGACAGAGAAAGAAGCGGAGATATCTCAAAAAGTGATCCCCATACCTAGACCTCTACCACCTTTTCCACAGAGGTTAGTGAAGAAGACTGAAGATGGTAAATATCACAGGTTTATTACTATGTTAAAGCAACTTTCTATCAATGTTCCTTTGATAGAAGCCTTGGAGCAAATGCCTGGGTATGCGAAGTTTATGAAAGATATGGTGACAAATAAAAGGTCTGTGAGTTTTGAAGATGATGATAAATTGCAGCATTGTAGTGCTATTGCTACAAGATCTCTTATGCAGAAGAAGGAAGACCTTGGTGCTTTCACGATCCCATGTACTATAGGGTTGTTACACTTTGCTAAGGCATTATGTGATCTTGGTGCTAGCATCAACCTCATGCCTTTGTCTATTTACAAGAAGTTGGGTCTAGGGGACCCAAAGCCCACTGCAATGCGGTTACTAATGGCCGATCGAACTGTGAAGAGGCCCATTGGTGTACTCCATGATGTGCTAGTGAAAGTGGAGTCGTTCATTTTTCCGGCAGATTTTGTGATTCTTGACTGTGAAGTTGATTTTGAGGTTCCCATCATCCTTAGGATACCCTTTCTTGCCATAGGGAGTGCGTTGGTTGATATGAAAAAAGGGACAGATGAAGTTCAGACTGAACAATGAAAAAGCAACTTTCAATATTTATAGGTCTATGAAGCGGAGTGGTGAGCTCCAAACAGTATCTGCTATAACTTACAGAGTGGAGAGTGGGACAGAAGTGCAAATTAAAGAGCGACTAGGTGTTGAGGCACTAGCAGCAATTATGATGAATTTCGATAGTGATAGCATTGAAGAGTATGATGAATTGTTAGCTGCACTCAATAGGTGTAAATACCGGCCCAAACCAAAGAAGTATGAATTAGACATGAAAAGACGCGAGTCCCCACCTGCAAGACCATCTATTGTAGCACTGAAATTGGAGCTTAAGGCTCTACCACCGCATTTGAGGTGTGTATACTTGGGCAAAAAGAATACTTTACCGGTCATCATTGTGACAGATTTGAATGCGAGACAAGTAGAGTACTTGGTGACTGAGTTAAAAAGGTTCAAGCGAGCTATTGGATGGACTATTGCGGATATTATTGGGATTCCTCCCGGTATTTGCTCTCACAAAATCCAACTTATGCCAGATCATAAGCCCAGTATTGAGCACCAGAGAAGATTAAATCCACCCATGCAAGAGGTAGTTAAAAAGGAGATCATCAAGTGGCTGGATGCGGGAGTTGAATGTGTGGACAGAAAAAGACAACTTTCCTATGCCATTCATGGACCAGATGTTGGATAGACTTGCAGGAAAGGGTTGGTATTGCTTTCTTGATGGGTATTCGGGCTACAACCAAATTTCTATAGCTCCAGAAGACCAAGAGAAGACCACTTTCACTTGCCCATATGGGACTTTTTCTTTCAAACGGATGCCATTTGGGTTGTGCAATGCTCCAGCAACCTTCCAGCGCTGTATGATGTCGATATTTTCTGATATGGTGGAGGACACTATTGAAGTGTTCATGGATGATTTTTCAGTTGTAGGTGACTCTTTTGATCATTGTCTAGATCATTTGGCCGAGGTGCTTAAATGGTGCAAAGACTGCAACATGGTGCTGAATTGGGAGAAGTGTCATTTCATGGTTAAATAAGGTATAATGTTGGGTCATCAAATTTTCGAGAAAGGTATTGAGGTTGATAGAGTTAAAGTTGAGGTAAAAGAAAAGCTTCCATCACCCATTTCTGTAAAAGGTGTTAGAAGTTTTCTTGGGTATGCAGGTTTTTATAGGAGATTCATCAAAGATTTCTCAAAAATTGCACATCCGTTGTGCAAACTGCTCGAGAAGGAGTGTAAGTTCTATTTTGATGATGCTTGTCTTAGAGCATTTGGAGAGTTGAAGGAGAAGCTGGTTACTGCACCGATCATTATTTCACCGGATTGGGGACAACCGTTTGAGATAATGCGCGATGCGAGTGGAGTGGCGCTGGGTGTAGTATTGGGACAAAGGCGAGAGAAAATTCTTCACCCTATTTACTATGCTACCAAAGCTCTAAATATGGCCTAGAAGAATTATACTGTGACCGAACAACAACTTCTTGCGGTGGGTTTTGCATTTGAGAAATTTCGATCCTACTTGCTTGGTACTAAGGTCATAGTGCATACTGACCATTCTGCATTGAGGTATTTGATGGCAAAAAAGGATGTAAAACCAAGATTGATTAGATGGGTATTGTTGATATAAGAGTTTGATTTAGTGGTAAAAGATTTCAAGGTGACCAAAAATCAAGTTGCCGATCACTTGTCCAAATTAGAGGAAGAGGCAATGCGAAAGCTTGGAGATAGGGCTGAAATTAATGATGTTTTTCCAGATTTAGAGATATTGGCTGCTTCTCATGATTTGATTCCACGGTTCGCAGAATTTGATAATTATTTGGCAATCGATATTGTGCTTCCTGATTTGTCTTTTCATCAAAAGAAGAAGTTTATGCATGATGTGAAGAAATTCTTTTGGGATGAACCTTATTTGTATCGTAGTTGTGCTGATGGGATTATTCGTCGCTGTGTGCCCGAGGTTGAGATGTTGAGTGTACTTGAAGCATGCCATTCATCGCCCGTTGGTGGGCATCATAGTGGTATTCGAACTGCACATAAAATTTTGCAGTGTGGATACTATTGGCCTAACATCCACCAAGATACTCATAATTTAGCCAAGTCTTGTGATCGTTGCCAAAGAGAAGGAGGGATTTCAAAGAGGCAAGAGCTCCCTATGAATCCTATATTGGTGATAGAGTTGTTTGATGTATGGGGCATTGATTTTATGGGTCCATTTGTGAGTTCATATGGAATGAAGTATATTCTTGTTGTGGTTGATTATGTATCAAAGTGGGTGGAAACAGTTGCGCTCTCCAACAATGAAGGTAAAAGTGTCACCGCATTCTTGAAAAAGAATATCTTCTCCAGATTTGATACACCGAGGGCTATTATTAGCGATAGAGGTTCTCACTTTTGTAATAAGTTGTTCAAGGCACTACTTGAGAAATATGGTGTCCGTCACAATGTAGCCACTCCTTACCATCCACAGACTAGCGGTCAAGTCGAAGTATCCAACAGAGAGATCAAACAGATATTGGCGAAGACTGTGAATGCTAATAGAACAGATTGGTCAAGGAAGCTTGATGATGCTCTATGAGCATATCACACTGCATACAAGACCCCTATAGTATGTCTCCTTACCAACTTGTATATGGGAAATCTTGTCACTTACCAGTAGAGCTAGAGCATAAGGCGATGTGGGCAATGAAGAAATTAAATTTGGATTGGGGCTCCGCATCTAATCAAAGAATGAATAACTTGAATAGGCTTGATGAGTTTCGCCTAAAAGCTTATGAAAGTTCAGCCTTGTACAAAGAAAAGATGAAGAGCTATCATGATCGAAGTATTGAAAAGCGAGAATTTGTGGTTGGTAATCTTGTGCTTCTATTCAACTCTAGGTTGCGCTTGTTTCCAGGCAAACTCAAGTCCAAATGGACTGGGCCATTTTTGCTCACAAAAGTGCTCCCCCATGGGGCGGTTGAGCTTGAAAATAGGGATGGAACAAGGTTCATGGTAAACGAGCAAAGGATCAAGATCTATCTGGGAAATACTGAAACTGTGCAAGAAGTGATTGAGGCCTACAATCTTGATGAAGTCTGAGTAATCAAGACACTTGCGTCGTGCTGCGACATTAAATCAAGCGCTGCTTGGGAGGCAACCCAAGATGAACAATCTAGCCAACGATAGGGTTATGTTTTTCATTTAGTAGTTTTCTCTGTTTAATTGCATCTTTGTATCAATTTAGGTAGGTGTTTTAGTGTTTTAGTTCTTAGTGTTAGCTAGAATTAGTATAGGGTCCGTGTCTAAAAAGTGTCCAAAAAATGTAAACAAAATTAAAATAATAGCCTATTGGTTGCTACATGTGCACGTACACCACGAAAAATCTACAGAAAATGGTCTGGTGTAGAGGTCTACGGACCCCATCGACGGTCCATCGTTTAATTCACGGACTATGGTGTACATAGATCCCAGGTAAGTCTCTAAATTTTTCTAAGTGTAAGAGTGATCTACGGTCCTGATCTATGGATCGTAGATCGACTCACGGACCGTAGACGGGGTCTCGTGAGTCCAAACCCTACGGCTATCTGACCCGACCCGGACTCCCCTATTTAAAAATCCCCATGTTTTAAACCATTCCACTTCCCTCCATTACTCCCAAAACCGTTTCAACCATCCCATTACCTCCCTAAATCACTCCATAACTCCCCTATAATATCATCCCTTCCATAATTCCCCAATTCCCTTCCATTTCAAATACAACTTATTCCATATCCCACAAAAAGGGTCCGGTGTTTGGTTAGTAACGAAGAGGTGATTCCTTGGTCTTGCTAAGCTTAGTGTCGTCACACAATCACCCCCACTCCTCGTTGCTTGTAAGGTAATAGACTTTCCCCTCACTTTGAATTTCGATTCATAGATTGAATATAGAAAGTCGAGAGTTGGGTCTTGACCTTGGGTAATTGTTAGATGAAATTGCATGATAAATTTGAAAATTACAATGCCCTTGGAACGATATATAGTGATTGTGTAGCCTTATTGTATGTGATTGTAAGTCTATATGTAAGTTTCGACTTAGGGTTCCAAAACTTGTCTAAATTGTTTGGTAAAATGATCATTCAGAATCTTAAGAATGAAGAACTAGCATAATTGAATGTGGAAATGCATGATGAGACTTCGTTAATGTTGAAAAATAAGGCCAAATATGTATTATCAGAAGTAAAGAATGGCTGAAACCTGGCACAGATGGCATCCACGATACCCCGTCTACGGAACGTAGATCCATCTACGGACCGCAGATGAGGTTCGTAACTGGATGCACATAAAACAATTTACCAAGTGTGAAACCACAGATGTGGACCATGGTCCGTAGATCAATCTACGGACCATTCTGCACATCCGTGGTTTTCATCTGCGACCTATATTGTTGGTTCCCTGATCCACGGAAGAGATCCATGGACCGTAGATCAGGCTACGGACCGTAGGTCTCCTCCGTGGATGACCACTGTAGCCTCTGTCTGAAATTTTCCTGGGACTTTGTCACTGTTTGTTTATAGTTCTAAAAGTTGTTGTTGTTTGTTTATGGTTAGTTTTGGCACTAATATTGCGTCCACAGGTACGATGACACCCAAGAAGCTAATCACCTACTCAAAACAGGGCAAGTCAAAATCTGTTGTTTCTAGCTTCAGGTTAATCGATGAGGACACGGACACAGAACAAGATCCAGCTTACGTTCCTCCCAACAGACGGACTTCTCCTACTGCACCCCGTGTCACCAGAGGCACCCCCCGGAAGGTGCTTCCTGACGTAGTCACTGTTTCCCAGTCTAATGAGAAGCACACAATGATCGGATCACCAACTGGGGCTGCTTCTAGTTCAGAGGAGGGGTCTATGTCCGGATCCGAGTCTTCCCAGGCTTCAGGTTCTGAGTTGAGCAATGCTTCGGACCATGCCTCAAAGTCCGAATCTGCCCAGGTTTTAGGGTCCGAATCTGCCCACGCTGCAGGGTCTAGTGACAATGAGCAAGCATCCTCGTCTGATGAAGCCCTAGCTCGGAGCCACTACCTTCACCACGGAATGATGATCCTGTTCTAGTCACCGGCAAGCTAAATAGATGGTGTGTAGAGGGACAATGACAAATTTATCGGGATGCTAAGATGATAAATGACAAACAGAAAATGGCCCGACTTATTACAGAGGAGCGCAGAGTCCTCATGGGGAGCTTGCACACTGTCCCGGACATCCACCGGCTGTTTAACTTTCACAAGTGTGACTGGATGGCTCGAGACCTAGGGACGTATAGCGAGGAGATTGTGCGAGAATTATATGCCTCCTATGATGCCACTCTTCGAGGTTCAATTTCCAAGCGGTCAAAGCCCCTAGCCCAAGATCCTCTCACTTCCACTATGGTCCAAGGTTGTCCGGTGGACATATCACCTGCCACCATCAACCGTTTTCTCTATGGTCCTACCACGGGTCACTCTTGGTCTCTAAACACAGCAGGGTTTGATTATAGATGGGACATCATGCGGACTGGCGCTTTTCAGCGAGAGGTTGTTCTACTATGGTTGTCTAGGTACATTGTTGCAGATAGAGAGCGTGCGGAATGGGTCGCCGCTCCAGGGTTGGGCATCCGAAAGGCCACATTAAATTTTGTGGCCAAGTTCTTGTGGTTGCTGGTTGATACGCTCAAATTACACCTCCCTAAAGAAGTATAAGCGATTCTTATCAGGTAAAGAACCCAACTTGTAGGTTGGGGTCGATCCCACGAGGAAAATGGTTTAGACTTTACTTTAACCAACAATTATATTCAATTAGCCAAAGTACTTTCAGAAACAAGAAATAAAAAGGTGTCGCCACATTTGCCTCATCTTGAATGAGGCCTATGACCATTGCCCCTGTAGGGTGGACTAACCTGTCACAATGCCAGATCGGCACTCCAGAGTCCCTGCACAATGAAAAATAAGACATGGGAAGGGGTAAGTAGTGGAGGTCTTGAATGCCCTCTCGTGAATCTCTGCCAGCAACATGCGGGCAAAGTCAATCTCCACTCCTGCCACCATTGCCACAACCATAATCGCTCTGTCCCATGTGACTTGGCTGTCAGCTTTTGTAGGCGACACTCTGTTACGTACCAATGATATACCGTGAGTTTACAGTATTTCTAATACATTTCACTTACAAATTGTGTGTGTCTAGGGCCTTTTTGTATTGGTTTTTATGTGTTTTTATCATGTTTTGTAGGAAAGATGTTCAGGTGCGAAAGTATAGAGACAGTTGAAGTAAATGTAGAAAAAGGGCATTCACGGAGGTGATCTACGGACCGTAGGTCCATTGATGGTCCATAGGTGATGACTGTAGATCAGCAGGCAAGGTATGGAAGACAAATCAGGAAAATCTGACCAAGTGTGGAACCACGGTGGCCATTGATGGTTCGTAGATTTATCTACGTACCGTACTGTTGATCCGTAGATTAATACTACGAGGGTTTTAATACCTGATTTTTGAAGATTCCAAGTGTGGAGCTACGGAGGGGATCGACGGACCGTAGATCGATCTACGGTCCGTACTGCACGTCCGTCGTTTGCTTCAGAGAAGCTGATTTTTGGAAGCTGAAATATTTTCCAAGTCCTGGCTGACGGAATGGACTTATGGACCCTAGATCCATTGACGGTCCGTAAGTCAGTCTCGTGGAATGATGATGCGTACCTGAACAAACTTTCCTTAAGTTGTTTCCCTTTTAATTTAGGATTTGTTTTCTATAAATAGGGCATGTAAACCTCATTTTTGCGAGTTAGACATCTTATTCTAGTTTTATTTGTTGACTTTGGAGATTGATTTGCAACCCTAGCAATTATTGATTTCCTAAGTTCGTTTTGAAGATTTTTAGCTTTGCAATTCAAGTTGAATTTCTGGGTTTATTATTCTCTTTACGTAAGTTCATGATTTCTTTATCTAAAACTATGAATTGTGTTCTTGCTAATATGGGTAACTTACTCCACAACTAGGGTTGTGGGATCCATGAGTGACTAACAAAGTATGAATAGTAATTATGCAATTCTTGAACAGTGTTTCACATGCATTGATAATTCTTTTGTCTAGAAGTCTTTTTAACGGTGGCCAACGTTAGAACTCGCCTTGTTGCTACTTACCGGACCAAGGAGGTAATCAACAAGAAAGGAATTATCAACATAGATTTAGTGTGATACTATTTAATAGGCTAGTATCGATTGGTGCAAAGTAAAAACTAAGCCAAACAACGATTTGATGTCTAATATAAGGTAAAGGTAAGGGTTAGTAAATTATACACACGTAGCTGGACCAGGTGCGGGGTGAAATTCTCTAGATGCTAGAACAAGGATTTAGAGATATCTAACTTATCACTTTGCATGTAATTCACTAGGAAAGGATTGCTATTACTAGGATTACTGCGTTATGAGCTTGTGGTGAACACGTATACCCTAGTTAATTTTCTCATCTTGATAACAACTAAAAAATTGACTTTGGTTTACTGATTACTTACTGAATTATTACAATTTGTTTTACAAACCCCCCATTTGTTTATTTCTTGTTTCTGGAAGTACTTTGACTAATTGAATATAATTGTTGGTTAAAGTAAAGTCTAAACCATTTTCCTCGTGGGATCGACCCCAACCTACAAGTTGGGTTCTTTACTTGATAACGATCACTTATGCTTCTTTAGGGAGGTGTAATTTGAGCGTATCATTTTGCGAAGTCAAAACTCCTTCTCCAATCTGCCAAGTGGGTTCGGCGATGACAAATTTGATCACCTTTGTCGCGTCAACAATGGGCAAAGATACTGGTATATTGGGAGAAATACATACACCACTCGGTGATGCGTCGAAATAATTTGGCGAACCCGGCTTTTTCCGCCCTTTGTACCATCCCCAAAAGATCGGAGTCTTTGAAATTTCAGTGAGGTTACATATACACTAGGCGATGCGTTGATGCTACTCGGCGGACTTGTCCTTATTCGACTTCCTACCCAAAATGGAGTGGTCACATAGTGGATATTTCGGTGAGTTTTGATCAACTTGGCGGTTCACCGATTAGTTCATTGATTGCTGTAATTCTTTACCAAATAGACGAATATTTTGTGGCTAAGTGCCCTAATTGTCAGCAGGTGAAGGTGAAGATCAGAAACCAGGAGGTGTGACTCATGAGATTAACAATCCTACATGGAAGTGGGAAGTGATATACATGGACTTCATTACAGGTTTACCTCGTACTCGCAGAAAGCATGAATCCATTTGGATAATAGTTGACAAAGTTACTAAGTCCGCTCAGTTTTTGGCTGTTAAGACTATAGATTTGGCAGAGGTCTACACCTAGATTTACATTAACGAGATAGTCAGGTTGCATGGGGTTCCTTTGTCTATCATCATAGATAGAGTTCCTCAGTTTAACTCTTATTTCTGTAAGTCATTTCAAAAAGGTCTTGGTGCTCAGGTTAATCTCAGAACAACATTTCATCCATAGACGGATGGTGAGGCAGAGCGTACCATTCAGACTTTAGAGGACATGTTCAGAGCTTTCATGATAGATTTTAAGGGAAGTTGGGATAATCAACTACCTCTCATAGAGTTCGCCTACAATAATAGCTACCATTCCAGTATTCAAATGGTCCTTTATGAGGCATTTTATAGGCGTAGTTGCAGATCTCTAGTTTGTTGGTTTGAAGTATGTGAAGCATCCTTCATAGGGCCAGATTCGGTTAATGATATTATGGAAAAAGTTTAGCTCATCGGAGTTACACTTTAGACAGCCCAGAGTCGTCAGAAGACCTTTGCAGATGAAAGGAGAAGAGACTTAGAGTTCCAGACTGATGATTGGGTTTTCCTGAAAATTTCACCTATTAAGGAGGTGATGAGATTTGGCAAGAAGGTAAAACTCATTCCTAGATATGTAGGCCCTTACAAGATCTTGAAAAGGGTTGGTAAAGTGGCTTATAAGTTAGAGTTGCCAGCAGAACTAGTAGCAATCCATCCAGTCTTTCACATTTCCTTGTTGAAGAAGTTTGTGGGTGATCCAACTTCAAATAGTACCAGTAGGGAGTGTGGTTGTGAATGATAGTCTCACTTATAAAGAGGTACTAGTTGAAATTCTTGATCGACAAGTTCGAAGCTTGAGAAATAAAGAAGTCGCTTCGGTTAAGATTTTTTGGGGGAGTCAGGCATTGAGGGAGCTACTTGGGAAGCAGAAGCAGCCATGAAGGCAAAGTATCCTCATCTATTTACTTCCGATTCAATTCCGGGTTGAGGTAAAAATTCCTCTCCAGTCTTTCAGTTTTCTCTTGTATAAATTCAATCTCAGTATCTTGTTCCTTCAGTTGTACTTGCATTTTAAGGGTAGTAATTGCATTTTCTTGGAACTTCGTTAAGTCAGATTTCAGTTTCTAGTACCTAGTGGTAGGGTTTGTAGCTCTTTCCCTCCATATTCAGCTAGTTTAGACTTCATTTAAGGATGAATGTTCCCAATAAGGAGATATTCTAACACCTCAAATTTATTAGACCAGAATACCAGAAAAATGGGTGAACCACAAAAGGGTTCACGGACTGTTAATGGATTCACGATCCATCAATGTATCTGTGGTTCACACCTAGCCCAGGAATGGTGGATCACGGGACCCTTCATGGTCCGTGGTCAACCACACGAGCCATGCTGGTGCTCGTGGTAGCGAGACAGAATGCCTCAAGCCCTAACATCAAACAACAGAGCCCTCTACGGGTCATTGTTGTGATGATGGGCCTTGGGAGGGTCTGTGGATCCGAGCCAACAGACCACCAGCCCAAGTGAGGGACCATGACGAACTTCACAATTTGTGGTCCTCACGTTCAGTGGTAGTTTTTGTGGATAGGACCCCCAGGACCAGTAGTTACTACCAGTAGACAACGACCTAGTCGACAGGTTGTGGTCCTAGTGACGGTCCATCACTTGGGCCGTGGTGCACCTAGAAAGATTTTTAGTCAGAAGTTGTTAGCTCCTTTCCCCTATACATTGAAAGAAAAACTACGTCGTTTAAACCCTGATTTAATGTGTTAACTACACCTAATCCATTTCTAGGTGCTAACGATTGTTAGTCAGTATATAACCCAACAAAGAGTTGGGGTCGAACCCACAGGAAGCGACACATATTAAAATTCGATTAGGAAGTACAAATGTGGTCTAATCTTCTATAGGAATAGAAGTTATCAAAAATATACATGTAAGCAAGTCTAAAGGGAGTGACACAAATGTCATATGGGGGGCTTTGATTTGAAATTATCAGCTACAAAAAAAATCAAACAATGATGAAATAACAATATAGAGAGGACTTCTCGGGATGTGATCGCTTATAGGAAATCTTCGCTATATGGGTAATTGTAACTACTAATAAATAGCTAAATATCATTGGGTAGGCCAGACTATGAAGAAAATAGCTTTCTCTCGAACGACTATCTCAAATCAAGTGATTTCTTTCTAACATCAACAAGCATAACAAAAAAGAACGACCCACACCTTAATTGATCTACTCTCTCGAGTGAGATAGGTAGGATTGGGTTTTGGATTCACTCTCTCGAGCTTAACCCATATCAACCCCATACCTACAAACCATTAATCAAAATATTTGGTTCCAACCTCTCTCTCGAGAAAGTTAAGAACACAAAATTAGAACTGCATTTGCAACTACAATTCATAAATTAAAGTTGAGTTAATGATTAAACCCACTTTAATTAGGCATTTAGATCAGTAATTAACAATACCCATAAGTTAATTCAATACATAATAACATAATCACACCACTAGAATTGGGGTTAGCCAAACATCATAAAAAGGTAAAAACTATTACCAAATCGATTAGCCATCAGCTGGTATTAGTCTCCAAGTCTTTACAATGTTCCAAAATCATCAAGTTCAAAATCCCAAGTCAAAATCCTCATAAGTTCAACAATAATCACTCAAAAACATAGAGAAAACTCTATTCTAGAATGGGAACTATAATAACTGGGAGGGAATTCTAATATCTGGGTAACCACACTCAAAACTTCTTACAAAAATCAATTTATAGTTTTCACCTTTTTGGCTCAAATGTTCACTCGGTGGGATAAGTCGCGCTTCACCGAGTGGTTCGTCAATCCGTCATTTACTTACTTTCATCGCCATTGTGCTTTTGTCGTCAGCATCCCAAGTCCTGTAACTGTGAGTGATAAACCTTGTTTTTGTGAAACCTGTCGATGATTCACCCACTTGGTTTTATCCTCCAAGTCTGGCACACTGGAACATTAAGTGAGAAGAAGAGCCACTCGGCGGTTTGCCGAGTGGTTTTGGCAATAACCAGGATCTCATTTTCTCAACTTCTTCAGCTTGTTTTGTTCCTTTCTGCCTAGTTGTGTCCTTACCTTTCTCCTTAGCTCATCTACGTGCAAATCAATGATTTAACATCATTTATAGCATAAATTAGGAATTTGAAGACACTAAAACTATCAAAATAAATCCCTAAATGAGCCCAAATCTTAGATTCATCAACCCCTAAACTACGTAGTTTTTGTCAGTTTGAGCCTAGTAACTTAGGCAGAATTTACCATAAGCAATTCATTCCCAAAAAAATTCATTTGATTTAGAGAAAAAAGGGAAAATCATGCGATAGCTTTCTCAAGAACACGCAGCAAGGTTTCTCCAGTTCTAGCCATGAAATCGAATGATTTTTTCGTGAATATCGTCACCAGGTATGTGGGATTTCATGAGTGGGTTCCTTTCACCCATTAGGTCGCTAGAATTCAGTCAAATTCTTGATTCCCTTCATATTATCTAGACGTAGGATTTCTAAACCCTTAGATATTAGTTGTGATTTAGCTGTTAGAATGTCTTACTCAGATTTTCCCTTCATATTATGTAGATCTAGGATTTCTAAAACTATAGATATTAGTTGTGATTTAGCTGTTAGAATGTTCTTACTTAGATTAGCATGTTTCAATAACATTGTTGCTTAATTCCTTGAATGAAACTCAGAACTCTAGTTGTGTAGATTCGTTAAGTTCGTGAACTAAACTAGGTAGGATAGATAAACAGTTATACATGCCTCAAATTTATAATGTTTTATTATCAATGTTCAATACTTAATGCTGGATTTTAATTTAGCATGTCAGAATATTGAGATATCCACTTGATTTCAGTTCTTTTGTATTGTACACACTCTAGTTAGGAGTAGGCTTAATACAGAGTTGGACCAGGTCAATCACCCTCATATTCCCAGAACTAGGTGCCCCCATAGGTTTATAAGTACCCTTTGTGGGCATTATATTTGGTGATCACGTCACTCATGCCTTTAAGGCGGGTGCTATTGTTGCAAGAATTTGACTTTGAAGTCAAAGATAGAAGAGTTGTGAAAATTAGAAGGCTGGCCATCTATCCAGGTTAGAAGGCAAGGAGAATGAAGAGCAGGATGTGGACATCAATGACTCATTTACCGATGAACAAGTATTCACGGTCACTCTAAAGCAAACTCCTTGAAATGCTGATTTTTCTAACCATGTAATGTGTGGACTATTGTCGGAGGAACTGAACTTCTTTCAACAAAAGAGGTTCTTGTTTGATGTCAAGAAATACTTTTGGGATGATCCATTCTTATTCAGATAATGTGCAGATCATATTAGTAGGCGATGTGTACCTGAAGAGGAATTTAATGAAATTCTCTATGCTTGTCATGCTTTACCGGTTTGTGGTCATCATATCAGTGAGCGTACAACCGCTAAAATTCTTCAAAGTGGTTACTATTGTCCATCCATCTACAAAGATGCTCATGAATTTTTTAAGAAATGTATACAATGTCAAAAACAAGGTGGGTGTCTAGAAGGCATAAGCTGCCTCTTAAGCCTATTCTGGGAATTGAGTTATTTGATAATTAGTGAATAGATTTCATGGGTCCATTTGTGAGTTCGTTTGGTAAAAAGTACATTCTGGTAGCTGTAGATTAAGTTTCTAAATGGGTGTAATTTGGGGCACTACTAAACAATGAAGGGAAAAATGTCGCTTAGCTCTTAAAGCGCTACATAGTTGCTAGGTTTGGCATCGCTCGAGCTATTATTAGTTATGGTGGTTCACATTTTTGCAATAGGTTGTTTGCATCTGTATTGAGCAAATACGTAGTGCGATATACTGTAGCAAGACCATTCATCCTCAAACGAGTGGACAAGTGGAGGTTTCGAATCGGGAGATTAAGAGTATCTTGGCTAAGACTGTGAATGCAAATAGGACTGATTGGTGTTGAAAGCTAGATGATTCTTTTGGGCATATCAGACTTCCTACAGGACACCAATTGGCATGTCCCAATATCAGCTAGTTTTGGGGGAATCTTGTCACTTACCATTTGAAATGTAACACAAAGTATTATGGGCACTAAAGGCTTTAAATCTAGATTGGGTAAAGTCATCAAAAGGAAGAGTAGATCAACTAAATGATTTGGAGAAATTCAGATTTAGGGCATATGAAAGTTCAGCCCTCTACAAGGAAAAAATGAAGAAGTGGCATGATTCTAAAATCCTAAGGAGGGAGTTTAAAGTTGGAGATTAGGGGTTGCTATACAATTCTTGACTGAGATTCTTTTCGGGAAAGCTTAAATAAAAGTGGCCAGACCCATGCTTGTGATTAGTGTGACGACATGATGTATATATTGGGCGAGCCTTGTTGTTGAATCTCTTGGAAAACTATGCTATGAGCGTTCTTGATATTTGGATCTTTAAATATAAAACTTGATACTCTTTATATATTGTTTACTTGATTTATTTATTATATTCAATTATGCTGCCTTTGACTTGAGAATGATAACTTGTTGAATTTGAGGGCTCTAAACCTTTAGTTTTTACACCACTAAGCTATATTCTTAGCGATAGATGTTTCTATCATAGGGGTTGTTCGAGATGATGCTTGTAGCTGGCTATTGGAGATGGATGTTTTGAGAGCCTTAAGGAAGATCACATTTGCATATAGGCATCTATATTTTGTATAAACCTTGGGACATGTACATATTCTATGTGTAGTATATTTACATGGGATTTTGAGGACTGATTTGATCATGTCACCATGAGTTGTAATATAAATATGGCTATATGTTTTGTTCTTTTTGGGGTGTGTAAACCCAAGTTTTATAATATCCTAAATCTACTATTACTTTCGAATGTTTATGTGAAGCATGAGCAGGCTGATTTCGGTACTCGAAAGCTTGTAATATTCTTGTTATTTCACCCTTGAGTGTGAGGATAATATATATACATGAAAAGCTCATCAGTTATTTGCTTAAATTACTTTTCGGAAGTCATTATCTAATCCGTCTACTAGATTATAATCAGTATGCCCTCGTTAATCGCTTTTGAGTGTCGCAAGTATAAGTTAAGTCTCTTTAAAAAGGGTCGCTTCAAGTGTTGGTATCAGAGCTTAGGTTTGTGGTTCTAGGAATTTTGATTTGAATTACTTGTTCGCTTTCGAAAAAGGTTATATTTTTATTATTTGGTCAATTACATGGTTTATAATGTTTTATCGCATGTAGAGTGCATATGCATTAAGTACATATCCCTAATGCAATGTGATCTTTCCTTTTGAAGGAATTAAGTCATGGCCACTTCTTCTGACCGACCTATGGAAGCTGCTCATAAAGGTTCGGGTGCCTCTGTTTCCCAACCTCATGCACTGGAAGGGGTTGGAGAACATATCTCGAATCAGTATGTTCCCCAAACTAGTGGTTCTGAAGTGGGAAACCATAGGGTGTAACAGTTGGTCCACCTCTTCACATGGGTCATGGTACTCAAACCATGAATCTTCATTTTCAACAAAAGGCTGAATTCTTCCACCACATGGCTGAATCGATGCATGATCCCCATGGGACTAACTTTGAGAAAATGAAAAAAATAGGTGAAGTGGAGTTTGAAGGAACTGTTGATCCCACTGATGATGCTGAACAATGGCTTGATCGCATGGAGAGAGTATTTCAGCAGTTAGAGTGTTCAGATGTTGCAAATTTAAGTATGCTATTTAACTATTACAAAAAAGATGCTTATGATTGGTGGGTAAGTGTTCTGAATGCCAAGGTAAAACCTCTTGTTCTTACTTGGGATGATTTTCTTAAGGAATTTCGTATGAAGTATGTCCCACCTGCTTATTGTGATGCAAAGAAAAAGGAGTTTTTGAATCTAAAGCAACAAGGCATGTCTATTGTTGAATACGAATAGAAGTTTCTAAGGCCCTCTCGCTATGCTAGTGGTATTATTAAAGAGGAAAAAGACACGTGCAGGAAGTTTGAAGACGGTTTAAATGATTCCATTAGGAAGAATGTGGTGAACCTGCAACATGAGAAATTTTGTTAGTTAGTGTCTGTTGCTTTTACTTGGGAACGACTTGATAAAGAAGAAGCTAGTAGAAATGAAAACAGATTTCGAAAGCCTAGACCAGATTTTAGGGCTCCATCCAAAAGGGGGAGGTTTGATAATTCTAATGCTGGTAGTGATAACAGGCCACCTCAACAAAGGCATAACAGATCAGAATTTTCTACAGCTATCACTCCAAATTATGGCCAAGGCAAGCCTCCCGTATCCACTTGTCCACAATGTGGAAATAATCATTATGGTACTTGCAGGAGAGCTTCTGGTGCATGTTTCAATTGTGGGAGCTTTGATCATAAAGTGAAGGATTGTCCTAATCCTAATAATGCTCCATCGTTGAGAACTGAAGGCTCAATTCATAAGTTTTCTATCAATCCTCCTCAAACTAATAGAGGTGCAAGACCTAAAAACACCCAGGCAGTAGGTACAAGTGGAGCTAATCAAGCTAGTGGGCAAAGGGCTTCTGCACGCGCTTATGCTATGAGGCGGAGGGATGATCAAGATCGACAAGACGTGGTTGTCGATACATTTCACTTGTTTGGCTTATGTGTGTTTACATTATTTGATCCTGGTTCTACACATTCCTATATTTGTTCATCACTTGTTCTTCCTGAAAATGTGAAATCTATGAGACTTAATTAAGATGTGCTGGTTGAATGTCCTTTGGGTTATCAAGTTGTGTGTAATCAAGTTTACCAAGATTGTCCCTTCGTGATTGAAAACCTAGTCTTCCCTGTTGATATGATTGAAATGCCCTTCAAGGATTTTGATGTTATTATCGAGATGGATTGGCTTTATAAATATCATGCGGTGGTAGATTGTAGGTCTAAGCATGTGACTTTTAAAGATCTTACATTTTCACACATTATTGTACAGGGTGAAAGATCAGTGACATCTAGTTTTATTTCTGCGGCCTTGGCAATAAAGTTGATACGTCAAGGTTGTGGGGCATACCTTGCTCACATAGTTGATTCACAGTTGAAGAGTCCTTGTATCAAGGACATACCTTTTGTATGTGATTTTCCAGAAGTATTTCCCGAAAACCTTTCGGATTGCCCCCGGAAAGAGAGGTTGAATTTCCAATCGAGCTTATCCCTGGATCTACACCTATTTCGATCACCCCTTATAGAATGGCTCCAATAGAGTTAAGAGAATTGAAAGCTCAATTGCAAGAACTACTTGAGAAAGGTTTTATTCGACCTAGTGTTTCTCCTTGGGGAGCCCCTGTTTTATTCGTAAAGAAGAAAGATGGCACTCTTAGGCTTTGTATTGACTATAGACCATTGAACAGAATAACAATCAAGAATAGATATCCACTACCAAGAATTGATGATTTGTTTGACCAACTTAAAGGTGCTAAAATATTCTCAAAAATTGATATAAGGTCAGGATATCACCAACTGCGTGTTAGAGAGAAAGATATTCCTAGAACTGCTTTTAGAACTCGATATGGTCATTATGAATTTTTGGTGATGCCATTCGGATTGAAAAATGCTCGTGCGGTATTCATGGATCTAATGAATCGAGTATTCAAGCCTTATCTTGATCAGTTTGTGGTTGTTTTATAGATGATATTTTAATATTTACCAGAAGTAGTGAAGACCATGATAAACACCTCCGAATTATTTTGAAAATTTTGAAGGAGAAAGAACTTTATGCTAAATTTTCCAAGTGTGAATTTTGGCTTGATGAAGTAGCTTTTCTGGGACATGTTGTATCAACTGAAGGTGTGAAGGTGGATCCTAGTAAAATACAAGCAGTTGTTGAATGGAGACCTTCGAAAAGTCCGACTAAGGTAAGAAGTTTCTTGGGCTTAGCAGGATACTACAGAAGATTTATGAAAGCCTTTTCCGTTATCGCCTTTCCTTTGACTAAGCTCTTACAGAAGGAAGTAAAGTTTATTTGGGATGACAAATGTCAAGAGAGCTTTGAAACTCTCAAATTCTTGTTGACTCAAGCGCCTATACTTACTCTACCAATTGAAGGGAAAGAGTATGTAGTATACAGTAATGCTTCTCACAATGGTCTCGGATGCGTTTTGATCCAGGAAGGGAAGGTAATTTCTTATGCATCTCGGAAATTAAAACCGCATGAATTGAATTATCCTACTCATTATCTTGAACTTGCTGCTGTAGTGTTTGCTAAAAATATGGCGGCATTATTTATATGGAGAGAAATGTCATATCTTCACTGATCACAAGAGCTTAAAGTACTTGGGTACTCAAAAAGAGCTAAACCTTCGACAACGTAGATGGCTTGAACTCGTCAAGGATTATGACTGCACAATTGATTATCATCCAGATAAAGCCAATGTGGTTGCAGATGCCTGAAGTCAGAAATCCTTCGCAAACGTTTCTTTGAGTCCTTTACCCTTGTTCCTTGAGTTAAGAGCCATGAATGTTTGTTTTACACTTGAATCAAATGGTTCGGCTATGGCTAATTTACAAGTAAAGCCAATATTGCTTGAACAGGTGAAAGAAGCACAAATGTTAGATGAGAAACTTGTAAAATTTGCCAGAGAAGTTCAAAGTGGGGAAAAACTGGATTTTACATTTACGGAGGATGGTGGCTTATTTTATCAAAACAGGTTATGTGTCCCTAATGATGACAAATTGAGGAGAGAAATATTAAATGAAGCACATACTTCACCATATGCAATGCATCCTGGAGGTGCAAAGATGTACCGGACCATCAAAGAAAATTATTGGTGAAATGGTATGAAGAGAGACATTGCGGAGTTCGTCTCTAAATGTTTGGTTTGTCAACAAGTAAAGGTAGAACATCAAGTTTCACTGGGTTTACTACAACCCTTGTCGATGCCGGAATGGAAATGGGAGAGAATAACTATGGACTTTGTTTCTGGACTTCCTCGCACTCAGAGAATCATGATGCAATATGGGTGATTGTGGACAGGCTAACCAAGAGTGCTCACTTCTTAGCAATCAGGATGGATTACTCACTTGAGCGTTTAGCCGAGTTGTATATTAATGAGATTGTAAGACTACATGGGATCTCGTGTCTATTGTATCAGACCGGGACCCAAGGTTTACATCTACATTTTGGGGTAGCTTGCATGAAGTTTTAGGTACTAAGTTGGGCTTTAGCACTTCGTTCCATCCTCAAACTGACGGCCAGTCAGAAAGAGTGATACAAATTTTGGAGGATATGCTTCGAGCTTGCATCATGGAGTTTGAAGGTAGTTGGGACAAACACTTGGCTTTGATAGAATTTACTTACAATAATAGCTACCAATCGAGTAATGGAATGCCTCCCTATGAAGCCTTATAAGGAAGAAAATGTCGGACCCCTCTTTGTTGGAGTGAAATTGGTGAAAGAAAGCTTATTGGTCCTGAAATTGTGCAACAAACAGAGGACAAGGTAAAAATTATCAAAATCGTCAATAAATTTCTTCGGATAGACAAAAGTCGTACGCTAATCTTAAAAGGCATGACATTGAATATCAAGTTGGAGATAAAGTATTCTTAAAGGTGTCCCCATGGAAAAAGATTAAGAGATTTGGCCGGAAAGGAAAACTTAGTCCCCGATTTATTAGACCTTATGAGATACCTGAAGGGGTTGGACCAGTTGCATTTAAATTGGTGTTGCCACCTGAGTTAGACAAGATCCACAATGTCTTCCATGTTTCTATGCTCAGAAGATATCATTCTATTCCATCTCATGTTCTGTCAGTTGAATCTATTGAGGTTAATCCTGACTTGACGTATAATAAAGAACCTATTCTAATTCAAGCTCGAGAGGTAAAGCAACTTAGGAACAAGAGAATCCCCTTAGTAAAGGTACTTTGGAGGAACCATTCTGGAAAAGAAGCTACCTGGGAAAGAGAAGGAGACATGAGGACCCTATATCCGCACTTGTTCTGGGACTAGTGTAAGGTAAATTTCGAGACGAAATTTCTTTAAGGAGGAGAGAGTTGTAACACCCCTAAAATACTAGACCAACTCTTGCATGTCAATGCATCATTTCTTAATTACTACAATATGTTTTACTCTTATTTTGAGAACTTTAAATTTTGTGATATTTGCAACCTTGCTTAAAATAAATTCTGCTCGTAATTTAAGGTATTGTATGGGGGTATTTATGTAATTTTTCTAATTAAAATTTCATATGAATTGAAAGTGTTGGTATCAATTATATAGATATAGGTTTATATGTATACATTTTGGGCAGCACCCAATAATTTGGGGTAGCAACTTTTAGTGACAGTTGTATATGTGACTAAGCATCACTCTTAAGACTATATTATCACACCTCCTGTTGTGATTTTCGTTTGGAACTGAAGTCCAAGAACCTAAGAACATTTTCTAACCTGATGTTCATCAAAATCACAAGAGAAAACCATGGCCCTTCCAGCTGGAAGTCGAGACATCCTATCTTTTGGTGAGTAATCAAAACTTGTTTTTTTTAGCTAAGTAGTGTTTAGTACTTTTAGAATTTCTGGTTCTGTATAACTCCTTTTTCGGTGAATAAATATTATTTGGAAAGCTGATTCCTATACCTATAACTCTTCTGTTTATGGTAAACTCTAATTTAGCTTTTGTGACTACGAAATAAGGGACGCAATATATGACATGTTCTGTCCAGATTCTGGAATTTGAAATCCTGTATGTTTAACCGTTAGTATTTTGATTATATCTTTTTGTAAAAAGCGTATTTTGCAGTGATTCTTGATTATTTACAAGATTAAGAGATGTACCTACCTATTTTATGAAGGATAGAATTTCCATTTTGGCCGTTTTCTGTTTCAAATCTAAGTTGCGACATGAAGTACTTTTATTGGGCAGAATTTCTGTTTTTGCAGTATAGTCGTATTTGTACAGGCTAGGCTTACTTGTGACGATAATCTTGTGTTGTGCCATAATTATTGAGCTATTAGAAAGTAAATAAGTTATTGAATTCATTTTTTAAGGTTATATATCCTTGTGTACGAGTTGAAAGCTTTGATACGCTGGTTGGTCTACGATTTGAACTCGTGAAGTTGTGTTGAACTGTTTTTGTGCT
>NC_064287.1:17996412-18021328 GCF_019186545.1 Solanum stenotomum
TGCACAGTGAAACAAGTGATGATACTCACGAGGCTCAGCCATATGAGTCAGAAGGGCCAGTTTCAAAAGACACACCGAAGAAAGTAGAAGATTTCCTTTCAAAGCTTAAAAATAAGATTTAGTGGATAAGCATTATCAACAGTAGAAACACTGTTGCAACAGTAGATTTACTGTTTCTAGGACCCACATAGAGGACCCTCTACTACTATTCCTAGATGCTTTTTAGTTTCTATAAATAAGTTTTTTTTGTTTTGTAAGAGGCAGGTTTTTTACAACCACTCTCTCTCTTTTGTACTCTCTCTCTCTTATTCTCTTCTCTTATATTGTAAGTTGTGAGGTTGCCGGAGACTACCGAAGTTGTTAAATAAAGAAAGTTTTAAGGTACTATTATTCTTCCTTTCTTTTCTTTTATTTACTTTATTACTTTCTTTGATCTAAGCCTGACTATGTCCGGCTAAAGAATTATATCTAGTCGGATAACTAACTTCACTTTTATATCTACCATGAAAGATCTAGACTTTATCTAAATATGAATAAATTTATATATTGATTCTTGACTTGGTTCCAAGATGGTGGTACAGTCAGATTCAATACAACAAGTTAGTGGCTTTGTCTTAGTGACTCCGTCTAGTCAGTTGTGGTCTCAGCCCAATATGAGTTAAAAGGGCACCTTATACCGAGTTAGAACTGCTAGACACATGGGCTCACTAACAATACGTATTTGAATGTCGACAGACCCTTTGCTTGGGTAAAAGGATTAGATCCCTCCATACAGTCATTAAACAATATAAAAATTTCTATATATTTTGATTCAGATTTATTCCTTGAATTCGGATGTTAACAAGCTAGATTGAAGATGACCGTGCAGACTAACGCTCGCCTTCTGAGATACTGTTTCGTTGTTAATTATTATTATTATTATTATGAAAAATAAAAAAAATAAAAAAATAATTCGTAGATAATATAAAAAAATTAATCATAGTTTACACTACATAGCTAATATAAGTCATACCTCAATCCATATGGCTAGATTAGGCCTCTTGATTGTGATGTCATAGTTAAACCCCTCAGGCATATAAATTTGGAACCTTTTGATAAATGGAGCATATGTTAGGTCAACATAGCACAAAAGAGTTTTCATATCAGCACAGTCTCTATGAAGTTTCAAATTCTAGGAAAAAAGTACACCCACACTACTCTTTAGTGATTGTTGACTATGTTTTTGGGCAAAGCTACCATCTCATATGACACATCATCTGAAAGGAAAAGAAAATGAAAGATAGTAATGACTTGACTGAATTGACCAAGGAAGAAAGGTCCATCGTCAAATTTGTGGAGAGATTTTTCAAGGTAATCAAATTGTGCACCTCGTACAAGTGTGAATAGCATAAACATACATAAGAAACATTTAACAAACAAAACATAATGAGTTTCAAAGAACAAAAGCTCAAATCTCACCAGCCAGTGTCCATGCATCTTTTGCGAACGATCTGTATACTTCTAGGACGAATGTAGTATCACTATAAGCTGTCAATTCTTCAGCAAATTTCCACTTTTCATGATCCTGCATTTATTTTCCAATATTTTCTTTTTATCAATATAAAGATTAAGGTTTTCCTAAACAGATAGGACAATAATGAACTTTTTCATATTACATCCGGCAAAAGTGGTGGTCCTTTAAAGTTACTATCAACGTATTAAACCAGATCCAAACTCTCTCCTATCACTTTGTTGTTGTGCTCCAGGGGTGGCACCTATGAGGAGTAGATAATATAAATAACCAGAAGCGTAAAATGAGATGCATGCTCTTCGAAGATTCAAACATTCACTTGCTTCAAAGTCCTTATATAAAAGTGTATGTGACAATCAGATGATAGATAGGACACACTGGCTCAGTCAATAATCATTGAATTCAAAGAGGAAGAGGAATCCCTTTCCAAAAAATTCATGGACATTTTCTTTAGGAGTTCTCATACAATTTACAACGAGGACAAATGCCTATGTCAAAAATAATAGCTCAAGATTTTCAAATACAAGTGAATTGGGCAAGTGAAAATGAATGTTGGTTTGGTGGAAAATTACCTTGCAGTTCTGAAGATCAATTTGAACTATGTTGACATCCAATTTTGATCGACCTTTAACCCTTTTTGGAAATACTATTCGATTAAATATGTATTTTTAAAATATATTTTGAGTTTAAAATTTTAATCAATTTTGTCTTAAAATTATATATTTTAGTATGCATGATTTTAAAATTTTATTGTAATTATTATCAAATTATTTTTATCAATAGTTAAACTCAAAATAATTTATTTATTTAAATATTTTAAAATCATAGATGTGTTTAAATTTTATAATATATGTAGTATTTTATTAATAGAGTAGCATTTCTTAAATTTTCCTCCAAATCGTTTAAATTTTAGCCTATTCCAATTTTAATTCTCATTGCAACTCTAGCCATTTCTATTTCAATTTTAGCCAATTCGTTAAAATTTCAAATGTTCAATACAAATTTGATTTAATCTCATCCGCCCATCGTTTAAATTAAATCCAAGATCAAATCTCAGCCCCACATCTAATTAGATTCAAAGGTCCAGATTTAAAGTCCTCTAACTTTCCTATTTTATTTCTAAAGGAGCCCAACCCTAATATGGTTCTTCATTATCTCTTCTTCACTCTTCATCTTCCTATCCCTCTCCCTCTCTCTAAATTTGCCGCCCCCTCTCTCAATTTTTGTTTTCTCCGGCCAGCAGCACCGACCAAGAGAGCAGCAGCCGGCGAAGACCAGAGGCAGCGACTCCTTCTCCCTCCTCATCTCCTCCAGCTCCGGCCAGTGAGCTCCGTGACAGCAACAGCAGCAGCAGCTCGGCGAGAAAACAACAGCAACAACTGCTCCATCCAGCAGCGACGGATGACAACAACAACTCCGACCAGTAGCTCGTTGAAACGAGCAGCAGCAGCGAGAGTTGGAGAGACCCCCGCGTCGCGCCACTCTCCTCTTCTCTGGTGAAGCAGCAACGTCCGGCGAGGTGCCGGCAAGCCACCACGAAAATCAGTGGTTGCCTCTCTCTGTTCTCCCCTCTCTTCTCTTCTCTTTCTCAGGCAAGCAACCGGTGAGAACATCAACAACAGCCACCGGCAGAAGAAACCAGCAGCAGTAGCGCTGCTACGAGATGACGAAACTCCAGCAACAGGGAACATTAGTGCCACCAGTCGACTTCTTCTCCGGCGAAAACAACAACCACTTTAACATATTGTTGGTTTGTTTAAGACGGATCTCAACAGATCCATCCGGGGTATATGTCTTCTAAATTATTACTTCATCTTTTAATAATTTTGTTCTTCTTTAACAAGTTGGCTTTTGATTTTCTGATGTATAGAATGTCTATGCATGCTCAGTATATGTGAAATCCATTTTGGTCTCAAATTGAATTAGTATTTGTTATTTTATAATCTTAATCATGTCCTCGTAATTTTCTAATTCTATGTATTGTTAAAATAATATGTTTTGACTTGGAATGCCAATAAATCTCTTGTTATCTGTTTCTCCAAAGAGTAGTGTATCCTTGATTTGTGATATTATTGGAAATGCTAGTTCTTGATTTAAGTTGATAAGCTGGAATGATAGCTGATGCCCTTAATTGATTTTTTTTCCTAAGCCAAATAGAGTTGTTTTGCTGTAATGTGGTTCTGCTTCAACTTTTAAAATGGAATTTCGTGATTTGTTACTTGCCCTTAATTTATTTAGTGTTGTATTTAGATTGTTACTTATTTGTATATGGCAAAATATGAGAAGCTGTATATTTGGAACTTGAATTGAGCTATGTGATATTGTCCTTCCTAAAATAATACTTATTCCTTTTCAGTTGAACATGTGTAATATTGATTGGTGGTTTTGTTAATTGATTTTAGGTGGCTTATTTAGTTTAAGACAGATTGTTACTTGTTAATTTTTGGCAATAAAATAATTAAAAATCTGATTTTATACTCCTTTTGTTTAAGGAAAGCATGTTACTTGATTCCCTTTTATTCCCTTCCCTAATTTGGTCTATACTCTAGTAGTATATAAATGACCCTTCCTTTCATTATTTAACATCCGGACATTAGCTTACATTTTGAAAAAAAAGAGATACTAAATATATTGCTCTCTACTCTGAAAAAAGAATTAAGTTCTTTCGGTTAGAAACTTCAAAATTTCTCTCTGTTTTGTTGTTTTGCTGTGTTCACGTTAAATAGTGGATTAAGTTTGTCTTCATTGCTGATAAATATTTCTGCTTTAACTGGTTAGTTGTTCCTCCATTAGTTTAATCTTCATTCTGCATTATTTCGAATATCGTTGTGTGTTTGAATGAATGAAAGGAAGCATCCGGGTCAGTTCTCTTGTCCCTTATTATATGTTGTGATGTATGTGTGTGATATCATATTTGGTGTTTGCTATTTATTTGAGTAATTCGATGCCTGAGTTTAATATGAGTATACCATTTTGCCCATCTCTATTAAAATGAATAATGGTAAGACCCCTTCTATTATTTTTTTATGTTGTATTGCTTCTTTGTTAAGCAGGGTTTTTTTTTAGTTCAAGTGATAAAGAGTTGCTTGAGATGGGTTTTCGGACAAGATTTAGTTTTATTATTATGGTTGTATTGCTTCATTTTTATATGGTATTGTAATAGTTGTATTAACTCCAACTCTCTTGCTATATATGAAAATAACTTGGGGGGGATCGTCTAAGGGGGAGGTGATATACATGCTACTTGTTACTTTATCGCAACTTATTTGTGTTAGAAAAGCATGTGTATAGGATTGTGATTTGTTTTATCGTTCTTATTATAATAATACTCATTCGAGATGTGTCTAAAAAATAAAATAAATCACTACCGCCATTAATCGCCTGTTTAATATTTTCTAATTATAGTTGGTTGTGCATATTACTGGAGTATCGTGACCACCTTCTAAATGATAACAATAAATAATATATTTGCTCATTGTTTCATCTAATTCAACCAAAGCTCCTTTTATATAAAATAAATAAATAAATATTTAAATCATAATTTGTTATGTATTGGAATGTTCTGCCATTTTAGATATCATGCCTATATATAGGGGTTAATTATTTTTTATAATATTCTAGTGTAGAAAACATGCCTATAGGTTATAGATTTTGTGTCCTTACTTAGAGATCATGCCTATAGGACTTGTTAAATTAGATTGATATGCTAATCAGATCTAATAAATTGCAGCATGTTAATCATTTAGTTTATATTTATCAGTATATTAATCATCTAGAAATCATGTTCATAGGAGCTATTAAATAATTTTCGTCTAGAAAATAAGATGAATCTGCAAATATGTTTTGCCTACTATTAATCATTTATGTACTACATTCATTTTGGTGCCACTTAAAATAAAATTAACTAACTATTCACAACATGTCATATCTAAATAAAATCAACTTATAGGACTATTTTCTGCATATTTAAGAGAAACAAGCATAGTAAACCGTCTGAACTGAAATCTGAAATAAAATATGTCTAATATAATTATTTTCTGCATTTTGAACACTGTCCTGCTACTTAAAATAAATAGTTTTTCTACATATTTTAATATGTCCATGTTGTGAATAATTACCAATTAAATATGCCACTACTTTAAATATTTCTGCTCATACGCTCCTGTTCAAACTAATATGTCCTGATAAAATCAGCTACTGATTAATTTTTTGTATCTAATAAACTGACTGTCACTAAAAATGAATGTCACATAATAGTCTAATCTGCTACTGCATTTATATGTTATTTTCTACATAATATGCTATTTTCTATTTTCTACATAATATGTGTTGTCCTAATAAAATTCTGCTCGAAATATTTAATTTCTACATTATGAATATTTGTATTGCAACTTTAATCAACTAATAAATAATTTCTTCATGCTTTATTAATAAAATAATTAAATTCTGCATTGTGTCATAACCCTCTGTCCTTGTTAAATTATTTCACATTATTATGAAGCCTGTTTATGTGTTTGTATTCACACACTTTGCATGCGACCTTTTCACATTACCTGTATTTGTTAGCATGTTTAATAAAACCTATTGGCCAACTTGAGAATTTACCTGCTAAATGAACGTCCTATTTGTTTGACTTGGTGTCTAGGTAGGCCTATTAAAAGTATACATTTTATTTTAGTCTAAATCTACCCTAATAATAGTCCAATGCCTCTTGGACCTTAAGCGGGGACGCTAGGCACCTTTTAATGACGAAAAGCATGCAGTGGTGGGGTAGGGGTACTTTAGGCCCTACGAAGATTATGACATTGCCTTGAGCCGCAAATGACAAACATTTGTTTTCTATGTCCCTATATAGAAGCCGAACGCTGATCCGTAAAGTCCTTCAAAGTCTCTCTTTCCTTTTGCCCCTTTATTTGTTTTAAATTATAATTGTTTGGGGTAGTTTAATAAAAAATAAAATTTGATTCGCCTATCTAATTGTGCAATTTCTGTCTCCTCACTCCTCTCTTTATTAATTGTTTAAATTTTTATTATATCACCTAGTTTTGCATGCTTAATTTATTAAAAAATGAATAACTCAAGTTGCCTTAATTGTTAAATGTCACTTAGTAAGCATGTTTAAGTTAAATAACCTAAATAATGAAATGACCTTAATTGCTACTTGTAACCCTCACATTTATTGCTTGAGATACGGTTGGGACCCACATTTGTGGACCTCGAGAGATGCCTAACACCTTCCCGTCGAGGTAATTTGAACCCTTACCCTGATCTCTGGTTCGTTGACCTTTAGCTAGAATTAGTTAGGTTACATAGGTGCCGTAACGCGCCTTAATTCGTTAGGTGACGACTCTTCAATCACCCAAAAGCCCAAAAGAGTTGTTAGGTCGAAAGTCCGTTTTGTAAAAAATGAAGCGCGACAAAATAGCGACTCCGCTGGGGATATTAGGTTCTAACCATTACGTGTTTCATGATTTATGTGGGATTACTTTATTAGGTTATTTCATGGTTTATTTGGGATTTTCCATGTCTAATTAATTATTTGCTCTCCTTGTTTACTCGCTTTCTTAAATATTATTATTTCCATGTTTAGTCCCTTTCCCTCTACCTTATTGATTATTCACATGTTTCCCCTTTTTTCCTTTTCCCTTATTTGAATATTCCATGTTTAAACCCTATTCCCTTTCCTTATTTGCTTAATTTATCTAAGTATTTGCATGCTTATTTATGTATTTATATATTTACTGCTTTCTATAACTGTCTATCTGTTACTGTTTTCCATCAACATGTTAAATGTTTACTGCTTTGATAAACTGACATTCCGCTCATACTTCCCCCAATTGGGACCCTCTTCCTTCAAAATACAAAAATTGTGATGTTGTGCCTTTGCACCTCTCACAACTACTCCATTTCTCTTCAAATACCCTTTATAGAGAGTCGGCATATGAGTGGAGGGAACAAATAATTTTACTACCGGGAAACCACGAGCCTTCTCGCATGGAATCCCTTTTAAGTCCGTGTCAAGCCAACTCTTAGAAATCTTAGTTAGGTCATACATGATGCATAAACCCTAGGTGATTTGACCCTTGGTGTCAATCCACATAATTAGTAGCCACCTTATCGTCTAAGGGCCCCAACACCCTTTAGACAAATTGCATATTTATGTGTCAATATGATCACAATAATTAAATTAAGCCAAACTTTACCAAAATGGAGTTTAGAAGTCGTTTGTTATTTTGTTTGCAGAGTCGTGGATGCTCACAACTTCCCAAACCTGCAAATGGTCGTAGATGTAAACGACAAGCTAAGGAACTGGTGGATTGATATTAAGAGAGACCGCGAAAGAGAGATCCATCATTTGTTAGGCGGGCTTACCTATCTCATCTTTGTCATACCAAACCCTCACCTGATTAGGGCGTTGCTAGAATTTTGAGACCCTGTAAAGATAGTCTTCAAATTCATGGATTTTGACCTGGTGCGAACGATTGAGGAGATAAGTGGTTTCATGACCTGCCATACCACGAGTGTGAAGTTTTGGTACCATATAAGCCATCATCGACGGAATTTCTAAAAAGTCTAGGAATGAAGTCAAATCCAACCTTGCCTTCTTTAGACCTTGGGTCGATTCATTTTGACTTTCTATATTCACGCTTTGGCCGAGAGGATAGCTATTACTCTTTTAGTGATGAGTTTGAGTGCTCCGTCGAGGAATGGGAAACATATCGTTTAAATGCCTTTGCCTTTGCCATTGCTCTATTAGGATCCCTGGTTTTTCCTAAGATAAAGAGAAGGATTGACACACGCTTGGGTTATGTGGTTCGAGATTTATCCCAAAAAGAGGTCAAACCTAAGAAAACCCTAGTACCCATGATCCTGGCGGAAATAATGAGAAGTTTGTCGGCATGCATTAATGACAGAATGTTTTTCGAGGGATGCAACCTTTTGCTGCAATTATGGGCTATTGAACACTTCTACATACGCTCTGACGTTGTAGACATCTTTCTTGGTTATGGCAAAAAAGATTAATAATCATCCAAGAAGAATGGTAGCTTTCACCGCCCCTGTAGGAGTCGTAGACTTGCAGATATTTTTGATAGAGCTCGAGAGCCATTGCATCCAATGGAAGCTCCATTGGTTGTCCACCCCTCATGCAGTAGTAAGAGACAATGACCGATAATTCATTGAGCTTATTGGTTTAAAGGGAGTTCAACCATACGCTCCTCTTCGAGTACTCCGCCAATTTGGGCGAACTCAAGTAATACCACTCCGGTCTGACATGGAGCAGTTTAAGTATGAATTTGGATTAGATAAACCACAAGTTCACAACATACTTCAAAGATGGGAGCGGGTGTTGACCATTCCTATGGGTGCACGGCAGGCCTTATGCACACATGAGTATTACATACGGATCTTAAAAAAGGTTAAAGACAGAGAATTGAGTGATGAAGGTTACTATGGGCTCACTGATGAAAGGGAAAACATATGGGCACGCAACGTGTTGAAGATCGGGCATAAAGTCATTCCCCAAACAAGAAGTCAATTGCGCCAAGCTCTTGGAACCGATATCTTCAAGATTTCAGAATTTAGGATGATTTTCCCATTGTTACCCCTTTCCCTTAGTTTATTTCAGTTTTTATTTTTTCAATTATGATGTATTGTTCGAATTTTATAATAAATAAAGTTTGTTTATTTCCTCAAATCTAAACTCCAAATTGGCAAAGAAGACTTGAATTAATTATTGTGCATCACTTATATGTCGTCTTAGGCCTACCTCTAGCTCAACGAGGCTCCTTGCATTTAGGGCGTTTATCTTAAAACAATGTGTTTTGTTATCTCAATTTATGCAACACTCTAACTTGGGTTTTCTTTTTCTTTTACTCTTATTTTACCCTTCCCCAATGGTTGATCTGTAGACCATGTTTTACCACACGCAATCAAAGGACGCTCTTCCTTCTCTTCCAAATAAGAACCGCAAAGGGAAGAGGAAAGCTACTAATGAGAAGGTTATGAGTAAGACTATTGAAAAGAAACATCCTTCAGACGAGTTGGTCTCAAAATTGGAAAAGAAAATAAGGGAATTAGAAGATGAAGTGTCTGATATGCACGGGTGGGCCAAGTTGTTACTCTCTGTCGATCCCACTCTCGAGACAAACATAGATAAGCCACCTGTCACAAGTCAAGCCACTCTCTAAGATAATCCTCCACCCACTCACCATACTTCTCATCCTCCACCAACTTACCCCACTTCTCAAAACCAACCAAGCTTCATTCATATGCCTCCAAGGAACACTCACATTCCAAATTACCCATATCCTCCTCAACATCATGCATATGCTTCCAGACTTCCATATCTTACTCCGAGTTTGTCGAGTCCTCCCTTACAAGCTCCTCAATATCAAACACCTCTACACGAAGTCACTTGGTATTGTGTGCCGCTCATACCATATCAAACTCCTTCATATTAAAAGAGGCCTATCAAAATTTACACTCCTTTGACTGAACCTATAGATCAATTCTATGAAAAGTTGAGGCTTGCTGGTCAAATCGCTCCTATTAGTGAAATATGGATGAATACACGTGCAAGGTGGATTGAACCCTCTAAGGTTTGCGCTTATCACTCAGGGATGAAAGGACATACCATAGAAGAATGTCGTGATCTGAAAGACAAGATTCAACAATTGATTGATACCAAGATCATATGCTTGGAGGACTTCGCGCCAACGGAATCCCAACAATGAACATGTCGAAGCTCATTTAAAGCAGTTTCCAATAAGAGGTTTGCACCGTTTAAGTTTATGTTTTCTACATTCGAGTACCCATAGTCACATATGGGCAATAAGTTGGTCAGAATCTATCATTCAGTTACTACTTAAGAAGGTTCTTCTAAATGTCTTGCTTATGCTCTTTGTAATTTGGGAACTACGACAGACCTGATTCCCGTTTAAGAGAGGATACGTAGGCGCTCCTATTGGAGTTCGGTCTTATCATAATAAAAATTCCATTTTTCACTTTTGACTGTGTAACTGGGACAGAATTTTTGAGAGAGTCTTAAAAATTTCATCAGAAGAACATTTTCTTACAAGTGATGATATTGGGGCAGAATTTTTGAGAGGAACTCAAAAATTCCTTCAAAAGCATTTCTTCTCGCACATCAGTAACTGGGGCGGAATTTTTGAGAGGGTTTCAAAAATTCATTCAAAAACATATTTTCCACACAAATCAAGACTGGGGCAGATTTATTTTTTAGAGGATCTCAAAAAATTCACAACAAATCAAGCTACAATCTGTAATGAAGATCAGAATAATAGAAGTTCTATATTGGGGCAGAAAATTTTGAGGGAGCCTCAAAATTTTGACAACATTGCAAAGATCGACCGTCGAGCAGACATCAAAGTAATTCACTGTGCCAAATCAGGGACACAGATCAACCTCCCCTTTAACTAACTATTTTTCTTTGAATGCAGAAAAGACAGGTACATATACATGAAGCAATTTCAACATCACTTAAAGGATCAATGTACCACTATTTTGAGCCTGACAAATCGCCAGTAAATGGCACCCCATCCTTCCAATCAGATGGAAGGAGCAAGCCACTTTACGTCAATCCAGAATAATCGCCAGTCAACGACCTCCTGTCCTTACTATAGGGTGGAAGGTCAAGCTACAATACTGCGAGCTTAAGAATCGCCAACAAATGGCACATTATCCTTTCAATGAGGCAAGGGCCAAACTATTGAGCCCAAGTCACCAGTCAAATGACACACTATCCTTCTGATAGAATGAAGCATCAAGCTACCAAGTTTGAGCCCGAAAATTACCATTCAACGACAACCTTTCCTTACTATAGGATGGAGGGTCAAGCTACAACACTCCGAGCTCAAGATTCACCAACAAATGACAATCGACACTTCCAATAAGACGAATGTCCGAGATACTTATGCCCTCAATCAACTACTATGCATGTGCCCGAGATTGTATTGTGCCCGAAAATTGCATTGTGCCCGAGATTACATTGTACCCGAGAATTGCATTGTCCCTGAGATTACATTGTGCCGAAATTGTATTGTGCCCGAGAATTGGATTGTGCTCGAGAATTACATGTTCCCGAGGATTGCATGTGCCTGAGATTTGCATTGTGCCCGAATTGCATGTGCTCGAGATTGCATGGTACCCGAAGATTTGCATGTGCTCGAAGATTGCATTGTGCCCAAGAATTGCATTATTGCATTTGTGCCCGACGATTGCATGTGCCCGAATTGCAATATGCCCGATGATTGCATGTGCCCGAAGATCGCATTGTACCCGAGATTGCATTTGTGCCCGAAGATTGCATCTGCCCGAATTGCATTTTGCCCGAAGATTACATCTGTCCAATATTGCATGTGCCCCAATTGCATTGTGCGCAAAGACTGCATGAGCCCAAGATCGCATAGTGCTCGAGAACTGCGTGTGTAAGAATACATCTGTACAGAGTCACTATGGAATCGAGCCACAAGATGCTCGAATTACATCAAAATAGATACGCTCTATTTACTCATTACTTATGTTCCGAAGGCGTCATGATGTAAAGGCATTTTTCATGTGCAGCGTACATCATATCATGGCTTAAGGTTTTAATTTTCTGTTTGTCATGATCCAAAGGTGTCATAGTCTAAAGGCATCATTTTTTCATGGCCCGCAGACAACATTTGCATGACCTAAGGATATAATTTTTAGTATCATAGCCCTAGACATCATAGCCTAAGACATCATTTTCATAGTCTTAAAGGCAAACATCATGGCCGATATGGGAAATTGCATCACGTTTACCTTTATCGCTTGTTTGATATATTTGCTCTAATCATATTACAAGCTACAGATTTGCAGAGACTGACATTTTGCAGGTAAGACCAACTGCCATCTCAGCTACGATTATCATGCTTATCTATCACAACAAGGCCCCTCTATTCTTTGCAACTCATATTGCTCATTTTCATCTGAACCTTGCTTAAAGTTGGGAACCTCGTTGTCATGCTCCTCTCGCTTCTCTAAATCTTATCCATTCAAGTCGATATCATTCCCGTTCGAATATCGCACCGCTCTTTCATTTTTAGGAGTTTCGTCTGCTCCTAAATCTAAAACTACACATGACCTGATTCTCGTATAACCAGAGATATCTAGGCGGCTTAATACCAAAGTCTCGGTCGTACCCTTTTCCAACTTTTGATTATTTCAATTGATCCCACTGACATCTCTCGTCGGTCAGACAAAATTGGCTACTAAGTCAACGTTGGTTGCCTGATAATTCATTCTTCATTCTCAAGCAACCAAGGGGAAGCTGTTGACACCCAATTTTGACCGACCTCTAACCCTTTTTGGGAATTCTATTCAATTAAATACGTATTTTTAAAACATATTTCGAGTTTAAAATTTTAATCAATTTTGTCTTAAAATTATATATTTTAGTATGCATGATTTTAAAAGTTATTGTAATTATTATCAAATTATTTTTTATCGATAGTTAAACTCAAAATAATTACTTTATTTAAATATTTTAAAATAATAGATGTGCTTAAATTTTATAATATATGTAGTATTTTATTAATAGAGTAGCATTAGATTTAATTTTCCTCCAAATCGTTTAAATTTTAGCCTATTCCAATTTAAATTCTCATTGCAATTCTAGCCATTTCTATTTCTATTTTAGCCAATTCATTAAACTTTCAGATGTTCAATTCAAATTTGATTTAATCTCATCCGTCTATCCTTTAAATTAAATCCAAGATCAAATCTCAACCCTACATCTTATTAGATTCAAGGGTCCAGATTTAAAGTCTTCTAACTTTCCTATATTATTTCTGAAAGAGCCCAACCCTAATATGGTTCTTCATTCTCTCTTCTTCACTCTTCATCTTCCTATCCCTCCCCCTCTCTCTAAATCCGCCGCACCCTCTCTCAAAATTTTTTTCCGGCCAGCAATAGCCGACGAAGACCAGAGGCGGCGATGCCTTCTCCCTCCTCATCTCCTCCAGTTCCAGCCAGCGAGCTTCGTGACAGCAACAGCAGCAGCAGCTCAGCGAGAAAATAGCAGCAACAGATCCAGCAGCAACGGACGACAACAACAGCTCCGACCTATAGCTCGTTGAAATGAGCAGCAGCAGCGAGAGTTGGAGAGACCCCCACGTCGCCCCACTCTCCTCTTCTCTGGCGAAGCAGCAACGTCCAGCGAGGTGCCGGCAAGCCACCACGAAAATTAGTGGCCGCCTCCCTCTGTTCTCCCTTCCTTTCTCTTCTCTTTTTCAGTCAAGCAATCGGCGAGAACACGAACAACAGACACCAGCGGAAGCAACCAGCAGCAGTAACGCTGCTCCGAGATGGCAATACTACAGCGAGAGGGAACATCAGTGCCACCAGTCGCCTAATTCTCCGGCGAAAATAGCAACCTTTTTAACATATTGTTGGTTTGTTTAAGATGGATCTCAACAGATCCGTCCGGGGTATATGTCTTCTAAATTTTTATTTCATGTTTTAATAATTTTTTTCTTCTTTTACAAGTTGGCTTTTGATTTTCTGATGTATAAAATGTCTATGCATGCTCAGTATATGTGAAAGCCATTTTGGTCTCAAATTGAATTACTATTTGTTATTTTATGATCTTAATCTTGTCCTCGTAATTTTTTGATTCTGTGTATTATTAAAATAATATGTTTTGACTTGGAATGCCAATATATCTCTTGTTATTTGTTTCTCCAAATAGTAGTATATCCTTGATTTCTGATATTATTGGAATTGTTAGTTCTTGATTTAAGTTGATAAGCTTGAATGATAGCTGATGCCCTTAATTGATTTTTTTTCCTTAGGCAAATAGAGTGGTTTTCCTGTAATGTGGTTCGGCTTCAACTTTTAAAATGGAATTTCGTGATTTGTGACTTGCCCTTAATTTATTTAGGGTTGTATTTAGATTTGTACTTGTTTGTATATGGAAAAATATGAGAAGCTGTATATTTGGAATTTGATTTGAGCTATGTGATATTGTTCTTCCTAAAATAATACTTATTCTTTTTCGGTTGAACATGTGTAATATTGATTGGTCGTTTTGTTAATTGATTTTAGGTGGCTTATTTAGTTTTAGACAGATTGTTTCTTGTTAATTATTGGCAATAAAATAATTAAAAATCTGATTTTATACTCCTTTTGTTTAAGGTAAGCATGTTAATTGATTCCCTTTTATTCCCTTCCCTTATTTGGTCCGTAGTCTCGTAGTATATAAATGACCCTTCCTTTCATTATTTAACATCCGAACATTGGCTTACATTTTGAAAAAAAAATATACTAAAATATATTGCTCTCTACTCTGAAAAAAGAATTAAGTTCTTTAGGTTAGAAACTTCAAAATTCCTCTCTGTTTTGTTGTTTTGTTGTGTTCGTGTCTAATAGTGGATTAAGTTTATCTTCGCTGCTGATAAATATTTCTGCTTTAACTGGTTAGTTGTTCCTCCATTAGTTTAATCTTCATTCTGCATTATTTCGAATATCTTTGTGTGTTTGAATGAATGAAAGGAAGCATCTGGGTCAGTTCTCTTCTCCCTTATTATACGTTGTGATATATGTGTGTGATATCATATTCGGTTTTTGCTATTCATTTGAGTAATTCGATGTTTGAGTTTAATAAGAGTATACCATTTTGCTCGACTCTATTAAAATGAATAATGATAAGAACCCTTCTATTTTTTTTTTTTTATGTTGTATTGGTTCTTTGTTAAGAAGGGATTTTTTTTTGAGTTCAAGTGATGAAGAGTCACTTGAGATGGGTTTCCGGACAGGATTTAGTTTATTAGTGTAGTTGTATTGCTTCATTTTCATTTGGTATTGTAATAGTTGTATTAACTCCGACTCTCTCTCCATATATGAAAATAACTTGGGGGGATCATCTAAAGGGGGAGGGGACATATGTGCTACTTGTTACTTTATCGCAACTTATTTGTGTTAGAAAAGAATTCCTATAGCTATGTGATTTGTTTTATCGTTCTTATTCTAATAATTCTCATTCGAGACGTGTCTAAAAAATAAAATAAATCACTACTGCTATTAATCACATGTTTAATATTATCTAATTATAGTTGATTGTGGATATTACTGGAGTGTTGTGACCACCTTCTAAATGATAACAATAAATAATATATTTGCTCCTTGTTTAATCTAATTCAACCAAAGCTCCCTCTATATAAAATGAATAAATATTTAACTCATAATTTGTTTTGTATTGGAATGTTTTGCCATTTGAGATATCATGCCTGTAGGGGTTAATTTTTTTTTTATATTATTCTGGTGTAGAAAACATGCCTATAGGTTGTAGATTTTGTGTCCTTACTTAGAAATCATGCCTATAGAACTTGATTAATTAGATTGATATGCTAATCGAATCTAATAAATTGCAGTATGTTAATCATTTAGTTTATATTTGTCAGTATATTAATCATATAGAAATCATGTTCATAGGAGCTATTAAATAATTTTCATCTAGAAAAAAATATGAATCTGTAAATATGTTTTGCCCACTGTTAATCATTTCTGCACTACATTCATTTTGGTGCCACTTAAAATAAACCTAACTAACTATTCCCAGCATGTCATATCTAAATAAAATCAACTTATAGGACTATTTTCTGCATATTTAAGAGAAACAAGAATAGTAAACCGTCTGAACTGAAATCTGAAATAAAATATGTCTAATACAATTATTTTCTGCATTTTGAACACTGTCCTGCTACTTAAAATAAATAGTTTTTCTACATATTTTAATGTCCATGTTGAGAATAATTACCAATTAAATCTGCCACTGCTTTAAGTATTTCTGCTCATACGCTCCTGGTTAAACTAATATGTCATGATAAAATCAGCTACTGATTAATTTTCTATATCTAATAAACTGACTGTCACTAAAAATGAATGTCACATAATAGTCTAATCTGCTACTGCATTAATATGCTATTTTCTACATAATATACTATTTTCTGCATAATCTGGCATTTTAAATCTGTTGTCCTAATAAAATTCTGCTCGAAATATTTAGTTTTTGCATTATGAATAATTGTCTTGCCACTTTAATCAACTAATAAATAATTTCCCCATGCTTTATTAACAAAATAATTAATTTCTGCATTGTGTCATAACCCTCTGTCCTTGTTAAATTATGTATCACATTGTTATGAAGCTTGTTTATGTGTTTGTATACACACACTTAGCATGCGACCTTTTCACATTACTTGTGTTTGTCAGCATGTTTAATAAAACCTAGAGGCCAACTTGAGACTTTACATGCTAAATGAACGTCCTATTTGTTTGACTTAGTGTCTAGGTGGGCCTATTAAAAGCATATATTTTATTTTAGTCTAAATTTACCCTAATAATAGTCCAATGCCTCTTGGATGTTAAGCGGGGACGCTAGGCACCTTTTAAAGATGAAAAGCATGCGGTGGTGGGGTAGGGGTAGTTTAGGCCCTACGGAGATGATGACATTGCCTCGAGCCGTAACTGGCAAACATTTGTTTTGTCTGTCCCTATATAGAAGCCGAGCGCTGATCCGTAAAGTCCTTCAAAGTCTCCCTTTCCTTTTGTCCCTTTATTTGTTTTAAATTATAATTGCTTGGGGTAGTTTAATAAAAAATAAAATTTGTTTCGCCTATCTAATTGTGCAATTTCTGCCTCCTCGCTCCTTTCTTTATTAATTGTTTAAATGTTTATTGTATCACCTAGTTTTGCATGCTTAATTAATTAAATAAGGAATAACTGAAGTAGCCTTAAGTGTTAAATGTCACTTAGTAAGCTTGTTTAAGTTAAATAACCTAAATAATGAAATGACCTTAATTGCTACTTGTAACCCCCACATTTATTGCATGAGATACCGCCGGGACCCACATTTGTTGACCTCGAGAGATGCCTAACACCTTCCCGTCGAGGTAATTTGAACCCTTACCCTGATCTCTGGTTCGTTGACCCTTAGCTAGAGTTAGTTAGATTAGATAGGTGCCCTAACACGCCTTAATTCGTTTGGTGGCGACTCTTTAATCACCTAAAAGCCCAAAAGAGTTGTTAGGTCGAAAGTCCATTTTACAAAAAATGGGGCGCAACAAACTAACTTGATTTTGTCTTACAAACCCTACAATTCAAAATGTTAGAAAATTTATCTGGGGAAACAGGACCATTGTCGGGTATAAGAAAGACTCAATAATTTCAACTAGGATAGAAATTACTTCCAAATTGAAATTAGCAGAAGACATCAATAAAATAAACAATTCTTATTAGTAGCACTTCCTTTTAGAGGTGGATAGAACTTTTGAACTATGGATTCATTCAAATCGAATATTTTGGACATAGAATGTGAATATTCATATGAAAAATCACCAAAATTTTAATGACTATTAAAATCCAAGAGACTACCCAAGGCTTGTCTTAGAAAGAGTTGTGTACGATAAGTTTGAGTCTTATATCTTATTCGCGAGAATTTCTTCTCTCCGGTCAAGCAGCAAGCAGCCCCCTTTATATAGGGTTCCAACCGTATCTGACTTCTAAGAAGTTGCTGCTTTTCATTAGTCGTTGTGTTCTAGCCTTTTCTCAACCTAGTAAAGTGGCTGCTAGTTGTAGCGCACAATGTCACTACAAGAAACTGTACTTTTAGAGGCGATGAAAGTCGCCACTGATACCTCGAATGTCGCCACTAAAGACCTTTAGAGGCGGCAACATTGTTGTAGCAAGTACTTCCATAACTAAATGTTATTTGTGACGACAAAGGAGAGTCACCACAAATAGTACATATTGTGGCAATAAGAATCGCCGTCAAAACTAAACGAAAATCCATTCCCCAAAGTTGATAATGGGTACGGTCTCCACTATAGACTAAGTTTTAGCGGCGACTGCCGTTGCTACAGAAATCATTATACCTTCACCAACAACTTTTGTCACGACAATAGCCTCCTATTTAATGGCGATCATAGTCACTACAGAAACAATTATACCTTCAGCAGCAACTATTGTTGCTGCTATATCCTGCAATTTTTAGGTGGCGAATATATTGTCGCCACAAACATTGTACCTTCAATAAAAAGCCTGACATTTAGTGGCAAATAAAATTGCCACTAAAACCTATTTTTCTAGCAAAAAAAAATCAAAATATATTTTCAATTACGACCTAATTTTGAAAATCAAGATACCGATATATTTTCCATCAACTACATATCAATATCATAAATATTATTATTACAAAATCATCAAAACATCTTCTCAAATTAAATATTATAATAGTTCTGCCACAGAAAATTAAAGATATACTTCTAATATTGTACATTTATATATTTACATATGACCAAGAAAAAGTAAAATATACACAGTATCTTCACAGTCCTTGAGCAATTGTCCCTGATATTAAGGAAAAAACATATGATCATTCTCATAATCTAATGTTAATAGATAAAGGAGTGACCACAGTAATATTGAAATAAAACAATGAAAAACACATTTCAAAAAGAAAAATTATTGGATTAAGCAATGCATATACTGGAGTTACTAAAGAACTTCAACAAACAGATGTTAAGGACCTCCATATCTAAGGACAAACTAACTAGATTTGCTATTTGTGAACTAGGTTGATTTTCCAACTACTGAGCAATGTTTTAGTTTCTCAAATAATATTTTTTAAGTTTCCAAAAGTATCTTTCTATGATAAAAAGTGAATAGGTAAACAGTTATGATCAAAAACTTTTTATATGGAAGAAAAATAATTTCAATTCACCTTCAAAGTTCCATTTTACCAAGTATGTGGAAGAAATGAAGCCATATCAAATACTTTTAGCTTGAGATTCCTTCAATTCAGCTAGTTGTAGTAGGAAAGGCAAAGAAAACTAGTGCACTCACCAATAATTATACAATAGAATTGAATAATGCAGCAAATATAGAGATGATTATCACAAAGAAAAGATTTTTAAGAAAGATTTGACAATCCTGAACAAATACTGAAACACAAATTTATCTTTTGCGACATAGTTGATTTAGAACGCTTCTCTAATGATGCAAAAAAAGATTTAACATTCTTCTTTGTGTGTTATTATTTACTCTACTGTTACATGTGTTATATGGGTTGGATTTGTTGATTTGTAGTGCTTAAGATTTTTAGTGTTAATCGTGTTTCGTTTGATTTTTCAATTGACTAGTTCATTGAGACATCTAATTTAGGAAGCTTGAACTAACTTTTAGTATACATTCTATTTGAGAATGACGTAGAAGTTGCATGCCTTACATAGTTTAATTCTGAGCCATGTATTTTTGGTCTTACCATTACAAAGGTATTTTCTTCGACCACAAGGTGCAAGTGTTGTATCAGCCTACCCCTTCCCCTGTGTCCCTTTTCTGTTCCTAAGAGAAATTATCTATCCTGTTGCATATTTAAACTACTTGCTTCCACTTTGTGGTTTTCTCTGTGACCATATAATAGAAGTATTCACTTTTCATCTTCACCAATATATTTCTACATAATTCATGATTGCTGACCACATATTTTTTCCTACTTTATCAATCACCAGCTAGGGAATAGTTCACAATTACAAATCCTCAAGTCCTTCTGCCTAATGAAAGCACAATATTGAAGGCATCATATGTTTAAGGTACTTATGTGCAAAAACTGAACTTCGACTTTCGAGTTGATTGGACATGCTATTCCTTGTCTCATTAAAGGAAGGGTAGCATGTTGAACTCATCAGCTATTATGGCTGATCATCTATTATGGTCGATAACCTAAAGGAAGGGTAGCATGTGAAAAGAGACAAGAGACAAGATTACTAATCTTAAAAGACAACCAAATGAATGGAAAATTAACTTTGAATCTCATAAAGTGAAAAGTTGAACCAAGTGATTTTGAAATATTGAACTAAGTCGAGACTCATTAGCCTTTATCCATATTTTCACAGTAAAAAGTTATGCAAATAACAAACATTTTGAAACTCAACATCTTGAAGGAAAGCAAAATCAATTTTAAAAAAAGTAGGTGCTAGAAGCATTTGCGAACCCTTAGTAATTTGAGAGATTTATACATGATGGAAAGGAACAACTAGGTGAAATATGTTGAGGCTCAAAATGTTGAATATGGCAGATTCATTTATTATTTTCAGAAGTACACATACTCTTAAAATCTAAAAAGAGTCCAGCCACTTCAACAAGAATATATACACATTGCTCTTTATCAAAAAGAATATATACACATAAATAGGAGAAAATTATTCTTCACTTAATTCACGATAGGAATGGAAATAAAATTTTAAGGTAAAAGAGGCAATGGTATATATTTTACACACGTACAACTGAAAAAGAATAAACATCCATTTCCTAAAATTGAATTAAACAAGCAGACAATAGAACTAGGAAAATAATCGAAAATAGTAAAAGCAAGAACAGTACATTGGAAGTTATTGAAACTAAGAGAACTAACCATACTTATCTAAAATAAAATAAAAAATCCTTTCAACTAAAGAAAGACAGAATTTAAACAGATAAGAAAAAAGCAATGCAAGAATGTAAACAAAAATATCTATGCTTATTTAAGCAATAAAGACTGAGAAATTAAAAACTACAAGCAAAAATTACCTTGTGTGGAGCAGTGATTGGTACTGAATGAATCGATGAACGATTCCACCACCGGTAGACGAAAATCTCACTAAAAAGAAGAAGAAGAAAAATTAGGTTTTTAGGAGTTCAAAAACATACCCACAATTTGTAAGCTTAAAATCAGAATTCCTTGGTCTCAATTGCGTCGGTTCAAACTCCCAAAATGTTTTCCTTATACAATTTGTACTAGTTTCGTCCTAGTGAGTAAAGAAATTTGAAAAGAAAAATGAAAATAAAATCTTACCATTAATGGACGATTAGGGTCTGTGATCGACGCAAATCGTCTGATTCTTATCCTAAAGTAACTCAATAAATAATTTATGAGTACGATTTTTAAGTGAAGGATGGCTATGCAATTGGGGGCTAGGGTTCTTTGGTTAATGGGTGTTAGTTGATGAATGAAGGAAGGAAGAGTTTGGGTGGGTTTCTTGGGCCCAATTGGGTTAAAAAGAGGGCTGATATTGTATTTAAAAAATAGGGTTCTATTCCGTAATGTAAAAACGTAGTTAAATTAAAATCATTTTGCAATAAATTAAAGAATTGATGCGAAGAAAACATCAAGACGTTCAAATATTACTATAAATTAATTAAGCTTTGTAAAACCATTATTTGCACATGTGGATAATTATCATAATTAAAATGCAAATAACTTTAAATTAACAATTTAAAATACACTAAAATATTTGTGTCGATATAAATTGATTTTAAAAAAATTAATATATATATATATATATATATATTACGGTATTTTGCAATAGGAAATGACGAAACAGTACTAAAATATTTAGAAAATATTTGACTATGTAAAATAAATATTTTACCATGTTTGAAATTTAAGAAGTTTGGTCAATTAATTAAAAATATGGAGGGTCAAAATTGGGTGTCAACACATGGTACGTTCAATCTCTTATTTTGTAAATCTTAAAATGATAGATTTTCTTTTTACGAAATATATATTTATTGGTCATGTATTTTTAGAAAATTGTGTCACTATTCTAAATTCTAAATTCTAAATTTGGTCATACGTTTTAAAATATTTGGTATTTCAAATTATGGTTTGAATTTAAAATTTTGTGTAGACTTCATAAATAAATGTTGATTTCAAATAAAAACTTGTCATTCAGATAACAAGCAAAATTAATAAAATAATTCTTTACAATAATAAATAAAATTTGAATTTATAAACAACTAAGAAGCAAATGATTTTGTAGCGACATCAAAGGCTACCACAAAATTATCTTCCCATTTAGTGGCGACTTAGTCGCTACGAAAGGAACATTAGTAGCGATTGTTTATTGGTCGCCACAAATAGTTTTTCAATGGCATGTTATCACAAAGATTAATATACATTTTGCGGCGGCTTATGCATAGTCGCTACTAATAATGATATTATTTATGGCGGTTTTTAGGGTCGTTACTATCACTAACATCTTTTGTGACAACCTTCTTTAGTCGCCACAAAAAGTCTAATTTTACTGGCAACAACACATGTCGCCACTAAAGGTCGCTGCAATAACTCAGATTTCTTGTAGTGTGTACTAGAAAATAAGAAAAACGAATTGAGAAACTACTCCCTCCTTTTCATTTTATGTGGCAATATTTGTATTGAAATGAAATTTGAAAAAGAAAAAAGATTTTAACACATATCAAAAGTATCTTTCGACTTCCAATCTTACACATGTCATGAAATTCTTATTGCTAAAAAGATATGCAATTACAAGTAAAATGGTAAGTTCAAGGTTAAAGAGTCTCTAAATATATAAAGTTGTCCTTGTTTTTAGAACAAAATGTAAAGAAAAAAGCTAGATAAGGTAGATTGGAGAAAGTCGTAAAAAGGCGAATCTTAACATTCCTGGTAATCCACACACACTGAGAATAGGGTCATTGATAATTGATATACAACGTTCAGACAACACAATTGGGTAAGATCACAATCTGCACTCAGAGAAATAAAACTGTAATGATGACAAATAACACATTTTTCATAAGGCGGACAAAAACACATTTTCTTAAGGCAGACAAGAAAGGAATTAATAGAAAAAATTTAATTAAATCTGGTAGTTAAATCGAAGAGAGATGGGGGTTGGAAAGTATAATCCAGATATGGTGGTAGAACTTTTTGTACACTTTTGTGCAAATAAAAGAATAACCCCGTCAACATCCATATCAAAAGCAAACTAAAATAATCAATTTACATACAACATACATATACAACCATTACTTAATCCAAAATTTAAAATCAATGATCTTGTTGTATCACACACAAACCCCAAACCCCACCTCCCGCTTCATCTTCTTTTTTTTTTAATGGCAAATCGACTAGTTCCACTAGATACCTCCCACCAACAACAACAACAGGTAACAGGTAACGCTTCATCTTATTCTTTTCATTTAAAAGGTACTCAACTCAAATATCCTATGGATAAAGAAATGAACTTTCAAGCTAACTCAACCCCTCAGAAGACCCTTCATTCCTAAATCACTCAAAACTAAAGCTGGACATCTAAAACACGGATAATTTCATATGGCACCCAATATATAGACTTGTTCACTAATTATGACGGTTCACCAATACCTCTTTCCTCTCTCTTCTCTGCTAACTCGTAAGGGTTGGACCCCCACAATGGGAATATTATATGGCAACCACTATCTATTGTTGCATTTATCTTTCATCTTGCTATTTTGTTTTATTTTTAATAAAATCTTACTTTAGATACTTTTCTTTTGAGTGTAGAGCCTATAGGAAATATCCCTTTCTACCCTACCCAACATTTCAAACAACAAATGGACCTCGAACTTAGCTCAATCTCTTAATCGGTACCTCCGTAAATGATTAGTGTTAATTACTAACTATTTTGAACAAATTAAAAACATTTGATGAACAACTAAAAAATAATCAAATTAAAACTTATGGGGAAGCCATTGATGGTGGTTTTTTCTGCAATCGAAGAGGACTCGGAAGATTCTGGAAATGTGAAGCGATGAAAACAAGAATTTCGGGAGCTTTTATAGGAAGGAGTACGAGTTGTGTGAGCAGCGTAGTGACGAAGTTAAGGGCTCATTTTCTATTAAATACTATTAAATGTCTAGTACATTTTTCAAAGCATTAAATTTAATATATTCAAAGGGCACTATTGAATTACTCCTATTATTTGTTGTTTCTTAAGGTGTGTGCCAAATCAATAGTGGAGAAATATTGTTAGCCAGATGGACTATTTCATAATTTTAATTTTTATCCCAATTAAATATAAAACAAATTCATCCTAAAATTTGTCTCAAAATTAATTATTTCTTATAATACATACCAAACTTACCTAATAAAAAACTCAATCAATTTTTTCTTCAGTCTGAAAGTTGACCAATTTTTGCATATTTTCTATAGGGGTTTTTGGTAATTATATGGATTTTTAAAGTTTACTATGTTAGTCAAATTAAATAATTCTATATAGCAATTTTTTTTAAAAAAAAAATACTAAAAATGCTCGTGATCATTACTTAAATGACAAAAAAAAAAATTCTACTTTCATAAATACACAATAATTTTGGCTAACAATTCACAAAATTACGAGAAAATGAAGGAAATTTTTAATGTATGTGTAAGGTCCATAGTAGAAAAACGGAAATAAACTTCATCGACCACGTACAATTTATGAATTCCGTACAATCAGTTGTCTATTTATTTGCATTCAAAAGAGTAACATTTTTTTTTATAATTAATGAGAATATGAAAAGTTAAATGATGCATATTTACCTGTTCTGTTAATATATCCCCCCCCC
>NC_064287.1:18021339-18158319 GCF_019186545.1 Solanum stenotomum
AATCCCCATCAAATCTTATTAATTATTTTACTCTTCTATACACGCTTTAGACATGATAAAAAATAATATAAAATCAATCTCATTTGATCAGTCATAAGATGATTTTAAATGAAAAAGTGATTAAGTTTTTTTGTTCTTTAATTAAGTCAAGTTCTAAGAGTTAAAAAGGGTAAAAAACAATTTCAAGTCTTTGTTAGTTCAGTTATACATTATTTTTTATTGATACACTAGACACAGGTGCCCGTGCTATTCTTTATTTGTATCTCACTCATGTGATATAGATAGAATTTAGAGAGTTAATTAAATTTAATATTATTTTATAACATTTTAAGTTGTTAACTATTGTGATGTATAGTAATTTTTACGTAATTTTTAAATAATTTATGTTACTCCCCTTGCTCCATTGTATGTAGTGTTATACCCCATTTTAACTCGAGGCCCAAACGGTGTACAACATATTGGTGATTTCCAAATTATTAACTAACTTAAGAAGTCTCCATCTAGTTAATTACTGTGAATTAGGACACCTAAATATTTAACTAAGTAATACTAAAATTGACTCCACAATTAAGGTCTACTTAACTTATGTGATTCTAGGTAAGAGTTCAAGTTATCCTAAAGGAAAGGGGTAAATCTATTAAGATCCGTTAAAAATGGTTACCGACCAAACGTAGGTTAATTACAGAAAAAATATAATAACCAATAAAAGCTTAAGAGAAAATTTAGACTTGAAAGATTAACCTTGAGAAAGAAAAATTAAAAGTAAAATTTTAAACATATTAACTTTACCTATAAAGACCCCAAAAGTGAAATAAAAAACTTATTACCATTTAAAAGAATTTAAAATAGTTAAACTTGATTATTACATTTTTTTACTAATTTTTAGGATAATGACTTATAATAAAAAATAATAATAATATTTTACAATATTCGATTAACTTGAGAAAATAGTTGAAAGAACATTTTTTTTATTTTTTTAAGAAAAAGGGACCTGAAATGGAACATTTGAATCAAAGTGCAAGTGATAGGATTTTAATAAAATTAGATTTATTAGAATTTATATGAATCATTTTTTAAAAAAAGTATTAATTTAAACCAATTTGGTCAATTAAACCATGAAAACTATTTTTAATTAGTTGAAAAATTAACAAAGAGTTTTGGCTAAAGATACTAAAGTATGTGAAGAGTAAAGACTTGATGAAATAAATTTTATTAAAGTATACCAACACAAAGAAAATAGTTCATCTATTGGGGAATTCAATTAAGTTAATTAACAATATTTCAAGTTGGAGTAAAAATAAAATTAATCAAAACAATTAGAATAGCAAAGAGATAATGAAATTGGGCTCCTTCTTGGGCCAAATTCGCTGCAATATTTAGGCTTTAACCCAATTCTCATTTTGTATACATCAGTTGTATATCAATGTATATCAGCATGTATATCAGCTCTTTCCATGTATTTCTTGCTTCCGAACACCTTTATTTTGGCTTTCCTTTCATACTTGTCAACGAGGCTGACTCACAGAAAATTATAGAGCTCGGCCCAACGGAAATGCAAGGAAGAGAGTCCAACGGACTCATATAGAGAAATCATGCAAAGAAAGAGAAAAAGAATTAGCATAAATAGGAGACTCTTTGGATGATAAAAATAAAAATGAGACAGTGTTTAAAAATATTCGAACAATCGTGCTATTTGTATATGAAAAGAAAATTGCCATGATGAAACGAAATTAATTAAACCAAGATAGTAGACTAAGGTAATTCTTAATGCTTTGTTAAGAAAGGAATCACTAATAATTGTGCTAAGCAAGTTTATTCAAGATTTGCTAAAAATATCATATAATAATAGTCCATGAAGACTCATTCACAAAATCTAAAACAACTCAAATGATTTCAACTAAAACAAACACCTTGTAAAAAAAAATTCAAAAAGAGTGAATATATATATATAGACCCTCAATAAAGCTAATAAAGCTTAACTTTTTCTTTTAGATTTAAACACAAGGTGGACATCAATGATAAAGGGGCTGGCAACATAGTAAGAACAACACCTATGGACGTTAATTTAAATTCACATCATCAACACACTTTAAGAGAGATACTCAACTAAAAGATATAATGAAATTTTCAATGGACCCAAGCTGTAAACAAGCAGAGCAAAGAATAAGGTAAAAGACATTACAAGAAAAGAAAAGCTACAACTAAATTCGACCAAAACAACACATTATCTCAAAAATAAATTAAGATTAGAAGGGAATGTTACCTTTTTGAGGGCAGCCACCGAGACAAACGAAGTTGAGGAGTTTTCTACGACCACCAATGAGACGGGCTCCGGCGAACTTTGATGAACCAACGACTCGAAAACAACAAAAAAAGAAAATAAAGAGAAGAGGAAGTCTTCCTCTGGAATGCTCTTTTTACTATCCAAGTCTCTTATTTCATAAAATAATTATGTGCTTCAGTGGGTCCCTAAGCAGTGTTTTCCATCCCCTTAACAATGAAAGAACAAGGGTATTTATAGGCTCAAATTGGACTTGATTAGGGGGGAAACAGGGCAGATTTGCCGGGTATATTGTCGTTGTGCTGTGTATTTTTGTTTTGGTGGGTATGGGATGGGGATGAATTGGAGTTGAACTAATTGGGCATGGGTCTGTGTAAAGAATTGTATTGAATTGTGTCTTTGCTATAAGTATATGTTTGGAATTGGACTGCTGAATCTGAAATTATATGGGCCAAGAATAATGGGCCAGAATCGGTTTAAAGATAGTCCAAGAAGAGGAGTTATATACTGGTTGTATTTGAACTTCAAAAAATAACCAAATGGATTGCAAATTTGGCCAAGTTGAATTTAATCGGAAAATCGGTCAGAATTCAAATAAGATTAATTAATATTAATTAATTTACAAGCTTTTTAATCTTAATGAAACAAAAATAATTAAATTTATTATAAACTAATAATTTAAAATTAAATCCATAATTTTAAACCAAACTAAATTAACAAAATATTTAACTAAAACGTAAAATGTTTTTGAGACGATTTTTGAATATTCATAAAATGTACTATATACATAATTGTATAATATATATATTATTTAAAAATTATATATATATATATATATATATATATATTAAAAATAACTTGTAAACTATTTTTATTTTTATTTTTTTGAAATTTTATAAAAATTAATTTATTCAAATCGCTTGAAATTGAAGAAGCTCGATGATTAATTTAGTATTGTAGAGGGTCAAAATTGGGTGTCAACATGTAGCACAAGTAGAATTTCAAGAGTCAATCAAATGTTGTTTATTAATGAGATTTACAATACCTTTATGTAGTTTCCAAATTAAATAATACATGTTACTTCTTTTTTTCCTATTTTGTGTGACACCTGTAAATTAATTTCAAAAATCTGTCAAATTTTTAAATATTATTTTAAAACATCTTAAGTTGTCAATTATCATGAATTATAGTATTTTTATATGTAGTTTTTTTTTACAATAAATTAATTTCAAGTATCAATTGAATTTATCCCTTATTTCTAATATGTTTAGAGCTATTATTTCCTCTTGTTCTTGTGACAAGTTTTGCTCTGCCTTTATTAAACTTTTCCATTGCCCTTCAATGGTCTCATCATCAAACACCAATGATAACTTTACTATCCCATTAGAAAAGATGTACTCGAATATGAATCTGAATAGCACAGATGGATGCTTGAAGTATCATGAACTGCCAAACACGAACTCTTTTAATGGATCTATGAATCGATTGTTGTGCTATGTTTTGTGCCCCATTCTTACTGACAAGCCTGTGACCATGAGATTCTTTTAGGATGCCATGGCACAAGCATGGATGCAAGGGAAAGGCATGACAATGAAAGATCTTGGCAACAATTATTTTCTCATCCAACTTTATCATGAACGGGACTTCCCCTATATCACGAGTGACGGACTGAGGAACTACAACAAAAGTATGATTTTGATGCAACCGTTGGAGCCCAATCAAAATCCCAAATAGATGCAACTAACGACTATGAACTATATGTTCAAATCCATGATATCGTCTTTGGTTTGCATTCATAACTCGTGGTGCGAGATAGTGGAATTTTTTGCGAGGAATTTGTTCGTGATGATTCCAAGAACTACGATTTATTTTGGAGAGACTACATGTGTATTAGGGATCATATGGATATCCGCATACCATTAAGGTGCAAGATGCAAGTTAAGGTTCCTGGAGGAGATCAGATGACTATGAATTTTAAATATGAACGTCTTGAAACCTTTTGTTTCTTTTGTGGATTAGTAGGTCATTCAGATAAATATTGTCAAGGTTTGTATCGCATCTCACGTATAACTAGTGAACAATATTTGTTTGGTTCATGGCTAAGAGCAGACAATAAAGCATCACGTCCCATGGCTGGAGCACAATGGATTCGACCTTCCACTAGTGAATAAAAACGTGAATTCCCTAATAAGGAAGATCCTATTTTCTCGCCAGAAATTGCTATTCCTAAATTTTCACCTGTAAATCAAGGATCTCAGGCACAAAAACATGAAATTATCCGTAGAGAAATAAGAAAGTTGTTGTAACACCCCGTATTCAAAATAGACAAAAATGCAGATTTTGAGAAGTTGCAGGTGCAACTTACGGTCACCATCCACGGACCGTAGGTCAGACCACGGCCCGTGCTGGTGGACCGTGGTTCACCACTGCAACCCCTCCCCAGCCAGCTCAGAAAATTGTCTAAGTCCCGACTCACGGATAGACCCACGGTCCGTAGATCAGACCACGGTCCGTGGTCTGTGTCCGTGGATCGAGACTTCCCTTACCCAGCCTCTGACACAAACTACGGTCAACCAGCACGGACCGTCATTTGATCCATGGTCCGTAGGTCTGACCGTAGATGAGGGTCAGCAACCAGTTAGCTGAAATTTGTTGATGGGTCAACTTCAAATGATCATAACTTTTAGCACAAAATGAATTATGTGTCCCATGAACTATGCTCAGATAGATAATTGAATTATCTTTCCAACGCCATCAACTTTGCTAAATTCCGACCTTCGATTAAAAAGTTATGCCCGTTTTAGTGAAGCCCTGTCGGGCAGACTCGACCTACAGACTCAATCGACGGACCGTCGATTGATTGACGGACCGTCAGTCCATTCCGTCGATCACTCCGACAGCAGTTAATTCAGGGGTCTTTTGGTCTTTTCCTATTTCGTTTAACCCCTAAGATACGTTGTTTAAACCCTAAATCATGAGGTTTTAATCAGTTTAAGCCTAAAAACATAACTAGAACTTATCCAAGTCAATTCATTAATCAAAATCTTAGAAAATTAGAATCAAGAGAGGAGAAAAAGGTCAAGAACCCTAGTTCAAGAACGCAACAAGGTTCCATCAGTTCCAGCCCCGAAATCGAAAGATTTCTCCGTGGAATTCGTCACCAGGTATTTGGGATTTCACTAGTGGGTTCCTTTCGCCCATTAGGTCCCTAGAATTCAGTCAGATTCTTGATTCCATGATTATGAACAGACCTAGGGTTTCTAGAATTTCAACAGATCATCATGAATTAGTTATTTAAATGTTCCAAATCAGATTATCATGTTATTGCTCAGTTTATCGCATGAATTTCAGAACCCTAGCTATGTATTTCTTTAGTTCTTGAATTACACATGCTAGGTCAGATATTTCAGTATTCAGTTTTACATGCCTCAGTTTATGAATGCATCATTATCAGATTAATTGTTGCATTCTCAGTTTGCATGTTCAGTTTCGAGCTATCCAGTATTTACAGAAATTCAGTCATAACTAGTTAACCACTTAATTCATTGGGAGTAGCATAATACCGAGTTGGACTAGGGTTTCAGCGTACCCATATAGTCCCAGAACTACGAGCCACGTAGGTGTAAGTCCCCTCTGTGGGCAACATCAGTTTAGTGATCACGCCAGCATGCCTCTATACCTCTGGCAGGGTATATTGGGTCCTCTCGATGGGGCGTATACATCGGACTCCACATTTAGCTCATGTGGTTTTATGTCGGTTATTAGTAGCTCCCACAGTTCAGTCAGACTCTATTGCATTGACCATATTTCAGTACAGTCAGTATTCAGTCTCAGCATGTTATAAATTTGGTCATTGCATCAGTTAGCTCAGTATTCAGTATTTTCAGTATCTATATCATGTTCAGATTATTTCATTGCTTTATTGCTTTGTTCAGTTATATGTTATTTCAGCTTTACTCTATCCTGCATGCTCAGTACCTTTCAAGTACTGACGCATACGTGCGCTACATCTTCTCGTGATGTAGGTTCAGGTTCTCAGTATCCAGATCACGCTTAGATCGATTCCCGATCTCCAGTTCAGCAGCATCAGTGGTGAGTCCTCATTCTTCGAGGACAATAGTCATGAGTTTCTTTTCAGTATTTTTAGTCTTTAGTTTCAGTTTTGCTAGATCTAGTTGGGGCATGTCCCAACATTTCTAGTCAGTTTAGAGGCTTATTTCAGACATAGTTAGATTCAGCTTAGTATTTGAGTTTGATAACTTCTTTGTATTAAACTCTCAGATTTGATATATTCAGTTATAGTATATGGGTATTCCCCATCTTTTCAGATTTATTTATGATTTAGCTTCCGCATCAGTTTATTATCTTTAGTATGCTCATGATCATGCCAGCAGGGTTAGCTTGGGATCACTTGTGGTCCTAGGTCCCGTGTCCGCGTCTTGGGGGTAGCTCGGGGCGTGACAAACTTGGTATCAGAGCATTAGGTTTAAGTGTCCTAGGATGTCTGAAAAGCCGCACTAGGTAGAGTCCTTTTCATGGGTGTGTAGTGCGCACCACATCTAATGAGAGGGAGGCTACAAAGTGTCTTTAGGAAAAATCTTCATTTTCTTGTTACTCTTATCGTGCGTAAGGTATGATCTAATTCCATTCTAACTCGACGTTCTACGTTTCAGTGATCATGCCTCCTCGTAGAGCTTATGTCAGGAATGCGAATGCCAGGAACGCAAACGCAGCTCCTCCAGTTCCAGATCAAGAAGTCTCAAATGCTGAATTCAGGAATGCCATTCAGATGTTGGCTCAGAGTGTCGCTAACCAGAACAATCAGCGGGTTCAAGCTCCTGTGAATGCAAATGGTGGATCAGCAGCAGCAAGGGTCCGTGACTTTGTTAGGATGAATCCTCCAGAGTTCTTAGGATCGCAGACTGGTGAAGATCCCCAGAATTTCTTGGATGAGATCAAGAAGATCTTTGAGGTGATGCAGGTCACTGGGAATGATCGGGTTGAGTTAGCATCTTACCAACTTAAGGATGTAGCTCATATCTGGTATACTCAGTGGAAGGAGAACAGGGGTACAGATGCCGCTCCTATTACTTGGGAATGTTTCAGCGAAACCTTTCTAGACAGGTTTTTCCCCATAGAGTTGAGAGAAGCAAGGGCCCAGGAATTTATGAACTTAAGGCAGGGTAACATGACTGTCCAAGAGTATGGGCTCAAGTTTAACCAACTCTCCAGGTATGCTCCTCACATGGTTGCTGATTCCAGGGCTCAGATGAATAAGTTTCTCTATGGAGTGTCAGACTTAGTGAAAACAGAGTGCAGGAATGCTATGTTGTTGGGAGACATGAACATCTCTAGGCTCATGACTCATGCTCAGCAGGTTGAGGGTGATAAGCTTAGGGAACAGGCTAAGGAGACTAAGAAAGCAAGAACAGGTAACTACGAGTATTCCCACCAGAAATCGGGTGGTGGAAACCGCTCGCATTTTCAGCAGAAGTCTTCGACTCCAGCCCCTTCATCAGCTAGTGTTCCATCCCCCAGGTTCCGTAATGATCAGAAAGGTAGGGCGTCAGGCTCTAAGTCTCAAGGTAGTGTTTCAGGCACCAAAACCTACCCAACTTGCCCGAAATGTAGTAGGAACCATCCGGGCGAGTGCCTTGCAGGTAAGGAAGGATGCTTTGGGTGTGGCCAGTCTGGTCATAGATTGAAGGATTGTCCTTCAAGACAAGGTCAAGGAGGAAATAATGGTAGAGCTCAGTCTACAACTTCAGCAGCACCAGCAGGTCGCCCGACTCAGCAGGGTAACTCTTCTGGTACTGGTGGCGGACAGCGCCAAAACAGGCTTTATGCTCTTCAGGCTCGTCAAGATCAGGAAGATTCTCCTGATGTAGTCACTGGTACGTTACGAGTCTTTGATCTTGATGTTTATGCATTGTTAGATCCAGGGGCTACTTTGTCTTTTGTAACTCCTTATATAGCAGTCCAATTCAGTGTTAGTCCAGAAACTCTTTCAGAACCCTTCTCAGTCTCTACTCCAGTCGGTGACCCAGTTATAGCTAGACGGGTATACAGAAATTGCCCTGTCACAGTCTCTCAGAAAGTCACCTCAGCAGATCTTGTAGAGTTAGAAATGGTAGACTTCGATGTCATTCTAGGCATGGATTGGTTACATTCATGTTATGCCTCAGTTGATTGTAGAACTAGGATTGTTCGTTTTCAGTTTCCAGACGAACCAATCCTAGAATGGAAGGGTAGTAGCTTAGCGCCTATGGGTCGATTCATTTCTTACCTTAAGGCCAGAAAGATGATCTCTAAGGGTTATCTCTATCATCTAGTTCGGGTTAAGGATTCTAGTTCCGAATCCCCAACTCTTGAGTCAGTTCCTGTAGTCAGTGAGTTTCCAGAAGTGTTCCCAGAAGATCTTCCTGGAGTTCCTCCCGAAAGGGAAATAGACTTTGGAATTGATCTCCTTCCAGATACCCAGCCTATCTCTATCCCTCCTTACAGAATGGCTCCAGCTGAGCTTAAGGAATTGAAAGAGCAGTTGAAAGACCTTCTAGATAAGGGCTTCATCAGACCTAGTATTTCGCCATGGGGTGCACCAGTGTTGTTCGTGAAGAAGAAAGATGGTTCTCTCAGAATGTGCATTGACTATAGGCAGTTGAACAAGGTCACAATCAAGAATAAGTATCCCATCCCCAGGATTGATGACTTGTTTGACCAACTTCAGGGTGCTAGTCATTTCTCAAAGATAGACCTCAGATCAGGTTATCATCAGCTTAGAGTCAGAGATAGTGACATTCCGAAGACAGCCTTCAGAACTCGGTATGGTCATTATGAATTTGTAGTTATGTCATTTGGACTAACCAATGCTCCTGCAGCTTTCATGGATTTGATGAACAGAGTGTTCAAGCAGTACTTGGACTTGTTCGTTATCGTCTTTATTGATGATATCCTCATTTACTCTAGGAATGAGGAAGAACATGCAAGTCATTTGAGAGTTGTTCTGCAAACTCTCAAAGATCACCAGTTATTTGCAAAGTTTAACAAGTGCGAGCTTTGGTTACAATCAGTTGCCTTCCTTGGGCATATTTTGTCTAGTGAAAGAATTCGAGTAGATTCCCAGAAGATAGAAGCAGTGAAACAAAGGCCCACACCTACGTCTGCTACAAATATAAGAAGTTTCTTGGGTCTAGTGGGCTATTACAGATGGTTTGTGGAAGGATTTTCATCCATAGCCTCTCCATTGACTAAGTTAACTCAGAAAAAGGTTAAGTTCCAATGGTCAGATGATTGTGAGAAAAGCTTTGCAGAACTAAAAACTAGGTTGACTACAGCTCCTGTCTTGACTCTACCAGAAGGTTCAAATGGTTATGTGATCTATTGTGATGCATCCAGAGTCGGCCTAGGTTGTGTGTTGATGCAGCCAGGTAAGGTTATAACTTATGCTTCTAGACAGCTTAAGGTACATGAGAAGAATTATCCAACTCATGACCTCGAGCTAGCAGTGTTGACACCCAATTTTGACCCTCCACAATATAAATTAATTATCGAGCTTCTTCAATTTCAAACCATTTAAAATAACTAGTTTTATAAAAAACTTAAAAAATAATATATATAGTTTACAAATTATTTTAAATAGTTTTGTCACTCTTATAATTTTTAAATAATATATATGTTTTTTATAATTATGTATGAAATAAGTATATCCTATAAATATTCGAAAATCATCTCAAAAGACTTTATATTTTTTTTAGTGTATTTTAAAGTGATGGCTATAATTTTGAATTAATTAGCTTTTATGAGATTCAAAATATTTTTCGAGTTATTTTTTATGTAAGTTTTGTCAGTTTTATATTTTTTTTTAAAAAATAAAAATAAAAATGTCTTTATAGTTATGTATATAATTAATATATATTTTATTTGAAAATCGTCTCAAAGGTTTTAATTTTAAATTTTGCCAATTAGTTTAATTAATTAATAGTTAATATTTTAAAAATTAGTTATTTAATTTGGTTAAGATTAAGAAACTCGTTAATTAATTATATTAATTCGTCTTATTTAGGTTTTAGCCTTTTGCAAATTAAAATCAATTTGGCTATATTTCTTTTTTATGATTTTTATTTTACCTCCTTTAAAACCTTTAAGAAATCAATTTTGGGCCCAATTTCCTCCGGCCCATTCCAACAATAGTAATACAATGGTATCCTCAACATTCAGCAGTCCAATTTCCCGACCCTACCCGTCCACAATTCCATACCAAACACTACCCGGCCCAAACCCGTTCCAATACAACAATGGTCAGCAGCTGCAACCCCTGCGTCTTCTTCTTTTTTCACGAAACCAGACGATCCCATCTTGTCCAAATGCAGCGGAAGTCGCGAAAAATCCAGAAACGTGATCATCTGCAAAACCCATAACCCTAGCAGCCTAATTGATCACCTCACGTCCCATTTCCCCCACCCCCCTTTCGCGGAAGTCGCAGGCCTGCACAACAGCCTTCTGTTGCTTCGAAAAGAGAAGAAAAATTCAAATTTTTGTTTGAATTTTTCAACGGATTTCCCCCCCAAACGCCCCAACTTCCCCTATAAATAATCATTTACATTCAAGTGATTGGGGAGAGGAAACAAGTTTGGAAATTGGATTTTGGATGGTCTTGGAGTTTAGTTTGGAAGCAATAAGTCGTTTTACAAATTGAAAATTTTTGAGCGATTCTCTAATCCTAGGTTCCGAGGAAATCCCTGTTCGTAGCTGATTTTGAACTTCTTGGCTTACTATTATTAGTGTTTGAATCTTGTGGTAGAAGAATCACTATACAAAGCTCGTCGTACCAGTTCTGCTGCCCTCTAAAAGGTAATATTAATTTCTATTCGAACACATCTCGTTCTCGATGCTCTGTTATTTGATTCTCAACTGTATGAGCTATTCATATGTTAGTGTTTCGGGAATTTTTCTTTACTGTTGATCATAAATCAGTATGTAGATGGTCCGTTTATTCAAAAAAATAAAATGATTTTTTCGATTTTTGTTTTTCTCGCTCAAAGATGGGCCGATCCCATTTAAGGTTCAGGATGAGTTCTTCCGACTAGTGTACTTTTACCTCATTACATGATCTCATCTTGTGGTTTATGATTGTGGGTTAGTTTGAAGTCCTAAATTTAGTCTAAGAGGAGGTTTATTTTCATTTGTGAGCTGATTTTCATTTTGTATCTCGACTAGCTTAAATAAATATAGGACGATTGGTTTACTGTTCTCTCTTTTCTCTTCTCTTCGTTGACTGGTCTGTTGAGTTTATTCCGTTCTAATTTAGGTTGTTTGAAACATGCCTCTTCGATTTTGGAATTCAATGAATCTTTAGTTAAGCAAAGTTTGTATACATGAAGGTTATTGTTGCCTGCCTTTTTTGTTTCTTAGAGTTCAAAATATTGATATATGTTTAAGTCTCTAAGATTGACTGTACGCTTTGTAGAAGTTGGTTTGACGTATAGATTATATTTGGTAGCCATGAACTTGTTACAAATATTGCATTACTTATCGACTTTCTATTCCGCTTTCATGTTTATGCCTTGATATTTGGATTAGCATTGTGGTATAGATCAAAAGACTCTGTTAAAATCTGATCAAAAGGGAGTAGTTTGTACTAAGTTTGAATGGATGTTCACTGTTGCATAATTTTATTACTACTATTACTTTTTCTTTTTTTTTTTTTATGTCATTGCATGCCTTCCTCAAAGTGTCATATCAAGTACATAATACCTGAAGGGACATGCTCTTTGACCGCATCCATGATTGTGTTTATTTTTATTATTCGGGTGTGTGATGAAAGCCATTTTATCTCTTGTTGTTCTTGCTGACCACACACACTTTTGCCACTGCCAAGTTTTAGATGTGTTGCCTATTGAGGTATAGTTAGTTCATTTTTATAACTTTTGGTCTTCTTTTAATGAATAGCTTATGGTCACATTTTGGTTTGAACTACTTAAGTTATCCTTTTCAACTAAGTTAAGTTGCCTTTATTTTCTTATCTCAAAGTGCTAATTTTGTTCTTTCTTTCGGTTCGTGCATGAGAGCTCTTCGAGTTATTTTTTAAATGTTTGTTAAATCCTAGTGTATATCGCAAATCTCTGAAATTTTCTTTCTTTTCTTTTCACGCGTTACTACCTGATTTAAGTACAAATCCATGCTTTGCTAGTCTTTGTGTTCATGTAGTTGTGTATATTATGACCCGAGATTTTGAATTATGTGCCTGAAACTAGTGGTACCAATATTCGTGTGAAAAGATTTAGCTCTTCGAAATACACCTGTTAAAATCCTTATGGATTATATGAATTCACCCAACTTTAAAATTGCTATAAGTTGTCTGATGTGGTAGTTTGGATATGTAATTTTGTTGATCTATTCTAAAATTATATTAATACGCTATCTCTCAATTTATCATTTATCCAAGATTGGCTTGTTGTTTAGATTCCTTGCTATGGATTAATGTGGAATATTTTGTCAAGTTCTGTGTATCATAAATTTGCTCAAGTGTTTTGTTACAATTTGAAGGTAATATGCATATGATAAGCTTCTTTATTTTTTTATTTTAATTTTTTTAATTTTTTTATTGTTTTTGGTTCATGTTGGTTTCCGTTGCCTTGTTGAATTCATCATTAATTAGCTAACTTATGTGCTAATTTGTTTTGATCTTTCGGATTATGACATAATAGTTTTCTTTCTTTTTATTTTGTTGTTGTTGTTAGGAATGAGTTAAAATGTTTATGGATTTGTGATTTACTTCTTTACTTGAGTTATTGCCATCCCTAATGATTAATTTGCAATAACAGATTCTTAATCTCAATACAATATTGGTGTGTCTTTGTTGACATTTCATTTAATATTTATTTAATTATGGTTAGAATCTTGAACCACGTTTGCAACAAAAGTTTTGTCATAGCATATCCATAATCTGGAATCATTCCTCTGCCTTTTATATGTCTGCATTTTCAGATTTTGAGTTGTTGTGACTTTCTTCCTTGCCCTAATCTTTATCCTTCTTTTCTTGCATGAACCCTCTCGGCTTGAGTCCATTGGACTCCCTTTGTTACTCTCCTTGCATCACGGGTTGGGTAGAAACCCAACATCTTCTCCATCAAGTCAACAACAATTTTATACGAGCTAAAAATTGAAATCACAGGTTGCCAAGGCCGAAGTTGGCTGTATAAACTTGGTCAGCTGTTCAATGTGCAGAAAATGGGCCGTATACGTCCGATATACACTAATATACAGCCTGCGTATACAAAAAACGGGATTGGATTAACACTCAAAAAATTTGCAGCGGAGTTGGCCCAAAAAGGGGCCCAATTTCATTACCTTTCTTACTCTCCTAATTGTTTTGATTACGTCTAACTAATTTTATTTAACTCTAACTTTAGAACTTTTAATTAACTTACTTAGATCCCCAAAGGATGAGTTATTTTCTTTATGTTGATTTACTTTTAAAACATATTTTTGTATTCTTGTATTTTATGTCAAGTATACCGGTCAAATTCTTTATATCTTTAATTACGTATATTTGTTCTTAAAAAAAAAAAGATATGCTCTTTATTTAATAACATTTTTTTTTACTCATTTTTTTATTTTAAGTTGGAGTATTTTCTCAAATAAACTAAAAAATATATATATATTTTCTTTACTTTGTCACTTTCTCAAAAGTTAGTCAGTCGAAACTTTGGTGTCTTTTCACTTTTAATTAATTTAAGATAGTCCTCGTGTTTTAATTTATCAAATTGGTTCAAATTATTATTTTTTTACAAACAATTCAAAAAGTTAAATTAGTGTAAATTTGCTAAGATTCTAATAACTTGTAATTTAATTGAAATGCTTCAATTAAGGTCCCATTTTCTTAAAAGATTAAAAATTGTTCTTTATTTAACTATTTNCAAACAATTCAAAAAGTTAAATTAGTGTAAATTTGCTAAGATTCTAATAACTTGTAATTTAATTGAAATGCTTCAATTAAGGCCCCATTTTCTTAAAAAATTAAAAATTGTTCTTTATTTAACTATTTTATCGAAGTTAATCAAATATTGTGAATTATTATTATGTTAAATCATTTTTTTTCTAAAATTAGTCAAAAAATATATTTTAGTCAAGTCGCAGGTCAACCGCATGTTAGCGGACACTTCGAATGCTTAAACCCTTCTCGAAGTGTAAATTGAACCCCGAACCCTCTTTGGTATTTTCAAATGATTTTTTTCTGTTTAAATCTTTGAAAAAATTATAAGTTTTCTTAATTTCTTTAGAAAATTAAGTGGCGACTCTTTTCTAAGTATTTTTCTCAAATTGTTTTATACTTAGAACATTTCAAAAAAGTGATTTTTCTAAAGGTTAGGAAAATTACGACATAACAAGCAGCAGTAGTGTTTGCACTTAAGATTTGGAGACACTACTTGTATGGTGTTCACGTAGATGTGTTCACAGACCATAAGAGCCTTCAGTATGTGTTCACCCAGAAAGAGTTGAATCTTTGCCAGAGAAAGTGGCTTGAGTTCCTCAAAGATTATGATATGAGCGTGCATTACCATTCGGGTAAGGCGAATGTAGTAGCAGATGCCCTTAGCAGACTCTCCATGGGTAGTGTAGCACATGTTGAGGAAGAAAGGAGAGAGCTAGCAAAGGATGTTCACAGACTTACTCGCCTAGGAGTTCGTCTTATGAGCATATCAGATAGTGGTGTAACGGTTAGAATGGGGCAGAATCTTCTTTGGTAGTAGAGGTTAAGGAAAAGCAAGACAGTGATCCAATCTTGCTTGAACTTAAGGGTGCAGTCCATAATCAGAGAGTGGAGGTTTTCTCCCAAGGGGGAGATGGTGTACTTCGCTATCAAGGTAGATTGTGTGTTCCTGATGTGGGTGAATTGAGACAGCATATTCTCGCAGAAGCTCACAATTCCAGATATTCTATTCATCCAGACGCCACTAAGATGTACTGTGATCTGCGGGAAGTTTATTGGTGGACTGGTATGAAAAGAGATATAGCAGACTTTGTGGCTAAGTGCCCCAATTGACAGCAAGTAAAGGTAGAACATCAGAAACCAGGAGGTATGACTCAAGAGATTGACATTCTTACTTGGAAGTGGGAAGTGATCAACATGGACTTCATCACAGGTTTACCTCGTACTCGCAGACAACATGACTCAATTTGGGTGATTGTTGATAGGGTTACTAAGTCTTCTCGCTTTTTGGCGGTCAAGACTACAGATTCGGCGGAGGATTACGCCAAGCTTTACATTAATGAGATTGTGAGGTTGCATGGAGTTCCTTTGTCTATCATCTCAGATAGAGGTCCTCAGTTTACATCTCATTTCTGGAAGTCATTTCAGAAAGGTCTTGGTACTCAGGTTAATCTTAGCACACCATTTCATCCACAGACGGATGGTTAGGCAGAGCGTACCATTCAGACCTTAGAAGACATGTTGAGAGCTTGTGTGATCGACTTTAAGGGTAGTTGGGATGATCACCTACCTCTTATAGAGTTCACCTACAACAATAGTTACCATTCCAGCATTTAGATGGCCCCTTATGAGGCATTGTATGGGCGTAGATCTAGATCTCCAGTTGGTTGGTTTGAAGTAGGTGAAGCAGCCTTGATAGGACCAGATTCAGTCCTTGATGCCATAGAGAAAGTGCAACTCATTAGAGATAGACTTAAGACTGCCCAGAGTCGCCAGAAGTCTTATGCAGACGTGAGAAAAAGGGAACTAGAGTTCCAAGTTGATGATTGGGTTTTCCTGAAAGTGTCACCCATGAAGGGGGTGATGAGATTTGGCAAGAAAGGGAATCTCAGTCCCAGATATGTAGGCCCTTACCGGATCTTGAAAAGGATTGGTAAAGTGGCTTATGAGTTAGAGTTGCCAGCAGACTTAGCAGCAGTGCATCCAGTCTTTCACATTTCCCTTTTGAAGAAGTGTGTGGGTGATCCAGTATCCATAGTGCCATTAGAGAGTGTGGCCCTGAATGATAGCCTTTCATATGAGGATGTACCAGTTGAGATTCTCGATCGTCAGGTTAGAAGGTTGAGAAACAAAGAAGTCGCTTCAGTTAAGGTTTTGTGGAGGAGTCAGTCCGTAGAGGGAGCTACTTGGGAAACAGAAGCATCCATGAAGTCCAAGTATCCTCACCTCTTTCCTTTCGATTCCATTCCAGCTTGAGGTAATAGTTCCTCTTCAGTTTTTCAGTCATTCATGCGAAAATTCAGTCTTAGAATCATGTTCCTTCAGTTTGTACTTGCATTTTCAGCGTATTTGCATGTCCTAGGAACTCAGTTCAGTCAGAAATTCAGTTCTCAGTGTTCAATGGTAGGGATTGCAGCCCTCTCCCTCCATTTCAGCTAGTTTAGTCTTCATTCGAGGACGAATGGTCCCAAGGGGGAGATAATGTAACACCCCGTATTCAAAATAGACAAAAATGCAGATTTTGAGAAGTTGCAGGTGCAACATACGGTCACTATCCACGGACCGTAGGTCAGACCACGGCCCGTGTTGGTGGACCGTGGTTCACCACTGCAACCCCTCCCCAGCCAGCTCAGAAAATTGGCTAAGTCCCGACTCACGGACAGACCCACGGTCCGTGGTCTGTGTCAGTGGATCGAGACTTCCCTTACCCAGCCTCTGACACAAACTACGATCGACCAGAACGGACCGTCATTCGATCCACGGTCCGTAGGTCTGACCGTAGATGAGGGTCAGCAACCAGTTAGCTGAAATTTGTTGATGTGTCAACTTCAGATGATCATAACTTTTATCAAAAAATGAATTATGTCTCCCATGACCTATGGTTAGATAGATAATTGAATTATCTTTCCAACTCCACCAAGTTTGCTAAATTCCGACCTTTGAATAAAACGTTATGCCCGTTTTAGTGAAGCCTTGTCGAGCAGACTCGACCTACAGACCCAATCGACGGACCGTCTGTCCATTCTGTCGATCACTCCGACAGCAGTTAATTCAGGGGTCTTTTGGTCTTTTCCTATTTTGTTTAACCCCTAAGATACGTCGCTTAAACCCTAAATCATGAGGTTTTAATCAGTTTAAGCCTAGAAACATAACTAGAACTTATCCAAGTGAATTCATTAATCAAAATCTTAGAAAATTAGAATCAAGAGAGAAGAAAAAGGTCAAGAACCCTAGTGCAAGAACGCAGCAAGGTTCCATCAGTTTTAGCCCCGAAATCGAAAGATTTCTCCGTGGAATTCATCACTAGGTATGTGGGATTTCACTAGTGGGTTCCTTTCGCCCATTAGGTCCCTAGACTTCAGTCAGATTCTTGATTCCATGATTATGAACAAACCTAGGGTTTCTAGAATTTGAACAGATCATCATGAATTAATTATTTAAATGTTCCAAATAAGATTATCATGTTATTGCTCAGTTTATCTCATGAATTTCAGAACCCTAGCTATGTATTTCTTTAATTATTGAATTACACATGCTAGGTCAGATATTTCAGTATTCAGTTTTACATGCCTCAATTTATTTATGCATCATTATCAGATTAATTGTTGCATTCTCAGTTTGCATGTTCAGTTTCGAGCTATCCAGTATTTACAGAAATTCAGTCATAACTAGTTAACCACTTAATTCATTGGGAGTAGCATAATACCGAGTTGGACAAGGGTTTCAGCGTACCCATATAGTCCCAGAACTACGAGCCACGTAGGAGTAAGTCCCCTTTGTGGGCAACATCAGTTTAGTGATCACGCCAGCATGCCTCTATACCTCTGGCAGGGTATATTGGGTCCTCTCGATGGGGCGTATACATCGGACTCCACATTTAGCTCATGTGGTTTTATGTTGGTTATTAGTAGCTCCCACAGTTCAGTCAGACTCTATTGCATTGACCACATTTACAGTTCATTCAGTATTAAGTCAGCATGTTATAAATTGGTCATTGCATTCAGTTAGCTCAGTATTCAGTATCTATATCATGTTCAGATTATTTCATTGCTTTATTGCTTTGTTCAGTTATATGTTATTTCAGCTTTACTCTATCCTGCATGCTCAGTACCTTTCAAGTACTGACGCATACGTGCGCTACATCTTCTCGTGATGTAGGTTCAGGTTCTCAGTATCCAGATCACGCTTAGATCGGTTCCCGATCTTCAGTTCAGCAGCATCAGTGGTGAGTCCTCATTCTTCGAGGACTAGTGACATGTTTATCTTTATCGCTTTTAGTCTTTAGTTTCAGTTTTGCTAGATCTAGTTGGGGCATGTCACAACATTTCTAGTCAGTTTAGAGGCTTATTTCAGACATAGTTAGATTCAACTTAGTGTTTTGAGTTTGATATTTCTTTTGTATTAAACTCTCAGATTTGATATATTCAGTTATAGTATATGGGTATTTCCCATCTTTTCAGATTTATTTATGAATTAGCTTCCGCATCAGTTTATTATCTTTAGTATGCTCATGATCATGCCAGCAGGGTTAGCTTGGGATCACTTGTGGTCCTAGGTCCCGTTTCCGCGTCTTGGGGGTAGCTCGGGGCGTGACAAACTTTAGGAAACACTTATGACAGAGATGGAAGGGGCCTTATTTCTTGAAAAAAAAAGTCCGTGAGTTGAGGGAATAAAAATTACTGAGCCACATGAACTTAAAAAAAACTAATGATAATGATCAACTTATTCTCCTTTAACCAAAAAAGGGGTTGACGGCGGGTACTGGACTCCAGACCTGCCAACCATTATGAGTTCTCGATCTCTAAATTGTCGTGGGCTTGGGAACCCACAGACAATTCAGGAATTGAAGGACATGGTGTCTTACAAGCATCCCACTCTCATTTTCCTCCATGAAATGAAAAGAAGTTGGTCCACGCTAAACCAAATCCTGGCACAGCTAAACTATGAAGCCTTGTTTGATGTTGATCCAGTAGGCTCTAGTGGAGGTCTAGCGTTACTTTGGAAGGAAAATAAATCATGCTCACACATTAGCTAAGCATATTATTGATGTGGAGGTTCATTTACCAAATGTTCCAGCATTCCTCTTTACATGATTTTATATTTATCCAGGATCACACCAAAGACGATCTCATGGATTGTCATGCCCTGGGCCTACACCCTGGACGTGGCCGCCACTCAAGAACCATTTGTGGCCTCCAAGAAAACCTTTGGCCTGATTGATTACTTAATGGAAGACTTACTTCAGAAATGATAGGATCAAAACATAATTAAATCAATTAAACTCAAATACTCATCTCATAAAATCTGGAAAGTACTCAATAGCAATACTATAGTTTGTAAGAAATTCAAATAGAGTAAATACTAAGACACACTTCGACTCAACAATCTATGAATACTCTACTTTTAAAGAAGAGTGTCGGGACAAGACCCGCGTCATCTTAAAACGACTAATTAGAAAGCAAATGTGAGGCCCTCCAGAATCCAATGAGGCTCACCAAAAGCTAACTGGAGTGTACAGTGATCTCAACAAAGCGCCTGTTGATGATCTTTAATACATGTATCAGCATAGAAAATATATGCAGGTCGAATGACATCAGTATATTGAATGCACGAGAATGTAATATAGCCAGTGCAAAACAACTAAAAAAATGACTGCAATAGATAAATGTATACTCATGCTAAATATAAAGAAATAAATGAGTTAGATAATTTAAAGCTTTAGAAAATAGTTACTCATCTCTGAACTCAACATAATAAGTGATATATTAAAATACACTTTAACTCTATTGGAAGATTCTCTAACTGACAAGCATCACTATGAGCTATGTGATGATACAATGTCTTGCCAGCGCTACCAGAATTTTTCTTTACCATGTCGGGTTATAGAACCTCTCAACTAAGTGGATCCATTAAGCAATAAGGATTCATCTAAAAAGTATAATCCTTTTCTCATGTTGGCAAGACATGGTTTATGAGGATTTTGAGTTAACTGAACTCATCCCCATATTGTTGCTCAATACTAATCCCAAATATATATATATATATACTTGTGTTCAAATGTATAAAACATATTCCTTCTCTGATTTGAGATAATTTCTCAAAACTATCCTCTTAAAAGAGGTAACTGCCACGACCTAGACCGTCGTGATTGACACCCACACTAACTCTCCGATGGGAGAACCATTCCTACAACCCATCTACGCAATTTTTAAGAGACTAAAATATTAAAAGATACAAAAACATGTTTAAATGACTAAATATATATGGAGTTCCCATAAACTCCGAAGGTATAACAATAACTATAGCAAAAATTCAACCCCTAGAACTGAAAGTCATTGTACCAAAACTATGTTAACCAACAAGTCTGAGAAAAGGGGGTGCAACCCCGAAAACTAAACATCAACCAGTCTAAACATTTAGTTTGAGTCCGAAAAGAATGGAATAAACTAAGGATGGATCCATGGCAACCTGAAAGAACTGGCTCACCCTCGATTTCGGTCACGGTCAATAATCTCCTAGCTGAGGTTTGTCAGTAGCCGCCTGAATATGCCATGTACTCAATAAAGAAAGAGAAATTGCAGTATCAGTACGCAAACCATGGTGTACTAGTAAGATCACACACCTTCTCCAATAAGCATAATATTACAACACAGTAAACACATATATACAAAATGCATAGTTTAGTTATAATTTTAGGAGCAACATACAATTTCTCAATATCAATGACAATTAGATATGAATGTAATAATCACAAGTGGTCCTCTCATGGAACCCATGCCTAAACTGTTAGTGTGTCAGAACATGATACCCGATTCAATATTTATGTGTCGGAATGTGACACCCGATCCAATGTATCTGTTGGAACGTGACATCCGATCTAATATGTGTCGGAACGTGACACCCGATCTAGTCAGCAAAACCACAGTCACAATCACATCCATAATGAACACTACTCATAGTCATATAATCAAGTAATAGGTTCATGACATGTAATTGTTCACACATAATCATTTCATTAGATTTGATTCATATTCCCCATTCACAAACATGCATGCATTCAATGAAGAAATTAACCAGCATATATCACACAAACAGTAAATCAAACCATTACCTACCTTGAAACCAAGCCTGAATACTCCTAAGACACTTGAGCCTTCCCTTTTCAGATTTTTTCAGCTTGTTCTTGGTCTAAAATAGTTAAATAATGCATGGATCAATAAAAAAGGCCTAATTTACCTGGATTATAACTAAAGTTATCAACCCAAGGCCAAACCCAGATCCTAATGTTCAATTAGGACTTTTCCCAACATTAACATCAGGACAACCCCCCTCCCCCCAATGATAATTACCCAAGATTCTAAGTTCTATGAATTGAAATACGTATTAGGGGAGTATTTATCTTACCTTTAGCGCTAGAAATCGTGGAAATTTGTCAAGAACTACTCTGGGTCGTCTCCCAGCTCTCAAGAACGAAGTTTTGCAGAAAATAAGGAAATTGGGGTTTTTTTTCCCACTTAATTCACAATTGGGCCACCACGGTGGACCCCATCTGGCCATAGCGGCTTCGCCCTGATGGCTTGCACGAAGACAGAAGCTTGGAATTTGAGTTCCAAGTTCCCATTTCACAACACACCTTTAAACATGTGCTTTCTAAAACTACCCTTTCACGCTAAGACCCGTTTCATGAGTTCTACTCGCCCGAATTCGATTCCGTAAAGCCTTACATGCTCCTTAATGTCTTGTCTATCCACTCATGTGATCAAATTCATAATTAAATCCTCTATTCATTACCAGATTTCCCTAGACCTCACCTGACTCATATTTCGTCCAAGTCTGGCCTAGGCTAGAAATTTCCAAGTCACTACTCAAAAGTTTTCTTGCCCAAATTCTTTCCCTATTGGCTTTTCCATAACGACGGGAATAGGTTGTTACAATAGATACCAATTTACCCATCACTCGTTCCCGAGTGACAAACTAGGAAAAACTGGCTAAGATAAGAGTAGAGTAGTACCAGAATCGTTGAGTAGTTGTGGATACTTGTCTCGCATGTCCTTCTCGGTTTCCCAAGTAGCTTTCTCAACCAGACGATGCTTCTATTGAACTTTCACGGACTTTATTTCCCTGTTCCTCAGCTTTCGACATCGCGATCAAATTACAATTGGTTCTTCCTCATACTGAAGGTCTTTGTCTAACAAAACTAAGTCCCAATTAATGATGTAATCTCCGTCAGCATGATATTTATTCAACATGGACACTTGAAACATTGGATGGACCCTAGATAGGATAGGCGGTAAAGCCAACCTATATGCCACTAAACCTACACAGTCAAGAATCTTAAATGGCCCGATATAGCGAGGACTAAGCTTGCCCTTCTTGCCGAATCTCATCACCCCTTTCATGAGTGACACTTTTAGAAGAACTTGCTCAGCAGTCTGAAATGTCATGTCCCTTACCTTACGATCTGCGTACTTTTTCTGTCGACTCTGGGCTGCTAGAAGCTTAGCTTGGATGCTTCTCACTTTATCTTGAGCATTTTTCACCAAATCAACCCCTAAACGTTTCATATCTCCTGCCTCAAACCGTCATATAGGTGATCAACATTCTCTCCCATAAAAGGTCTCAAATAGTGCTATGTCTACGTTGGAGTGGTAACTATTATTATAGGAGAACTCACACAAAGGTAGGAACTTATCCCAATGCCTTCCAAAGTTAATCACACATTCCCTCAACATGTCCTCTAACACTTGAATAGTTCTCTTTGACTGCTTGTCCATCTGTGGATGAAAGGCGGTACTAAAAGTGAGTTGAGTTCCCAACTCATGCAATTTTCCCCAAAACTTGGATGTGAACTGCATACCACTATCTGAGATGATGAGAGGCACCACATGCAGCCTCACTAGCTCCTTCACATAAACCTTAGCCAACTACTAAGCATTATAGCCTACTTTGACTAGAATGAAGTGGGCTAACCTATTCAATCTATCATCCACCACCCAAATGGAATCAAACTTCCCCAAGGTCTCGGGAAGACCAGCCATGAAATCCATAGCTATCCTTTTCCACTTCCATTCCGGAATTGACATTCGCTGAAGCAAACCTATAGGACTTTGGTGTTCATACTTTACTTGCTGATAGTTTTGGCACCTAGACACAAACTCAGCTACGTTTTTCTTCATGCCAAGCCACCAATAAAGTCATTTTAAATCTCGGTACATCTTGGTCACACCCGGATGAATGGAATACTGCGAACCATGGAATTTTGTCAACATCTTTTGAATCAAGTCATCCATTGAGGGAACACACATCCTTCCCTTAAAATTGAGCACACCACCCGCATTAAGAGTTGCATCTTGTCCCTTGCCAAACACTGTATTCTTTATGAGCTTATTCAAACTCAGATGCTCAAACTGTTTGACCTTGATCTCCTAAATGAATGTGGGCCTAACCTCAATGTTGGCTAACACCCCACCCTTATTTAAGATGCCCAACTGCATGAACATAAACTCTAAGGTTTGAATCTCCTTGGACAAAGGTCGCTTGGATACACCCAAGCAAGCTAGACTACCCAAACTCACCGCCTTACAGCTTAATGCATCTGCCACCACGTTAACCTTACCCGAATGGTACTGGATGTTAACATCATAATCCTTGAGTAACTTCATCCACCTTCGCTGTCTTAGATTCAGGTCCTTCTGAGTGAATACGTGTTGCAGACTATGATGTTCAGTAAATACCTCACACTTGACACTATTAATGTAATGCCGCCAAATCTTAAGAGTAAACACCATGCGTTAGGTAGTTTCTCTCATGCACCTTCAGCTGCTGCGATTCATAAGGTATGAAGTTATTATCTTGCATCAACACAATACCCAAGCCCGAATGTGAAGAATCATAATAAACAATGAAATCTTTACCTTCCACCAGCAGTGCTAGAATATGTGATGTGGTTAGAAGAATCTTGAGCTCTTGAAAGCCCTCTTCACATTTTCAGTCCATTCGAAAGGCACCTCCTTTTTGGTCAGCCTTGTAAGATGCGTGGCGATAGAAGCAAAATGTTTCACGAACCGGTGATATTAGATGGCGAGCCCTACGAAACTACTAACTTAGGTCACAGAGTTAGACTGGACCCAGTTCTTGACCGCTTTGATATTTTTGGGATCTACCATTACCCCTTCTCTTGAAACCACATGCCCCAAAAAGGTAATTGAAGTCAACTTGAACTCTCACTTGGAAAATTTTGCATACAACTTCTGTTTCCGAAGGACACCTAAAACAATAAGAATATGATTGACATGCTCTTCCTTACTCTTCGAATAAACCAAAATGTCATCAATAAAAATGATAACAAACGAATCTAAGAATGGTTTGAACACACCATTCATCAAACTCATGAAAGATGCAGGCATATTGGTCAACCCAAACGACATCAACAAAATAGTCATAATGGCCATATCGAGTCTTGAATGCCATTTTTTGTATGTCCTCGGGCCTAATCTTCAATTGATAGTAACCAGACCTTAGATCAATTTTTGAGATGACGGATGCACCTTGCAATTGGTCAAATAGATCATCTATCTTAGGCAATGGATACTTATTTTGAATGGTGACCCTATTCATTTATCGATAGTCTATGCACATCCTCATACTACTATCCTTCTTTTTAACAAACAAAATAGGAGGACCCCACGAGGAAGCGCTAGGACGGATGAAACCTTTATCAAGAAGCTCCTGGATTTGAACTTTAATCTCTCTCAATTCTGCCAGAACCATTCGATAAGGAGGAATAGTTATGGGGCGAGTGCCTGGTTCCAAGTCAATGCATAATTCTATATCCCTATCTAGAGGTATACCAGGAAAATCGATAGGAAACACTTCCTTGAATTCAGACACTATTTGAATAGACTCAATAGAGGGACACTCGGCATCAACATCTCAAATATGAGCCAAATATGCCAAACACCCTGCCCCACAGGTTTCCTAGCCCGAATGAAAGATATGAACTTAGCTGGCTTAGGCTTGTACACCCCTTCCAACTCTAAGTTTTCCCTACCTGGGATCTCTAGAGTTACAGACTTAACATTACAGTTAAGCATAACATAATAGGGGGACAACCAAGTTATGCCTAAGATTATATTAAAGTCAGTCATATACAGAATATCCAAATCAGCCCAAGTCTGAAAACCCATCACCAGGACAGAACAAGCACGATAGACATGGGTGACTATGACAGACTCTCCAACTGGGGTAGAAAAATGGATGTGGGCATCAAGCACATCACAAACAACATCCTCCTCCAAGTCCATGAACTCATCTTTCTTGCGACCCTCATGGTCTGGGGCACATACTTCTCCAGAAACAAAGCATGGAACTACATCCAAGTCAGTGGGGGCAAAACTGGCTATCTACATTCCACATAGACCCTCCACCACTGCTTAGCCTCACCTTGAAGCTGGAAAGTCACGAAATCTACCCCATGCTAGTGTACAATGCTTAACTTGTAAAGCCTCTCATAGCAATCCGAAATAAACTCATAGGCATCCTCACTCTCAGAACCATAAAACACAGGCAGCTTCAGCTTCAGCTTCAGAAGCATAGTCAACATCTCATGCTTAGTACCAGTCATCACAGGACCCAATAGGGGACGGAAAAAGGCATCAGTACCTAATGCTCTATCCACATTGGGAACAGTAGTAGCAACTAGGTGGCTGGCTGGAGATTGAGCCGCTCGCACTAGGGGAAAGGTTCCAGGGCTGACCAGCCCCTTCAAGAAAGTCATGATCTGCTGAGCTAAGATTGGGTCTAAGGGAGGAATACCTGTAGTCTCAACCTGTACTTCCTCCTTTGGTCCAACATCCTCCTCATCTTCAATTTCCACATTCTTTTCTACCTCTTCTTGGGGCGCAGGAGGGGCCTTTTCCCTAGGAACATTTTCAATTGGGGCTCTACTCCTGGCGGGTTCTACCTTTCCTCGGACAGAAGAATGAAAAAGATTAGATACCAATTTGGATCACCAGATACCAATTGGAATCAAGTCATAACACGAAAGGAGAAGAAGACAGAGAGATTTCCTAAAGTCATGTAGCCTCTTGAAGAAAAGTACAGACGTTTCTATAACGTCCACAAGACTTTAGTAGAATCATTTTGGTACAATGAGATCAATGAACCTAGGGCTCTGATATAGACTTTATCACGACCCAGACCGTCGTGATTGGCACCCACACTAATCCTCAGGTGGGAGAACTATTACTACAACCCATCTACAAAATGTTTTAGAGACTAAAACATTTGAAGATACGGAAATAGGTTTAAATGACTAAATATATATGTAGTTCCCATAAACTTCAAAGGTCTAACATTTCATATTGAAGAATTTCAACCCTTAGAACTGAAAGTCATTGTACCAAAACTCTGTTAACCAACAAGTCTAAGAAAAGAGGGTGAAACCCCGAAAACTAAACATCAATAAAGTCTAAACATATTGTCTGAGTCCGAAAATAATGGACTAAATTAAGGAGGGATCCATGGCTGCCTAAAAGAACTAGCTCACCCTCAAAGTTGGTCTCGATCAATACTCACCTAGTTGAGGTTTGTCAGTAGCCACTTGAAGATGCCATGTACTCAACAAAGAAAGAGCAAGTGGAGTATCAGTACACAAACTACGGTGTACTAGTAGGATCATGCGGCTACTCCAGTAAGCACAATATATGAAAGCAATTACAACACAGTAAACACACACATACATAATGCATAATTCAGTTATCATTTTAGAAGCAACATACAATTTTCCAATACCAATGACAATTAGATGTGAACCTAATAATCAGAAGTGGTCCTCTCATGGAACCTACGCCCAAACTGTTAGTGTATCGGAACGTTTCACCCAATCCAATACATATGTGTCAGACCGTAACACCCGGTCTAATGTATGTGTCGAAGCGCGACGCCCGATCCAATATGTGTCAGAACGTGACACCCGATCGAGTCAGCACAACCACAATCACAATCACACCCATAATGAATAGTACTCATATTCGTACAATCAAGTAATAGGTTCATGGCATGTAGTTGTTCATACATAATGATTTCATTAGATTTGATTTACATTCCCTATTCACGTACATGCAGGCATACAATGAAGTAATTAACCGACATATTTTATACAAACAGGAAATCAAACTATCACTTACATCGAAACCAAGCCTGAATACTTCTAAGACACTTGAGCCTTCCCTTTCCAATTCTTTCAGCTTGTTCTTGGTCTAAAAAATTAAATAATGCATGGATCAATAAACAAGGTCTAATTTACCCGCATTATAACCAAGGTTATCAACCCAAGGCCGAACCCTTATCATAATGTTCAATTAGGGTTTTTCTCACCATTAACTTCAGGCCAAAACCTTCCCCCAATGATAATTACCCAAGATTCTAAGTTCTAAGAATCGAAATACGGATTACAGGAGTAATTATCTTACCTTTAGTGCTAGAAATCATGGAAAACTATCATGAACTGCTCTGGGTTGTCTCCTAGATCTCAAGAACCAAGTTTTATAGAAAATAACAAAATTGTGGTTTTTCCCTGAATTAATTCGCGACAGGGCCACCACGGTGGACCCTATCCCGCCACAGTGGCCCCGCCTTGGCGGGTTGCACGGAGACAAAAGCTTGGAATTTGAGTTTCAAGTTCCCATTTCACAACACACCTTCAAACCTTGATGTTCTAAAACTACCCTTTCATGCCAAGACCAATTTTCAGAGTTCTACTCGCATAAATTTGATTCTGTAAAGTCCTACATGCTCCTTAGCATCTTGGCTATCTACTCTTATGATAAAATTCATAATTAAAAATCCTCCATTAATTTCCAGATTTCCCTAGGCCTCATACGACTCAGATTTCGTCCAATTCACTACTCAAAAGATTTCTGGCCCAAATTCTTTTCCTATTGGCTTTTCCATAACAATGGGAACATGTCATTACCCTAATGATCTGAAATATCTCCGAACTCATAAACTCATTTATAAATCAAATTTTATCTTTGTTTCCACTATAAAATGATATCTTTGGGAAATAGTTAGTTCCCTAATACTTTCTCTCAAAACATCTCTTCAGACTCTACTCAAAACTCTTCTTTAATTTTCTCTGAAATCAATTTAAGACAATGATTTGTAAAAAGGGTTTCTCAATAAATAACTCAATAATAAGGTTCATGCTAGAAAATAGAGACTAACAATAAATTCAAGAATGTCAATACATGATATATATCAACTCAACAATTGGGGAGAGAAATTCGGAATCCAATGATACTTCTTATCTCAAGAATACTCTAAATCAAGGATAAAAACTCTAGATTACTCTTACTCTAAATTTTTACATATGTAGGGCGTGAGGAAGAACTAGTCAACCACTATGATAGCCTTAATTAACAGAAAACACAAAACCCCTGGTGCATCCGACGAAGGTCTTGATGACCCATTGCGAGTGTGATGATCAGTCATAGTCAGATTGTCATCAAGATCTGAAACATATATGAAACTACTGTTGGCGTGATTGTCATCTTCAAGAAAACCTGAAACACTATAAATTTCTACATGTGTGATGGGCCATCTGACTGCCTGTCAAGAGGTTGAGTTGTCGTCAGCTTTTTTTTAATATGACATTCTCTTGTAAAACAACCATAACTTCTTACCCATAACTAGAAATCAGGAAAACTTAGTGGCGTTGGAAAGAAGACTCGAAGTCCTTCAATACGGCAGGTCACTAGATACCTAATTCATTATGTGCTAGGAGATATCATCATGTGAACTTGACCTAAGTAGAATCTTATGTCAAAACTTAATTCGTAAGGAAGCTTTCAACTGAACTTTGTGCTACGGGGTTCTTGTGACCTTAATTCATATGCAAATCCATTCCAACACTAAATAATTGACTTTTACACATATGAGCAATTTAAGAATCACTAGCACGACTTTTAGATGAAAATAAAAATGATACGGGCCTTAGCTTAGAAATTTTTTAGGGTGTTACATGGAATCTGTCAAAATGGATCAAAGATAGATCTCAACTCCCATGGTGTATTGCAGGTGACTTCGATGATATACTTAATTATGGTGACAAATTGGGCAATATTCAACAACCCGAATGGAGGATAAATGGATTCAGAAAAGTGTTGAATTGTTGTAATCTTTTTTTATCTGTTGGCAACCGATTCACCTTGGAACGTTGCAGGAATTCACGTAATTGGGTAAGTATCACACCCCGAGGCCATCCCTTTGACGTAAATACGAGACCTAGGATCACAAGTGACCCCAAGCTAACCCTGAAGCTGGCATATCATAAGCATACTAAACAAGTGAATAAAAGATACTATGCGGAAGCTGAAAACAATAAGTAACTTAAAGTGGGGAATACCCATAACTGATTTGAATATATATAAAGTATTATGAGTTTAGTGATACTGAACAATTACTAAAAAGCTAAAGATGAATCTATTACTATGTCTGGAAAAAGCCTCTACTGACTAGAGTTGCTGGGACAAGCCCCCAGCTAACCCTAACAAAACTGAAACTGAAATGAATGATTGAACTATGAAAAACACATGTCTCTTGTCCTCAAAGTATGAGGACTCACCACTAAAGCTGTTGAGTACAGATCGGGAACCGATCTATGCGTGATTTAGATGCTAAGTACCAGAACCTACATCATGAAAAGATGTAGCACAGATTATGCATCAGTACTTGGAATTTACAGAGCATGCAGGATATGGAAAATAGATGAACAAACATATAAACTTATCAAAACGTAACTGAGCAATGATATAGCTGAATATGAATGTAAATACTGCAATATACTGAAAAGATGAACTGAATGCAATGACCAGGTACTAAATCATGAATATCACAATTGACTGATTACCAAAGTATAAAATGAAATCCTAGTCAAATGCACTAAAGTTTGACTGTGGGAGCTACTAATAACTGACATAAAATCACGTGTGCTAAACGTGGTGTCCGATGTATATGTCCCATTGAAAGGACCCAATACACCTTGCTAGGATATAAAGGCATGACTGGCATGATCACTAAATCTGATGCCCATAAAGGGGATGTACAAACCTACGGGGGCACACAGTTATGGGACTATACGGGTACGCTGAACCCTAGTCCAACTCGGTGTTAAGTCTACTTCCAATTGGAAATGTGTACAATACAACATAACTGAAATATACTGGATAGCTCAATATTCTGACATGCTAACTGAAAATGCAACATTTAAGTATTAATAATGAAACGTTCGAAATTTGAGGCATGTATATCTATTTATCTGACCTAGCTAGTGTAATTCATGAACTAAACGGATCTGCACAACTAGGGTTCTGAGTTTTATGCAAGGAACTAAGCCACAATGTTACAGAAACTAGATAATCTGATTAAGAATACTATAACAGCTAAATCACAACAATTCTTTAAAGTTCTAGAAACCCTAGGTCTAAACAAGAGATAGAGAACCAAGAATCTGACTGAATTCTAGGGACCTAGTGGAAGAAAGGAATCCACTAGTAAAGTCCCACATACCTGGTGACGAAGTTCACGGAGAAATCTTTCGATTTTGGGGATGGTGATAAACTCAACCACACCTCATCCAATACTAGTTGTGGGCAATTGTAATCTAGTATAAAACCCAACGAAAGGTTGGCGTCGAACCCACAAGGAGCGGTACGTGTTCAAATTTAATTATGAAGTGCAACCATTATCTAATTTGTTATAGGAATATAGATTATCGAAAACATGTAGTTAAATTAAAAGGGGTGACAACAAATGTTAGAAGGGGGGATAGGTTTGTCAATTAACAACTATAAGAAATGTAAAAACATTAGTTTTAACAAGATTAAGAGGAATTATCGAGATGTGATCGATTATAAGGTAATTACGCTATACGGGTAATTGAGATTTAACAACAATTTGCTGAAACATTGTGGGTAGGCTGTACTATGAGTGCAATTGTTTTCTCTCAAATAACTATTATGATTCAGGCAATTTCTCTCGAACATCGACAAACTTAACACTGCGAAATAACCCAAAACCTTAATTTATTTACTCTCTCGAGCTAGATTGGTAGGAATGAGCCAAGATTCACTCTCTCGAGATGAACCCACAACGACCCATACACTACAATCATCAATTTATAACCTTGGCTTAAGAAACTCTCTCTCGAGCAAGCCCAAAATACTAAGCTCGAATTATATTTGCAACTACAATTCATAGATTAAAACACAACTATCAATTAAACCCACATTAAAACAACAATTTCATCATTAAACAACAATACCCATAAGAAAATTAAGCAAATAATCAGATGATCATACCCCAAGAATTAGGGTTTTAGCTACACATCACAAAAATAGAGAAACCATTACCAAATACATTAGCCATGATCTGGGTAAAGGTACTCAAGTTTTTACAATGGTCCAAATTGCTTAAGTTCAAAAACCCACCTGTAAATACACAAAATTAAGCTCAGAAATCCTCAAAGTCTACCATAAGAACTAAAAAACTATGAGAACACTCTAACTCTACAACTTCGAGATCAAAACTCTCAGGGAACTGCTCAAAATTCCTTTTAAATTCCAATTTATAGTTGCCCACTTTTTGGCTTGAAAGTCCATTTGGATGAATAAGTCGCGCCTCGCCGAGTGGTTCGGTGATCCGTCCTTTGCTCCCTTACATTGCTATTTTGAATTGGTCATCATCTTCTAGGTCCTGTAACTTTAGGTTGTTGACACCCAATTTTGGCTCCCACATTTGTTTAACTAGAGTTTTGCTAATAATAATAATAATAATGATGATGATGATGACCAATTCAAAATTATTATTTTTAACATAATAAATTATGGCTATTTAATAAAGAAAAAAAATTATAATTTAAACAAATTTAATTTGAACAAAACTTGGCAATCCAAGTCTTTTTAATTCAGCCAATCCGCGTGTGCCATGTAGGAAGCACATGGATTGTATTTTTTTTTCAGTTTAAATCTTGACCGTCCAATCTAATCTAACGGCTTTAATTAATTCATCTTTTTAATATATAATTATTATCAATATATATAATACTTTTCAACATAGACTCTACCACCACCGCCCTATACTCTGTTTCCCAGAAATCACATTTGCCCCTAGTCCTCCATCTTCCCCGACGTTTTTCTTTACTTTTCCAGCGAAAGGACGCATCCATTTTCTTCCAGTGCTTCCCCCAGAATGTCCTCTCCCATTACTGCCCCACGTGATCCCCCATCTCCCTGCCAGAAGAATGGCTCTGGGTCGCTGGAAAAATGCCTTATCAGTCACTCCATCCTCTAAAATTTACCTTGAAAGGTCGATTCTTGAGAGATTTTTCATTACCTTCATCATTAGTCCTTCCATTTTGGCTTTCCAAGAATTCAAAAATTTGAATTCTTGAGGCCAATAGAGGTTACGACTTGGCTATAAAAGGAGCCATTTGGTTCCTTCCGAAAATAGAGAAGAAATCATCCAAAAAAATAGGGAGGAACGAGTAAGAACCATCGAAGAATCATCCGAGGAATGAGCAAGAAAATCCAATAATCAACTGAGAATCACAAAATAGGTCTGTTTATTTTCTTTTACTTCTCTACTTCTCGTTTGGCTTCGAGTTTGAGTTGAGGTCGAATTGTTTTGACGTCAAAGTGCTAGTTTGCTGCTCAACACAAGGTAATCTTCTTCCTTATTTTCGCTTCTCTGTTACTTAAATATTTTGTGTTCTGGTTGCTGTAAGTTTTGTTTATAATTTTTTTTTCCTGGTGAACCTCCTTTTCATATGTTAGTTGTCCTATATAGCTCAAAACATGCTTAAATTTTATTGTGTTAATAGGTTAGAATTTTTTTTTGCTTAATCAATCAACATTCATCTATTGTGTAATCTCGCTTCTAAGAATGAATTTCCCCTTTTATAATTGCTTCATCTTTGAGATGAGCTTATGTGTTGAGATTGGTTGATGTGTATTTTTACCTTGCTTAAATGTTCTATTAGAAAGTTATGTTAATCGAACGTGTATTTCCTGTTTGTATTCCTGTCGATTTGAACTGTATAAAAACTGATTGTTTGCATGTTCATTATATGTGTTGACATTTCTTTGTTTAAACCTGCTTCCACAAATGGGTATATAGAGAGACTGTTCTACAGCTGGTCTCTTTCTAACAAGAATGATAGTATGTCCTCTGTTGTTATACATCTTACATATGTCCGGTCAAGCATATGTTGAGTGTGTTTCATCCTTAGCCTTGTTCTGTTTTTATATATCCTTAAAGTCTTATCATTTGAACGAGATTACCCTTTTTTTTTCTTCTCCATAATCCTAAGGAATTTTGTTCGTCTTGACATAACTTATTACATAAGTATAAAAAATGGCATTTTCGTTAAGTTTCGAAACCTCTCCTTTACTGGTATTGATCTTGCCGAACTATCTTATCTAAGTTGGTCGACCTATCTCTTTGACACCAACTGACGTTATGTGTTTTTGATCATTTTTATTCCTTTGTTCTTCTTTATTATACTTAGTAATCTTCTTATTTTAGCGTTATTGTTAAGATTCATAAAGGATTAGATATCCGTAATTATGAGCTCATTCAAAGTTTGCTTCAATATTTACTGATCTTAGGGCTATTTATATGCCTAAGTTGTCAATATTTGCCCATGAATTGATTGAAGTAATGAATTATCTTGAGTCTATTAGCTTGATTTTGTTATACTTGCTATGATTATGCATTAATACATGTGGTTAGAGATTTCAGGAACTCTCAAAGAAATTCGAGGCAAATTGAAGAAAAGAGATGCAAGAGAGCATGAAAATCGGCTAAGGATGAAGGCCCAAGGGCCAGGCGCACTACTAGGCGTGAAGCGCCAGAGGCCAACATTCAGCAACCTTTCTCAGGTGCCGTGAGAGGCGCAACGCGCCAAGGCCAAGCATTTTGGGGCCTTTCTCAGGCGCCCTGAGATGCGTGGCTTTCCAACACTACTACAACTAAAGAATGTTCGTGGGGCGATAGGAGGCGTGACACGCCAAGGAAATCCTAATTTTTCAAGCTTAAGTTGTGTTAAAAAGGAGTCCTAGTTGATGTAGATTTTGTATCCATTTTTCTGGAACTTACAAATAGACCCCTTGGGCTATATTGTAGGGTTCAACATTATTTTTGCATGCAAGAGCAAGATTCGACTTTTGTAATAGGTTTTGATCTTCTAAACTTTTCTATTTTCCGAAAATCACATGAACAATTGTATTTTGTGGTTTTCTAATTGCATGAGTGGCTAAACGCCCTAGTTCTGGGGTTGTAGCTATGAATGGATTGTGATTATTAAAGGCTTTATGAATTAATTCTTAGTTGTCATTATAAGTTACTTCTATATTCTTGTTTTAGTATTTTATGCTTGATCACCATAAGATAAATATATTGTCTAATCTTAAAATCGATAGAGGAGGGATTATATAGACTAGAGAATATAGAGAGCTCGATCGACCTATTTGATTGAGGTGATTTGTGTTTAGGAGTAACGCCCAGACGAACAACTTGCTTGGTTACAAAATAGGATGAAATATAAATGCTCGCCAGTTAGTCTATTTATCCCCGCTCAACGATGTAGTACGATAGCTAATTGGAGTATACGACTAGAGATGTGTAGCCGAACTCATACAATTAACCCTATAAACCATTAACTTGATAACCTAAATTCGTTCTAAGCCAATAATATTATACATGAGATTCATTGCATGATGCAGCCCTGGAATTGTCCTTTACTTGCTTGAAACATCATCTTAAAGTCGTTCACATTTAGTTACGTTATTTTAGTTCATAATTAGTAGTAGTTAACAATCAATCATCAACTCTTGAAAAGGTGATGAGTCCACCAATTGGACTCATTTAGGGCTTTATTTTTATAGAAATAGTGTCCTCGAATGTTTATTTTGTCTCAATATCTGATGAAAACTGTTAAGTTTCAGGTATTTGAAGTGTTAGTGGAAGCATGGACACTTAGGCGCAAACAGGAACAAAAAGGCTGAAAACAATGAAGAAGCTGAAGCATGACCATCGCCAAGAACATTTGGAGATTCGTCGAAAGGACCGACTCTGCCCTTTGTTCAAGTATGCGAAGACCTGAAGGAAGAGGATCAAAAAGGGGATAAAAAGAGCAGTCGGTGCTTCATCGAATAGTTCCGCGATGCAGTACTAGACCGCCTAATGGTCCAGAACATGAAGAGGCAGAAGGCAAGCATGAAACGACAATGAAACAAAAGAAGGGTGAGTCACCGAGTCATTCGGCGGCATCGACTAACTTCGGGGAAAGATCCACCAGCGCTATTTTTTGAAGTCAATAAATACCAAACTTATTATTAATTTTAAAGAGTCGAACTTTTATTTTAATTCCCATAATAGAATAGTTCTTTTTGGATATTTTTCTCTCAAGTTTGGAGAGGGTTTTTGGGAGACTTGAAGAAAGAAGGATTCCATCTTCCCCAAGTTGGAAGTAGGTCTTCTCCACTCTTCTTCCTTTGCTTAAATCAAAGTTAAATTTCTTAACCCATTTGATTTTACTATGATTTTATGTGTAGTTTGTTATTTCTTGATGTGTGGTTAAAAAGCCCCATTCTTAGGGTGTGATTTAGCAAATATGTGTTAATATTATTGTTGGATGTTGCTTGCTGATAGGTTAGATCTAGTTTAATGGTGATTTCACCTAGTGGTTGTGGTTTAATCTAAAGGGTTTGTAGTTGCAAATACAAAGCCACCCATGTGATTTCGGCTTGCCCGAGAGGGAGGTCACGAAACCAAGACCACTAGATAGATGTCCTAAGGAGTGGGTCGACATGAGGTTCAGCCCAAAAGGGTGAGCCCTAGTCCCATATCCTAACACTCAGCTTGAGAGAGTGTGTGGGGTAAGGCGTAGGCTGGTCTTAATGCAGGCAAATGGGTGTCCGAGAGGAACACATTTGAAACGAGGTAAGTTGCCCGAGAGGGAACTTATTTTCATTTAAAGCTTAGCCTAGTCACTATTATCTCAAAAGTTTCCTTTCAAAACCAAGTACCCAACTACTTATCTCAACTTGTATTGCGGTCATACCCCAAGAACATTTCCCCATACTTGATTTTCTTGTTAATTTTTGCTATTTTTACTAATTGTGATAAAACCCTCAGATTGATATTTGACACTTTCGTGTCATTTCCTTTAATTTACCATGTTTTTGTTTGTTAATGTCTTTAGCTACGACTAGTTAGAGCTTAATTTTATTTTTCTATCAATTCTCAAAACCACTCCCTTGGGACACAACTCCAACCTTTAGTTGGGTTACTATACTATCGACGATTGTAGACACTCATACCGTATGTTAGTGTCGTTGGTCATGATAAGCATCAAAATGGCGCCGCTGTCGGGGAGTGGTGTTATTTGAGAATTTTTAGATTAGTAAATTTTTTGTTCTTCTTAGTTGTAGTTTACTAACTTAACTTGTTGTTTTGTTATCTTTTCTATATTGAAGCAGAGGAAGTGAGTATGGAGAGCAGACCTCGGGAGCTAATGGAGTTTCTTCCATTAGTGGTAATGATATTCCGGGAGCGTATCCTCACCTTCAAGAAATTGGAGGGTGAATGGATCCACATGTCATGGGCAAGGTTTAATGAACTAATCAATCAATGCCCAAATCATGACATTCCCGACATAGCTCTCCTTGACTGTTTCTACAGAAGTCTTGGTCCTAGAAACAAGAGGTTGGTCGACCAACTCATTCCAGGAGGCACTGCGAAACAACCATATGTGATAGCAGCCCAACTGCTTAATCAAATGGCTGAAACGAACCAAGAAGTAGAAAAGGACTTCATGTTGGCCACCCTAATGACTCAAATGGATGAGTTGGCTAAAAAGATGGTGAAAATCAAAATCCAGTGTAAGAGAAAGGATAAATACATCCCTCCTCATAAGCGAAGAAGTCTCAAGGACAATGAGGTTAAACGCCTTGAGGGAATGCTATCAATCATTATCCACAAGGTGACTGAGCAAGATAGAGAGCTGAAAGGAATGAAGGAAGGCATTGAAGGAATGAAGCGGATGATTTGGTCTCATTCCAAAGTTGTCCAACTGCTCGAGGACCTGATGAGTAATCCGATGCCTCAACTCCATCAACAGAGAAACAGGGGGTGGCCTAATGAGGACCTGGCCTACCCCAACAACAAAACTTGAGCAAATATTTGTGTCGTGCTACGACGGTAAATAGGGCGCTTCATGGGAGGCAACCCAAGGTCTTAAACGTTTAAGATTTTACTCTTATGAATAATGGTGTGTTGTGCTGTAGGTTAAAACGAGGAAAGTGCGGAAAACTTCAGGTTGGCGAGAAGAAAGTCCACTCTGTGAGTCGCCAAACAGGTTTGCGAGCCTGACTGGATCCGCCGTTTAGCTCAATACGAGAGTTGTATAGATCCTGTAAAACTCGGTGCACTCGAAAAGCAACTCAACGCATCGCTAACAAGTTTGACGATCTCGATGTAGACCGCCTAATTCACCCACTGAAAATTGAAGACCTCTGAAGAAAGGGCTGGAGAATTGACCACTCGACGTATTGCCGAGTAGGTTGGTGAGTGCGACTAACGTCGCCGAATGGACACAAATTGAACAACATATATGACCAATAGTCACACTTCTTCATTCTTTCTCACTTTCACACTCCATAACTTCACACCAAGGTAGTAATTTACATTTTCTCACTTTAAATTAGTATTTTCGTAGCGGATTAGTGCTTGGAACTCAGATTTTCGTTAACGCCTAGCATTACAACTTTGTTTACTCAGCGAAAAGGTTAGTTTATGAAAATTCTTCATCCACCCTCGAAAAGATAGATCTTATCTGCAACCTAGGAGTCCACTAATGCGTGTTAGATCTCTCTGATATAAGTAGACATTTTCGAGTACCTACTTCTGTTTTGTAAGTTGGGGCCTATTTGTTATTACTATTGGACTTCTTTTTTCAGTCTGCTTACTTTGAATCTAAATGTGGTAAACTATGCATAATGGGTGTTGACCATGAATGGGTGCTATGGTTCTGGGCTAAATTTCATTGATGCTTGTTTTAATTTTGCTTTTGAGGTTTGTGCAATTGATTTTGAAAAGTGAGTTGAATCTCAGGCACGTTAAGTCAGTCAGCGAGCTGAGTTGAGCTTGGTGTATCACTCAGCGGTTCATCCCTAGACCTAAATCGCCTCTAAATTCTTATCTTAAGTGTTGTGGGTTCTGTAACTTTCTGCCGACATACTTATGATCACCAAAGAGGTTTGGCGATTCGCTGATTAGATCGGCGAGTATGTCTGAAATTTTATGCTATATTGTAATTACTCACTATTCTCTCTCTGACATTTTGCAGATATGGCCAAAAAATAGACTAGAGGGAGGGAGAAAGGAATTGTGATCACAGAAAATACACCTTCACCCAGGGGGCAAGGCTACCACAACTTCAAAAAGAAAGGGAAAGGGCAAATCCCTTGAATTATCTGACGCAAGCTCTGACAACACATGTTTCTACACTACCGAGCCACCCACATATAACAGTGAGAGTACAGAGTCTAACGAAGATTACCAGACAGAGGCAAGAAGGGCTGAGTCATGATCCAAAAGGATACATGATCCATATCGGATCATAGATAGGCAATCCACCACTCCAACTCCTCCAGCTCCAAGGCAAGCATTAGTGCTGGCGCATCCAGTACAAGGACCCAAACATGGATCAATGAATAGATCAAACGTGGATGGTGTAAGGACGAGCATTGATGAGAAACGACTTTCCATAGATAGGGTTATTGATAGGTATCCAAAAGTGATGGAGTGCCTGAAATATCACAAATTCCAAATCTTCACAAAACATCGCGGCTCTTACATACCATGCTGGGTTAGAGAGTTTTACGATGCATACAATGCATTAGTACCTCAACGGAAAAGGCTAGTCTCATTTTTTAAAGCAGTTGACCACGTGGTTGTCAGAGGAAGGAAGGTAGCCTATGACAGTGAAACTATCAACAGAGCTTTGGGAATGTCCAATAAGATTAATGATCACTCCTAGAAGTTTATCAGGACACAGAAGCTGGATGCAATGAAAAAGTGGTTAGCCTCGCTAGTCTCAGATGATAATGCTCCAACATGGTTAACAAAATGAGTTCCAATTGAGAAGAAAAATTTGAACATAGCTGCATGGTACTGGTTTGGATTCATCAGCAACACAGTTATGCCATCACATAATGAATCAATTCTTCGTCATGCTAAGGCAACTTGTCTTGGATGCATCATGGAAAAAACCAGGATAAATCTTGGGAAGATCATTTCCTCTGAAATCCATATGCATGCAAAGCACGGCCAGACATCTCTCCCTTTCCCCGTATTAATCACTGAATTATGCAAAAGAGCTCGGGTGCTTGGAGATGCAACGAAGGATGTGGAATTGGCTGCCACCGCCTCCACCAGTATTCAAAAGATTGAAGCCGAATATCTTAAGGACCAGGCATAAAAGAAACAGAAGGAAGTTGTGACCACTAGATCTATACCTGCATAGGCATCTTTGCCTACTCCGGCCCCTAGGCCTTCAACTATTGTTTCCCTCTGTGAACCGATCACTCAAGCATCTTTTATCCGAGTGGGACAGCTTGCCTAAACTGCTAATTGTCAGACCGCCAACATAGAGAGCTTCATTCCATGCATGATTCAGGTTGCCCTCGACAATGCTGTGAGACCACTGAGTACTACTATTGATGCTCTAGAGGCCAGACTTTTAGTGTGTGAGCACGATCAAGGAGCCACAGAGGAAGTAACAGTTGTAAAGGCCACTATTGTAGAGCTGAAGAAAGATGTGGACTACCTAAAGTCCACTGATATATCCATGATCTTTGGAAGAGTGGAAGTTCCAGATGCGCCCGAAATGCCTCAGAATGCCGCAAGACATGGAGATAGAATGGAGCATATAGTTGATCCTGAATCGGAGGCAGAATTTGACGAAGAGATATTTGAGAAAGCTGCAGCAGATGACATAGCCGAGACTGAAGAAATCATAATAGATGATGCTATGAAAGCTTCTTTAGCAAATTCTCCTGCTACGGGATGCAGTGGAGCTGGTCCTTCTAGTGGTCACTCCAGATACTGATGCCCAGACAGATAGAGCGACTGATTAGCCAGGATCACCTCTTTACCTCCCTCTTTGTCTTTCTTTACTTTGCCTTTTGGATTCTGTATTATTTGCATTTGAGGACATACGCTTTTGTTTATGGTGTACATTTGTGCTATCTGTTCTTAATTGTGTTTTTTAAAAATAAAAAAACTGCTTTGCGATTGTTTGAGCTTATGGCTCCGCTTATTCTTAATTGCAGATGATTTTGACCCTTTCTGAATTTTTCGCACATTTTTTCCACCCCTCGTGAGTTGAATGTAACTGTTCTTTTGCAAAAAATTGAGTCCCGATTTCGATCAATACAAATGACTTGAATAGTGCTCTTAATTGAACGAACATGAATGTATGGCTATGACGAGGCCAAATGAAGTTGCATAAACAATATGTGAACTCTTTGCATCTCGCTGTGATTAGCTATTTATCGAATTGATTCTCTTGTAATGACCGTTGCACACTAGTGAAAGTGTGTAGTCTTATTTGACTTAAGTGTCGATGCCTTGTGTGATTAGCTTGCTTTGAAGCATGCATGAATAAACCTAGAATTTTCCCTATTAGTCAGATTGATTTAGAATGGTGTCCTCTTGAAATGATCTTAGGCAACTTTAAAAGTGTGAGCCAAATTTGACATATACCTCTTTTTTGGCCTACCCGTGAGCATGTGAAACTCTTTTGAACACCCTTTGAGACTTACCTTTCTTTTGAATAACCTTGATGAACCCTAGACCTTACTTGACCCACTTCCTACAATCCTCTTAATTGTGATTTAGTGAATAGCCAACTTAGGCCAAAAGCCTATGTTGGGGGTGTGGTAAAAAGGAAAAGGCAAATACAAGAAGTGCAAGAAAAAGTCCCCCCCTAGCCCATGGGATTGCATTAGTAGAAACACCTTCAATTTCCTTAACAAAAAATTGTGGAATAAGGTACAAAAGAAATCGGGTTTCCAAGTAAGCCATGAAAGTGAATAAACAAGTGACTTAGAAGCATTAGAAAAAGAATTGATAAATGAGGAGAATAGAATGCCTTGAGAATACCACATCCCACGAGGAACGAGCCATTGAGCCTAAATGACAATACCTTTGGACTCATCCTAATTACAAGCCTTAGAAAGACCATTTTGATCTTGACTAAGCCGAATCAAAAGTCGATTGGAAAATAAGGGCAAACCTATGGGTGAAAGCATGCAACGTGTTCCTCTTTTTGAGTGTGAGCGCTGCATCTGATTCCTGATCTTGAGTTGATTAACCTTTTTGTGTGAATATGGAATCATTCATCATGTGAGGGCATTTAGATACTTTTTGTCGAGCTTGAACTCACACAAGTAGAAATTATTGCGAGTATGAGAATCTCTGGTAATGGTGTATCACAACTTGAATCTTTGAGTGCACAGTGGATCTTTGCATAAGTAATTTGAATCTTGTTGTGTATGTTCATGATTGAGTCTTGTGTAGCACTATTTGAGACACCCTTTTTGAACGGCTGAACTTGAGTTTGCTTGAGGACAAGCAAAATTTTAAGTTGGGGGTGTTGATTTTAGGGCTTTATTTTGATAGAAATAGTGTCCTCGAATGCTTATTCTGTCTCAATATCTAATGAAAACTCATAAGTTTTAGGAATTCTAAGTTTTAGTGGAAGCATTGACAGTTAGGCGCAAAAAGGAACAAAAAGACTGAAAAGAACGAAGAAGCTCAAGCATGAGCATTGCCACGAACCTTTGGCGATTCATCGAAAGGATAGACTCCGCTCTTTGTTCCAGTATGCGAAGCCTCAAGGAAGAGGATCAAAAAGGTGATAAAAGGAGCAGTTGGCGCTTCGCCGAATAGTTCCACGATGCAGTACTATACCGCCCAATGGTACAGAATGTGAAGAGGCTGAAGACAAGCATGAAACGGCGATGAAACAGAACAAGGGCGAGTCGCCGAGTCATTCGGCGGCATCGACTAACTTCACCGAAATATCCGCCAGCGCTATTTTCTGAAGTCTATAAATACCGAACTTGTTTTTAATTTTAGAGAGTCAAACTTTTATTTTAATTCCCATAATAGAATAGTACTTTTTGGATACTTTTCTCTCAGGTTTGGAGAGGGTTTTTGGGAGACTTGAAGAAAGAAGGTATCCATCTTCCCCAAGTTGGAAGTGGGTCTTCTCCATTATTCTTCCTTTGCTTAAATCAAATTTTAATTTCTCATACCTATTTTATTTTACTATCATTTTAGGTGTATTTTGTTATTTCTTGATGTGTGGCTAAAAACCCTATTCTTGGGGTGTGATTTAGCAAATATGTGTTGATATTATTGTTGGGTCTTGCTTACTGATAGGTTAGATGTAGTTTAATGGTGATTTCACCTAGTGGTTGTGGTTTAATCTAAAGGATTTGTAGTTGCTAATACAAACCCAACCATGTGTTTTCGGCTTGCCAGAGAGGGAGGTTGCGAAACCAAGACCACTAGATTGATGGCCTAAGGAGTTGGTCGACATGAGGTTCATCCCGAGAGGGTGAGCCCTAGTCCCATATCCTAACACTCAACTTGAGAGAGTGAGTGGGGTAAGGCGTAGGCTGGTCTTCATGCGGCAAATGGATGTCCGAGAAGAACGCATTTGTAACGGGTAAGTTGTCCGAGAGGTAACTTATTTCATTTAAAGCTTAGCATAGTCACTATTATCTTACAAATTTCCTTTCAAAAGCGCGTACCCAACTACTTATCTCAGGTTATATTGCGGTCACACCCCAAGAACATTTCCCTATACTTGATTTTCTTGTTAATTTTTGCTATTTTTACTAATTGTGACAAAACCCTCAAATTGATATTTGACACTTTCGTGTCACCTCCTTTAATTTACCATATTTTTGTTCATTAATGTCTTTATCTAAGACTGGTTAGAGCTTAATTTTATTTTTCTATCAATTTTCAAAACTACTCCCTTGGGACACGACCCCAACCTTTAGTTGGGTTACTATATATCGACAATCATAGACACTCATACGGTAGGTTAGTATCGTTGGTCACTATAAGCATCAAAAGGTTACTTTTACTTTTATTTGTAGAATTAAGTGTTAAATATAAATTGATCAGAAGTCCCTTGGGAACGATAACTCATTTCTTAAAGAATCTATATTACCTGCGCGACCACGTACACTTTTGGGTGCCGCTGCAGGGGACTTAGAAATTGATTTATATTCAATCTTCTTAAATTTACAATTAAAATATTCAGGTATTAATTACTTGATCTTAGCTTGTTTATTGCAGGCACTTGATTCTCAGGTCTGGCTCGAAAAGGAGAACTTGTTGAACCTTACAACAAGCCCGAAAGAGTTTTACGCCAGCGCAGGAAATGGCGAATCAAGGACGACATGGAGAATTGGGGTTAGGTATTCCGGGAAACATTGATGATGATAATCAAGACAACCTGAATAACCCGAAAAATGTGAATAACCAAAGGAACCCGAATAACCCGAAAAATGTGAATAACCAAAGGAACCCGAATAACCAAAGAAATATGAATAACCAAAGAGTACCACCTATCATACCCACAAGACCAGTCCGTGATGTGGCAATCCCACCACAGCGAATTTGGCATCTAGTATTAGGAAACCTCCACTAGGGGGTAGATTTAAACTAAAGCAGAGCATGGTACAAATCCTCCATTCTAATGGGCAATTCACGGGTCTCCCCCATGAGGATCCTCAAATCCACCTTAGGAACTTCATAGATATTACTGATACATACATCTTAATTGGAGTCTCATCGGACTATGTGAGGCTGACGTTATTCCCATACTCATTGTTAGGAGCCATAAGGCGTTGGTTAGATTCTGAGCCACTAAATTCCATCACTACTTGGGATTATTTACTAAAAAAGTTCTTGAGTCGATTCTTCCCATCCAAGAAAACCGCTAAGCTGAGGAGTGAGATAATAAGTTTTTCTCAAAATCAAGGGAAGGACATGTACCAAGCATGGGCGCGTTTCAAACAAATGTTGAATACTTGCCCACACCACATGCAAACTAATGAGGTACTTGCTCACACTTTTTTTGAGGGTCTAGATTATAATGCTCGTTCACTTCTTAATAGTGCAACAGGTGGACATGCCCTAGCTAAATCATGTGAAGATTTGTTTGAATTACTCGATAAACTCTCAGAAGGGAACCAAGGGTATGAGGGGTAAATGCCTAGAACCACAACCCAAAAGGCTGCGGGGATCTTAGATGTAGATCAAGCTATTGCCATAAATGCCAAACTAGATGCAATGCAACTTAACATGACCTTACATTTTAAACAAATGGCTCTAAACCATACACTGGTAAATGTTGTACAATAGGCATCCAATCAGTGTGAGGTATGTGATAGTGGAACTCATGAAACAGATCAATGTGAGGCAAATCCAGATTCCGTAAACTATGTGGAAAATGCACAAAGGGGTAGAGTTCAGCAAAATTATGGTAAAACTTACAACCCTAGTTGGAGGAACCATCCTAACTTCTCATGGGGTGGGAACCAAAATCAAAATCAGGCGCAAGGGGCTAACCAATACCATTCTCAAGGGGCTGGGCAATAATACCAACATCCTAACCAAGGCCCAAATCCTAGTGCACAAAAAGTGGGGATGACCAATGAAGAGCTACTCCAAAAGATCATGACTGAAATAAGGACCAAATTAAATGCTAGAATAGATAAGTAGGATGAGAACATCACAAACATCCAAATGTCCCAAATGAGTTTAGAGAAACAAGTTGCGCAAGTAGCTAATTCTCTGAACTTGCAACCCCAAAGTGGGCTGCCCGGTGATACTGAACCCAACCCAAAGCAATTGCAAGCGGTAAGTACTAGAAGTGGGTTACATTTAGAGGAACTAGCTCCAAAGTAGAGAGATACTGAGGTAAGTACCAAAGAAAACAAAGTGGAATAGGTAGTAAAAAGCTCCAATGTTGAGGTACCCATTCCTCAAAAGAAATTACCACCTCCATTTCCACACAGGCTAAAAAAGTAGAATGAAGATGAATGCTTCGGTAAGTTTCTCTCTCTCCTTAAATAGGTTCACATTAATCTGTCTTTGGTTGACATTTTGCAAGGTATCCCGAAGTATGCTAAATACGTGAAGGACATTGTGGCTAGCAAGAGAAGGCTCACAGAGTATAAAAATGTAGCACTTACTGAGGAGTGCAACTCTAGGATCCAAAATAGACTACCCAAAAAGTTAAAAGATCCAGGTAGTTTTATTGTGCAGATTAATATTGGGCAACGTGTTCATGCTCGCGGATTGTGTGATTTAGGGGCAAGTATAAATCTGATGCCCTTGTCATTGTATCAAAAGCTTGGGTTGGGTAGTCCAAAATGAACTACAGTTATTCTCCAACTTGCTGATAGATCCATTGCTAGGACAAATGGGGTGGTAGAAGATGTGTTAGTTCAAGTAGGTTCTTTGATTCTTCCTGTGGATTTTGTGGTATTAGATTCTGAACTGGATTATGAAGTCCCATTCATTTTGGGACGTCCATTTTTGGCCACGAGTAGGGCATTGATTGATGTAGCAGCTGGTCAATTGAGTATGAGGGCACATGATAAGGTAGAGGTATTTGATGTTTACTGCGCTTTAAAATTACCTTCTATTTATGAATAATTGTCTGCTATTACTATGGTTGATCACAAGTAGTGGTGCCCGAAGATCCCTTAGAGAAAGTGTTAGTAGGTTGTGGAGTAAATGGAGATAGCGAGGCCCAAGAGATAGAGACATGTTTGAATCTGGCAATCATAGAGGCTCACACGCATATAATAGAGTTATTAGATCATGAGTTAGGAACACCACCCAAACCCTCCATCGAAGAAGCCCCCGAACTGGAACTGAAAACATTGTCGGCTCACCTCAGGTATGTATTTTTGTGTACTAATGAAACTTTTCCTGTTATACTTTCTGTAGAGTTTTCTAAAATGCAGGTTGATGCATCATTGAGGATCCTAAAGCGAAGAAAGAAGGCGATTGGATGGCAGATGGCTGATATTCATGGGATTAGTCTAGTGTTATGTATGCACAAAATCCACATGGCAAACCAAGTTTACAACATCAACGTCGACTAAATCCTTTAATGAAAGAAGTGGTAAAAAAGGAAGTAATAAAGTGGCTAGATGCTGGAATTGTGTACCCAATCTCTAATAGTAAGTGGGTAAGTCTGGTACAATGTGTTCCCAAAAAGGGAGGTATGACAATGGTAAGGATCAAAAAGAATGAGTTGATTCCTACTAGAACAGTGACCGAATGGAGAATTTGTATGGATTACCAGAAACTAATTGATGCTACTCGGAATGAACATTACCCTGTTCCCTTCATTGATCAGACGATTGTCCAACTAGCAAGGCAAGAGTACTATTGTTTCTTATATGGGTATTCCGGTTACAACCATCTTAATTGCCCTTGAGGATCAGAAAAAGACCACGTTCACTTGTCCTTATGGTACCTATGCTTTCAAACACATGCCATTCAGACTTTGCAATGCATCGGTGACTTTTTAAAGGTGTATGATGGCCATTTTTCATGATCTGGTGGAAAACTTTGTAGAGCTGTTCATGGATGATTTCTCCGTCTTTGGGAAGTCTTTTGAGGTATGTCTTCAGAATCTTGATAAAGTACTTGCTAGATGTGAGGACACTAACTTAGTTCTAAACTGGGAAAAGTGTCATTTTTTGGTTAGAGGGGGGATATTGTTGGGACACAAGGTGTCTAAGTCTGGTTTAGAGGTTGATAAGGCCAAGGTAGAAATTATTGAAAAATTACCCCCTCCTATTTCTATAAAAGGGGTGCGTAGTTTGCTTGGTCATGCAGGCTTTTACCGGTGATTCATCAAGGATTTTTCCTAGATTACAAGACCTATGTGCAGTCTTTTGGGGAAGGAGGCGAATTTTGACTTTGATGCTATGTGTTTGAAAGCTTTTGAGATGTTCAAGAGGAACTTAATTGAGGCTCCCATCTTAATTGCTCCTGATTGGGAATTACCATTTGAACTCATATGTGATGCAAGCGACGTAGCAGTGGGTGCAGTGTTGGGACAAAGAAAGAATAAAGTGTTCCACTCGATCTATTATGCAAGCAAGACCCCTGACTCTACACAAGCTAATTACATAATGACTGAGAAGGAGATGCTGGCTCTAGTGTTCGCCTTCGACAAGTTCAGATCGTATTTAGTAGGTACTAAAGTGATTGTTTTTACTGACCATGCAGCTATTAGGTACCTATTCAATAAGATAGATGCTAAACCAAGACTGATTCGATGGATATTGCTTCTCCAAGAATTTGACCTTGAGATCAAAGATAGGAAAGGTACTGAAAATCAGATAGCGGTTCACTTATCCAGGTTGGAAGATTTTTCCCATGTGAATAAAGGTGAGCAAATCCGGGAAGAATTTCCGGATGAACAATTGATGGCATTAGATATCTCTCAAGTGCCATGGTATGCAGACATTGTGAATTTGATGGTAAGTGGAGATTATCCTCTGGGAGCAACCACCTAACAAAAGAAAAAACTCAATCATTATGCTAAGTTCTATATCTGGGATGAACCATTCTTGTAAAAGCAAGGTATGGACCGAGTAATGAGAAGATGCATTCCGGAGTCTGAGGTTCACAAAGTGCTCAAAATTTGTCATGCTAGACCATATGGAGGTCATAATGGAGGAGAGTGCACTGCTCATAAGGTACTACAATCTGGTTTCTTTTGGCCCTCGTTATTTAAAGATTGTATTGCTTTTGTGAAGGGTTGTGCTAAATGTCAAATGTTGGGTACTATTTCAATAAAAGATGAGATGCCGCTAAGTAACATTTTGGAGGTGGAAATCTTTGATGTGTGGGGTATTGACTTCATGGGCCCCTTCCCACCATCTAGTGGAAACCAATACATCCTTGTGGCTATGGATTACGTGAGTAAATGGGTTGAGGTTGTCGCTCTTCCTTCAAATGATTTAAGGGTGGTGATAAAGTTCATCAAGAAGGACATCTTCACTTGCTTTGGCACTCCAAGAGCAATCATAAGTGATGGAGGTAAGCATTTCATTAACCATCTAGTTAAAAATCTTCATGCTAAGTATGGTATTCATCATAAAGTTTCTACACCTTACCATCCTCAAACGAGTGGCCAAGTAGAAGTTTTGAATGGAGCGGTGAAGCAAATTTTTCAGAATACCATGAATGCACAGAGGAAAGATTGGTTTGAGATGTTAGATGATGCGTTGTGGGCATATAGGACTGCTTATAAGACACCAATAGGGACTTCTCCCTATCACATAGTATTTGGTAAAGCATGTTATCTTCCGGCAGGATTAGAACATCAAGCTTATTAGGTAATAAAGAGGTTGAATTTGGACCTCAAGCTAGCCGGTAAAAAGAGAGTGAATCAGTTGCATGAACTTGAGAAGTTTAGGCTCCACGCGTATGAGAATGCTAAGCTTTACAAGGAAAAGATGAAGAGGTGGCATGACAAGCACACAGTTGCTCAAACTTTCACCCCCGGAGAAAAGGTACTACTATTTAACTCTAGATTGAGGTTATTCCCCGGAAAACTAAGGTCTAAATGGAGTGGTCCTTTCAAAGTGGTAAGAATGACACAACATGGGGTTGTTGAACTTAAAGGTGACACTGTCCCTACTTTCTTGGTAAATGGGCAATGAGTAAAATACTACTTACTTTGGTGTAGATTCAGATCGTGATCAAGTTAAATCAAGCGCTACATGGGAGGCAACCCATGAACAATATGTAATAGTTAGGTAGTCGTTTTTGAATTTTGAAGTTTTGTTTTAGTGTAGTTTCAATTCTTAGAATCTAGGAATTACTTTTAACTATTAGTTTTAGCTAGATAGGATTTTTCATTATTTGTAACTTAGCTTGTAATAGTGAAAAAAGAAAAAAAAAACTGAAGCCAGGCTCACTGGCAGGTGCGCCGCACATGGCATAAAGATTCACTGAGGTTGTTAGGGGCCTACGCTGGCGCGTCACCCCTCCATCGCGCCTCAACCCAAATTTTAAAAATTTGGGTTTTTACCTAGATCCAACCCGACCCACTGCCCTTAAATCCCTAAAACTTCCATTCAACCCCCATTCTCACCAAATTCAACCGACCCACACTCCCCCAAAATTCTCTCCAACACTTCTTCTTCTTCTCACCTTTCATCTTCAAAAAACCTCCATTTAACACCACAAACCTTTCTTCTCCCCAACCACCCACTATAAAACTTCAACACCCACAACTCCAACACTACTTTCCCCACTTCTCTTTTCCTCCCAATTTGTTTCTCCATATTTTCCCTCACCCACTGCCTAATCCGAACAGCCCCCCCCTCTAATTTTGATTTTTTTTTCTCTATTTTTGTTCTTCTTTACAGGTTGTAATGGCACCAAAAGCGAAAAATGTGGCGGGTTCTAAGCCGAGTAGGAAGGGGGAAGCATCCGGGTCTGGAAATCGGGAACCAGTACGAAAATTTAGGAAAAAGGCGGTGGAGCGGTATGGTTGAGAATGGTTTGACTGTCAACACGAACCGAAGTATATGGGCGAGGAGTGCGTCCATGAGGTAAGGTTGCAGTCTCAATTTCCTGTTATTTATCGAACTGTGCCTGAGTTGGAGTTGGGATTTTTTTTATCATCCGGGAGATTGTAATTTGTCTTTAGTTCGTGAGTTTTATGCAAATCGGCTCACTGAAACTAAGTATAAAATTGTTCCTATTAGAGGTAAGGATGTGATGTTCAATGCTACGATACTAAATGAATTTTTGGGGACCCCGAATTGTGATTTTGATGATTCTAATACATTGAAGGATAAACCTCCTTATAGGGATATCCGAGATATTTTATGTGGGGTAGAGTCCATGGCTAGGTGGGAGCTTAGCAAGGATACTGGGAGGCATAATACCCTCAATTTTGCTAATTTCAATCAAGTTGCTAGGGTGTGGCTAAAGATAGTGTGTAGTGTGGTACTACCCGCAAATCATTTGACAGAGGTAACAAGGGATAGGGTGGTGTTGGTTTATATGCTGATGAAGGGGATGCCCATTAATGTAGGGGCGATTCTTAGACAGAACATGATGAAATTTCAGAATAATATGAGGTGGCGTTTGATCACCCGATTTCTGAGGGCCCGGGGTATTGAGGAAGAGGTTGTGGACCTAACTATTGCATTTCACCCAGATCTGACGGGTAAGTTAGTTGATGTGACTCGATCAAAGGCCCTAGACACATCCCATGGACCTGTCTTGTCTGCCCAAGAGAGGCAGTCTCGTGATGACAGTGTAATGGCAAAAATGTTCGGTATGGCAGAGCTACAGCTGCGAATATGAGGACGCCCGGTTACAGACGAGGAGATGGAAAACCTGGCGGATTGCTATTCTTTGACGGAGNGCCTCCTTGGAGTTTCTAAAGCGTCATCCTTGTCCTTCAATGGAGTAGAGCTTCCTTGGATGCTATCACTTATGCAGGACTGGTCTCGCATTTCTAGAGCCTCTGGATAATGAGGCTACTGCTGATAAGGTGATGGATGATGACGAAGATGATGCTAATGATGAGGAAGCGAATGCCTTGATGGTGTTTGATCGCGGTGACGACTAAGCCTAGAGGCCTGAGGGGGTATTCCTAACTCTATACTTTGCTTTAATTGTGCACTGAGGACAGTGCTTATTTCTAAAGTGTGGGGTGGGGTAATATGCCTCTGTTGTATATAGATGTTTACTACTTTATCAGTCTAGTGTTAGTTTTTAGTTAAATTTTTAAATATTTTTTATTTTGGGTTCCTCAACGTTTGTTTTCGGTACTTTTACTGAGAATTGTCCCTTTGAACACATTATCCTTGTTTATTGCTTTATTGAGTTTTAGAGTCATCATAGGAGTGACAGTTCCCAATGATGGATGGATGACGACCGTCTTAAGGGAAAATTAGTCACATAGAGGAGTAGGATTGAGAAACCAACCTTGGTCTTTTGAAACTATGTTCGAAAAAGTTAGCCAAACGTCATGGGTAGCCACAAGTGGAAAAGTGCAATAGAGTGTTAACCTTGTAACAAGCATGTGTTCTTAGTTTTGACTCAAAATAAAAATAAATGGGCTTAATTGTGTAATGATACCGTAATGGAAGTTGTAGGAAAATGTTAGTTGATCTATCTTTATATATGTCATGATGCCATGTGTGGTGAGTGTTGATTGGTTCTTGCTTAACTTGATATCTAGAACTTGCCTTGTGTGTGTTGAATTAGTAGCTTGTATGACTCAGGGAATGTGATGGAGGCATTTCTTTGATTTAACCAATTCTTGACTCTACTTGTATGCCGACCATTGAAATTATCCCTAGTGAAGGCTCATTGAGCCTTTAGCCTTGTGTGTTGATAAGCCACGTGATAAGTCGAAACCTGTTTGTTCGATACCAAGTTCTTTTGATTCTAATAAAATCCTTAATGCACTATGTTAAGAAGAAGGGTTGAAAATTATTGATTCATTAAAGAAACGGTGAAATGCTAAATTGTGTGGAAAAGAAAATGGTAAGTAAGAACTCTGTTTTGGCCCTGGTCCTTAGTGACAATGTGCACCTCAATTCAATTGAGGGTGGCTATTTCAGAAATATGCTCTAATCATTGGCCCTAGTCCTACTAAGGATAATGTGTACTTTACTCGGACCTTAAAATCTAGAGTGAGGGTGGCTAGTGCAAAGGCATGTAAAAAAAATAAAAAATAAAAAGTAATATATATATATATATAAATGAAGGGCAAAGATGGAGCAACAAAAAGGGGTAAATAGTCATGAAGTGTGTACTAGGAGGAAAGAAAAGCTATAAAGGAGATTGTTGACAAAATAATGACATGTGCATTAGGGAGGTGTATTCAATAAAACGATTCCTAAATATTCCCTCCCTTACCTTAAGCCGACATTACAACCAAATGAAAGTCCTCTTGATTCCTTGAGAAATATAATGCGAAGGTAATAATACACTATTGGCAAGCTTATGGTATGTTGAGAAAAGTAAGAACTTCTTTTGTGAGGGTGAGTTGATTGTTTGAAAAATAGGCCTTGTTGATATTGCAAATTGCTTGAGTGAAAGGCTTTACTAAACAAGAACAAGTGAGGGCATCCATGGCATGTGTAAGATTATCTAATTGATGTGTTTGTATGAGTTTGCATTAGCCCGGAAAAATAATAAGAGAGTCATTCTTTGAGCATGTGTGGTAACTTGATGTAAATGTATGAAATGTTGCATCCATTGTGAACTACAAGATCATGATTGAAAATGTTTGGTTGATTTTAAGGTGGGCTGATAAGTCCAAGGGTTGTGAAAAAGAGTTGATAGTCTAAAGATTGTTTGAGGACAAACAAAAGTCTAAGTGTGGGGTGGTGATCTTAGGCGTATTTATATGCCTAAGTTGTCAATATTTGCCCATGAATTGATTGATGTAATGAATGATCTTGAGTCTATTAGCTTGATTTTGTTATACTTGCTATGATTATTCATTAATACATGTGATTAGAGATTTTAGGAACTCTCAAAGAAATTGGAGGCAAATTGAAGAAAAGAGATGCAAGAGAGCATGAAAATTGGCTAAGGATGAAGGCCCTGCACTGCTAGGTGCGAGGCGCTAGGGACCAACATTCAGCAGCCTTTCTCAGGCGCTCTGAGAGGCGTGACGCGCCAAAGCCAAACATTCTGGGGCCTATCTCAAGCGCCCTAAGAGGCGCGTCTTTCCAACACTGATACAACTAGAGAATGTTCGTGGGGCGATCGGAGGCGCGACACGCCAAGGAAATCCCAATTTTTCAAGCTTAAGTTGTGTTAAAAAAGATTCCTAGTTGATGTAGATTTTGTATCCAATTTTCCTAAACTTATAAATAGACCCCTTGGGCTACATTGTAGGGTTCGACATTATTTTGGCGTGCAAGAGCAAGATTCCTCTTTTGTAATAGGTTTTGATCTTCTAAACTCTTATATTTTCTGAAAATCGCATGAACAATTGTATTTTGTGGTTTTCTAATAGCATGAGTGGCTAAACGCCCTAGTTCTGGGGCTGTACCTACGAATGGATTGTTGATTATTAAAGGCTTTATGAATTAATTCTTGGTTGTCATTATAAGTTACTTCTATATTCTTGTTTTAGTATTTTATGCTTGATCACCATAAGATAAATACATTGTATAATCTTAAAATTGAGAGAGAAGGGATTAGATAGACCAGAGAATATAGAGAGCTCAATCGACCCATTTGATTGAGGTGATTTGTGTTTAGGAGTGACGTTCGTACGAACAACTTGCTTGGTTACGAAATAGGATGAAATATAAATGCTCGCCAGCTAGTCTATTTATCCCTTCTCAATGATGTAGTTAGATAGCCAACTGGAGTAGGCGACTAGAGGTGTGTAGCCCAACTCATATAATGAAACCTATAAACTAGTATCTAGACCGCTGAAATTCGGTCTAAGCCAATAATATGATACATGAGATTCATTGCATGCCGTAGCCATGGAATATTCCTTTACTTGCTTGAAACTTCATCTTAAAGTCGTTCACATTTAGTTACGTTAATTTAGTTCATAATTAGTAGTAGTTAACAATCAATCATCAACTCTTGAAAAGGTGACTTTGACTTTTATTTGTAGAATTAAGTGTTAAATATAAATTGATCATAAGTCCCTTGGGAACGATAACTCGTTTCTTAAAGAATCTATATTACTTGCGCGACCACGTATACTTGCGTGTACACTGGGGAGCAACATTTACTAAGAGTAGTGTGCGATTCTTTTGTTTATTTTTGGTAATTGGTGGTTGATTTTCTCATTTTAGACATGACAAGATTCTATGCCAATGGCTATTTTTGTTCGCAAAGTGACTAGGTTCTGATTCTAAGATTGTTTCTTCTTCTCTAAATACATTGGTCATTTTCAGTAACGGTATGTGGTTTGACATGGCTGTCGCATTTGGGTAAATAGTGTGACTATTTTATTTTGTAAGTTTTAGCCGTCTGGTTATTGACAGTCCTTATTTGAATAATCGACGTCCCCTTTACTGTTTCTTTTTCTGTTCCTTTGGAAAATTTAAATTTATTAGTTTATTTTGTCCCCCACATTTGTTGAGTGTTGTAATAGGACTCATATATACTTGATTTCATTCATAATATATAGATTAAGTTCACCATCTAAGATTCCAATCATTATCCAAAATGTAAATGACTAACTCATATCAGATTAGTTAGGATCTTTGTTTAATTTCCGAAAATGATAAAGTATTTGTATCATTATGTTCATTGATTTAACTTGAGGTTGCGCTAATTTTTATCTTTGTTTTTGTTTTTGCACATTTACACTTGGGAGTGCACTTGGAGTTGTGACATAACTCCATCTCTGTCCAAATCAGCGAAGCGCCTACGTTATCGCTTGTGTCTAGCAGCCTTCATCGCGTCAATAGTGTCCAACGTTTCCATCTCGCTTCAAAGTTTTCACGTTCTTTATATCATATATGTGTTATTATCTTTAGGCTAACATTTTACCCATGAGTATTTCCTTTCTATTTATGCTATACTTTTATTTTGTTTGGGTTTCTACGAATCAACTAAAAACGGTGGTAAGACGTAGTTGCCCACCTCACTTTCCTCTAGTTATTGGGTTTATTATAGTTATTTAATTTAGAATGACATTTTTTCAACTAAGTTGTATTTGTTGCTTGACACATTTTGGTGCTTATGAAAACATATCTTTTTTTAAGAAGTTTAACTTGGCAATAATGTTTTCGAATGTCATGAATCTATTTTCAGATTTTTCTCTTTTAAAAAAGTGTTTAAAGTGCCAATTTTGGTAAGATAAAGTGTAGATTTTGGTGGTTCAAAGTGCAGATTTTTAAAGTTGAAAGAAATGCAGATTTTGAGGTTAAAGATTTCACTCTTTTGAGGGCTTAATGGTGTGGTATATTATGTCTCAAAATGCAGCGTTTTGAGCCCCAAAGATGCAGAATTTTGAACTTAAAGGGTGCAAAATTTGAGTGAAATAATGCAGCTTTTTTTATCTCAAAACATTCCCCTTTTTTTGGGAAGTTTGAAATGCAGATTTTGGTAAGAATGCAAACTTGGAGAGATAAACCCTCTACTTTTAATTCCTTTTACAATGCAGATTTTATTTTAAGTATAAAAATATGGTTTTCTTTTAACTTAAAAAATGCTACTTTTCAAAGACCTAGAGTGCAGAATTTTATTGCAAAAGTAAAAAAAGAGTGCAAGTTTGAAATATACATATGTATATAAAACGCTATACTTTGAAATTTGAAAGGTGCATTAGTTTGGGGGTCCAAAAGTGCTCTAAATGCACTTTTGAAAGGAAGAAGTGCACTATTTTAAGAGGGAAAAACAAATGTTATAGTTTTGTTAGAATTATTGTTATACGGCTTAAGTTATTTGTTCCAAGAAGGACCAAATATTTAATAGCTATACTTATCAACACTCACTAAGGCATTTATGTTAAGAAAAACGTATCATTTAAAATTTTCAAATAAATTTGAAACTAGTTTAAAGGCTAAATCAATTAACTTTAGAAATTACTTATTGCTAAGACATTTACCTTTAGGCATACATATTTTTCCTAAAATAAGTAGGAGAGTAGGCTTATATATTTAACAAAATACATGTAACTATAGAATAAAATCCCAATGAAGAAATTATATTTACTATTATAACTATCTATATTTTAGAAATCACATATTGCTAAAATATTTTAATCTCTTAACATGCTATTTTCAATATTTTAGATATGTCACTGGGTTAAAAATATAAGGTACATACATATATATGTCATGCACATAAAGTTATGAATTTTATATTATTTTTAAATAACCTATTATTTTTATCTACTATCCCTTTTACAAATGTTACTTTTTTTTTTATAATTTATAAATCCCTACACTTTAACATACACATTATTTTACTACATGTTTACTCCCAGTTACTATCTCATTTTATTTTTATTTTCTTTCACATCTTAATTCTGTATATAAATAAAATGACAAATTTTCATATGTTTAAACTAAACATTTATTTTGGATACATTTATATAGGACACATCCATATTTTCAACATATAAAATTGTTATATATTTAAGCATATTTATTTATTTTAATATATGATAAACATACTACTATTGATTTTATTTAATAACCGTGTATATGTCGTACCTTGCATTTTACTTTTTTAAAACTAACGAGATTTACTTATCATTGATTTTAAAAGAAAATAAATAAACAAGTTTTCCTATTTATATTTTGCTAAATTGAGTTGAAGGACTATCTTCGGATAAGCTCTGAGGGATGCTTAACACCTTCCCCTCGAGTAACCAAAACCCTTACTTAGAATCTCACTAATTTCTCAAATCAAAACATATTTTGCATTCACATATTAAAAAATGGTTTTCCTAATATGTTCCTTAAAATTTAGGTGGCGACTCTAAAACAAAACAAATAATTTTCCAAAAATCAGAGTGACAGCCATATTATGTTGTAAGCTGTTTTGGTTGGTTCGAAATAGGGTGTGACAAATTGGCAACTCTGCTGGGGAATTATCTTAGGTTTTAATCTTACAAAAACTCAATTTAGGAATTACATTTGTGATTACTTGTTTATTTCTGCTTGTTTGCTTTAATGAATTTATATATTGCCTTGACTAAAAGGTCGCAAGTGAAATCCAAGCTTGTGTTCCTTATTTGTTTTAAAATATTACTTGTTGCTGCTTTTTCCTACACTGTCATTCGCACTTTCTATCGAGTCTTTGGTCATACAAAAACACAAACTGAACACGCGAGGGGTGTTCCTGCACTCCTTCGAAACTCTCTTTGGATTCCTTAGTTTCAGAGTTGGTGCAATTAAGATAGTGCACCTTCTCGCAATTACTCAGTCTCACTCTCAGTCATCTAGGGAAAAATCCTACTCTAGAAATAGGTCATGTTGCATAGCCATAGGCAAGATAATATAAGGTATTGTCATTGCGTTTAGGAAACCACCCAAATGTCAAAGTGTTTCTTATTTAAAACTCGACAACATACACTTTGTCTGTAATTGATATAAATTATCCAAACTAAAACACTTTATGCATTTGGAGCAAATAAACTCATCAAACCCTTTACCCTTTCTTTCAAATGCAAATCAACCAAAACCTTCCTAATATCAAGATGATGATTGAGGTCCCTCGAACTCTGAAAGAGTGGTGGGGAAACATCCGAGTGGCATATGGAAATAAGATTATGCCACACTTGGGGTCATACACTGATCTACTGAATGTGGAGGCAAACAAGTCATTCATTACTCTAATGATTGAATTTTGAAAACCAGCAGCAGTGACTTTGTAGTTCGCAGATTTTGAAATCACACCAACATTGGAAGAGCTAAGTTAAATTGCTGATTAACCATTGGTTGGCAGAGCACTCTTGCCCGCACGCACTACATTTGGGATCGGTTTTCTCAAGTCTTTGGGTTTGAGGGTAGACCCATGTTTGCAAAGAGTTGACGAGGGATAGGTTAAGTTGGATTATCTGTTTAAAACGTTAGGTCGTCGAGATAGCTCTGATAGATTTCAATAAGAATTCTTCATCTCTAGGGTTGGTTGGGAAAGGCACAGGGCTATTGTTTTCGTGATGGCTTTTTTGGGCATTATGATCTTCCCAAAGAAAAAAGGTTGTGTTGTCATCAACCTATTGCCTATGGTCATCTTCATGTTTAGGGGACCTGTTAGAGTGACCATTTTACCTATGATCTTGGCAGAAATATTTCGATCATTATCCCTCTGCTCTAGAGGATATGATCACTTTAAGGGAAGTAACCCATTGCTAGAGATTTGGGCGTTGGAAGACTTCTATCAAAGACAAGCAGAAAATGGCATTGAAGCAGACTTATACAACAAAATCAGGAGCCAGGTGATGAGATTGAGCACGTGGGATTCCCCAAATAATGAAGAAGGTTGGCGTCTTTTCCTAACCCACCTCATAGGGAATCGTATTCAATGGCGACTACCATGGGTCTATGGCTGAGCTTTGTTGAGAGCTAATCAGGCCTATTTCATTCAGTTGATTGGGTTGGAAGGCTTCCAACCTTACGCAGTCCTCTGGAAGTTTGGAATTACCCAAGGCGTTTCTCTATGGTCAAATATGGCATTGATAGAGGTCGATTATGAAGGAAGAATCCCGATCGAAAGGATCCCTGCTTTGGTACAAGGATGGTGCGATATTCTTGACTCAGACATGGGGATTGAGTCGTGGTGCATGCCTGAATATTATACTTAGTTTATAATGGGAGAAATTCTCACTAGACCTAGCTATGATGGAATCTTGGGGTTAACAGACACTCAAAGATGAAATCAAATTGGCACGGAGCTATTAAACCTCATGCACATCACTACAACCATGTATTAGCAGGTGACCCCATGGTATATCGACCATCTCATATAGGCAGTTGATGATGAACCAAATGAAGAGATGGAGGAAGACCCAGAAGAGGATCTTAGAGAGCCAACTGGGGAGATGGAACGGGGTTAAGAAGGATATTCAGAGCATGACCCTAACTTGTATGACCTTAGAGATGGAAGAGTGATGCATAAGGAGGATGAACCTGTCCCAATAGTAGAAGACGCTCACTCGAAATATGGTTCCATAGGATTTGATGAAAGGGAAGATTCAAACAACTGGGAATGGAAGATCGATGAATCTCTAGAGTACCACCCAGAGCCATTTTATGATGGGGACGATGACGGCGACGATGCCTCAACCAGGTCGTAGGTCATTTTTCTTTTTTGAGCTCTCTCGTCAAAGTGTTGTATGGCCTATCCTTCTTGTATGCCTTATGGCCACCCCTGTACTTTTATTTCTTCAGCTTCTGATCGCTTACTTCATTGTAATAGCCAAACTACCTAATTAATGAAGTTATGTTTGCTCCAAATCTAAATTGTGTTTCAATGGATCATTTATAATCAAACTAATTCCAACGTAGGCCAACCTCAGGCAAAAAGAGGATCCATATTAAGACGCATTTTGAATGTCACTAAATTGGCGTATATATGTGTTAAACTTACATAATTGTTACATATTTCAACATTTTCCAAATTAACATAGTTTCCTTTTTTTCTTTGTTTTTTTTCCTTTTTCATCATTTATCCCCAAAAGTACGTTGATTTGTGTCGACTTGCAAACTGACTGACTCACGATACAACCTTCGATCCAAAGGAAAGATGACTAATAAAGACGAGTTCAACACTGCTGCAAATATAATTATACCTATTAAGAACCCCGAAGGTTCTCGAAGCATGACAAACATCCAAAATGAAGAGAAAATGGTTCGCATGGAGCAAGAACTCGAGATCTTGAGGGAAGAAATATGCCGAGTGCGAGACTTGGCCAAACTATCGGCTACCACTTTCCCTACTTTAAAGATGCCTATCTACTTCGCAAAGTCTGACTTGCCTTCTACCGACTTACCAAATCAGCCAAAACCAATGCTACACGCTCTCTCACACGATCAAGTTCCACCAGCTTCTCCAACCACGGTCAGGACCATTCCTTACTTTTCTAATTGCGACACTACTATACCTACAATGCAGCAAATACTTGGGGCACATGTCGCCACTCCCTACGAGCCACATATTCCACATGTATATACCATCGGAGCTGCTACCTTCACAACGTCAGCTGTGATTAATGTCCCGTATGAGGTCGATCAATATTCAGAAATGGAGAAAGATGCCAGCTAAAAGAAGATGCACCAATAAATGCGTAATATCCTGGTCCAAAAAAAGCGTTGAAAAGCTTACAAGTTGCTACAGGAATAGAGGGTCTGGATTATGATGAGTTGTGCATCCAGCCAGACATTGACATGCCGGTAGGGTACAAACCACCAAAGGTTGACATTTTTTATGGAAAAGGTGACCCTCATGCACACTTAAGAACATCCTGTGACAAGTTAGTTAGTGTAGGTAGAAATGAGAACTTGAGGATGAAGTTGTTCATCCAGAGTCTATCTGGAGAAGCATTGGCCTGGTATACACGCCAAGATCCTCGAAAGTGGAGTGACTTATAGGAAATGGTTGAAGACTTCATGATTTGTTTCAGATTCAATACAAAAATTACAGATGACAAATTCTCATTGGCCAACATACAGAAGAAGCAATCAGAGAATTTCCAGGAGTACGTACGACGTTGGAGAACTAAAGTCACAAGGGTGCAACCACCACTAGATGAGAGTGAGCTCTCGGAATACTTTATTTGAGCTAAAGAAGATGTCTACTTTGACAAGATGATGTCAATGATGGGCCAGAAATTTACACAATTGGTCAAGATGGAGGACTTTATAAAGGAGGGTGTTAAATGTGGAAAGATTCAGTCTATGGTCGCATTGCAAGCTGCAAGTAGGGCTATACAATCGGGCTTCATAGGCGGCATCAAAAGAAAAATGGAGGATGTTCCAGCTGTCACTTACCAACAAGGAGGACCGTCCCATTGATACTCCAACAATCCCAAGATTGTTGCACACACTTCATATGTCCCATACCAAGTATATAATACCCAACCACACTATAATCCATCTCGAGCATCAGCATACCAAAATCCACCAAGACCAATCCACCAAAATAGACCAATGTATGCACCGAGACATCATTCGAATCTCAACGCTAGAAATGCTTGTGTTTACACACCTATTGCCGAACCTTATGCCCTATTGTTTGAGATGTTGAGGACAATATGAGTGTTGCAACCAGTTGAAGGAAAACTTCCCGATCCAATCCCTCGTAATTTTGATAAAAGCAAGCGATGCGCTTACCACTCGGGAATCCAGGGACATGACACAGAAGATTGTTATGGTTTGAAGAACCAGATCGAGTCTTTGATCAGAAGAGGAGTAATCAAATGCACTCTAGCGCCTTCTAATGTGAACAACAACCCTTTTCCAAACCATGCGAATCGAAAAGTCAACATGGTTACTCTAGATGAAGAATATGGAGGCCCTGACTGTCCAGACATAGATGAGGAAGATGCCATGACATCTTTGGTGCAACCTGTTATCACTGTTCAACTAAGGGAACCTCTAACCGTCCAAACATATCTCCCAAGAGTTATAGTGACCACTCTGATGGCTGGAAAGCCTGAGTGTGACACCAAAGCAGTCCCATGGGACTATCGAGCAGGCGCCAAGGGAAAGACGATCGACATTGTCGTGGCTCAAGGAATTACTAGGTCGGGAAGGTGTTATTCCCCATAGGACCTAAATCAAAGAGTTCTTTGAATAGAACATAATCTAAAGAAGAATAATACCGATGTTGAAGCCGTAGAGTTTTGGAAGAAGATGGAATATAAAGACTATTCAGTCGAAGAGTAACTGAAGAAAACGCCAGCCCACATATCCATTTGGTGTCTGCTTATAAGTTCTGAAGCTCATAGAAATGCTTTGATGGAGGTGTTAAGCAGAGTAAACATTCCAAAAGAGACCACAAGTGAAACCTTAGCTGCAACAATTGGGAGAATAGTGGAAGCTAACAAGATTTCTTTCCATGATGATGAGTTGCCTGCAGAAGGGGCTGGCACAACAAAGCGCTTCACAACGCAGTCAAATTTTGTGATAAGATTGTGACTCAAGTTTTAATTGATGGTGGTTCTGGATGCAACATCTGTCCTATCACCACTCTGAGAAATTTAGGCGTTAATATGGGAGAGATAAGGGAAAGCCATGTGAAAGTTAGAGGTTTTGATGGAGCACATAGAAGTGTCATTAGAGAGATCTATCTCACATTGGAGGTGGGGCCGACTGAATTCCCCATTCTATTTCAAGTGATGGATGTATCATCTAACTACAACCTTTTTTTGGGAAGACCATGGGTTCACATGGCAAGAGTGGTACCTTCCACTCTTCATCAATCCGTAAAGTTTGAGTGGGACCGCACAGAAGTTACCATCCACGGGGAGCTCACTTACCCCATCCTTTCTGTTAATTCTATCCCAGTCACTGATAAGTTATATGGAGCCACTTTTCACATTTTGGAAATCATGCAAGTTGTAAGGGTCAATGAGGAAGCAAAGCCAGATGATACAAAATTGTCAAGTGCAACAAAAATGGTTGCGTCAGAGATGTTGAAGTATGGGTACCAGCCAAAGAGTGGGCTTGGACCCAAGTCCAATGGCATAGTTGAGCCAATCAGCTGAAGCATTAGAGAGGCACCAACTGACTCCGATATGAGCCTGCCTTGGGAAGAGTCCACCAAGGGGCAAGCGATACAATATTCGTACCAGAAAGGGTTTTGATTCCAAATCAAGCTAGTTGATAACATTGTAGAAGGATTAGACAGTATGTTCATGGTCATGGCTGGAGAAGAGGAAGAGATAAATCTCAGCAAATGGACCATTCGTTATGCCGAACCCGAAGAAATCTTGCAAAACTGGACCATCAGCCCGTCCCTATTTCAATCAAAGTCCTGGTAGTGTGGAGGAGTAGTTTTAATTTTAAAATTCACATGATCAAATTGAGGCTTGAATCATGCCTAATCTTTTGTTGCTTGGCTCTTCTAAAAGCTAGAATGCTTTGAAATAAAAGGTCTTTGTTTTTCTTTTAAAAAAAAGATTCGCTTTGTTTAAAATATATATTTATTTTTACTTACCTTTTGCACTTTTTAGCACCTATATTAATAAAAATCCTCGTTCACTGTTTCTGACATGTAACGAATCCACCGAGCAAGGTGAAAGTGACGAACAAGATCACGAAGAGTACGATGAAAGCATGATGCCTGGAAATCTACCACATGAGATCGAGCATGTTGAAAGTCAGAAGAAACCCAATATGGATGAAACAGAGGTTGTCAACTTAGGAGATGAGGAGTTCGTGAAGAAAACACAAGTCAACATACATTTAGAGGCTGAAAGAAAGCGTGAGTTAATAGAGTTGCTTAAGCAGAACATTGATGTATTTTCTTGGTCTTATGATGACATGCCAGGATTAAGCACTGATATTGTCTCGCACAAACTACCAACTGATCCCACTTGTCTACTAGTTAAACAAAAGACATGAAAAATCAAGCTAGATTTGAGTTTGACGATCAAGGAGCAACAATCTTAGCACAAATGTACGGTAGAGTGAGCACAAAGCCGATCAATTCATCTGAAGACCTCAAGATTAGCACTTATTTTTGGTACTTTTTGCATTTTCAATATAACAGAACTACGTCTAGACCTGACTTCCCACGGTGGGGTACGTAGGTAACCCACATCGTATCCGATCTCCCTTAGAAAATTCAAAAGCATCTTTTCCATGTATTTAAAACTACGGTCGACCTGAATTCCCTCTGTAGGAAACGTAGGCAATCCTTGTCGGATTCGGTCCATTCCATTTCATATTTTTCACTTTCCTATTGTATTTTGAACTATGTCCTGGCATGATTCCACTTGGATACGTAGGCAGCCTGAGTCAGGCTCGGTCATCGCATTACGTATTATTACTTTTCCCTTGCATATTTTTAAGTTTCTATTGTATTTGAACTACGTCCTGAACTGATTCCTCTTGGATACGTAGGCAGCCTGAGTCAGGCCTGGTCATTACATCGCATGTTTCTTACTCATTCCATTTCATATTTTTCACTATCCTATTTGTAATTGAACTACGTTACGACCTGATTCCATTTGGATATGTAGGCATCTTGAGTCAAACTCGGTCATTGCATTATATACTTCTATTTCTCCCACTTGTATTTGAATTACGTTATGATCTGATTCCTATTTTGAGGATACGTAGGCGGCCCGAATCAAGCTCGATCAATTCTTTGCATAATTTCCATTATTTTTCTTACCCTTAGGAAACACTTCCTCATAGTTAGCGTAACCTCAGAATCTGAAGAATCTCGATCGTCACAATGTAAGCAAAAGAGGTAGGGAAGCTTCACCACAAGGCTAAAAGCGAGAACACTATGTTGGATACAGTCAACAAAATGGAAAGCTCGATGGACTTCAAAATATGTCATAATCTAAAACCGTTGGAGAATTACTGTATATATATATATATATATATATATATATCTAATATATACGTAGTATACTTATTTTCTAGAAAAAAACAAGCTAATTCTTTTCAAAAATATTTTTTATACTCTTCCACCTACCTAGTCTCTAGGTTAAGAAACTACATACGGGCTAAGAAGATGTTGAAGGATTCCAGTGATGAGGCTTCAGTCCGCGAGTCGATTCGAATCAACACCCCCTCCCAAACTAAGAATTTTTCTTTAAGTGCAGGAACACAGGAATCAAGAAAATAACATCAAGTTTTAGGGAATGACCAGAAACGCCATTCGACTTCTCACAATCATGAGCCAACATGCTTTTTCCCTACTTTATTTCCCTGAAGTACTTCAATTTGCAACTTATGTCTAAGAATATTTCATTTAAAATTTTGCAGGTATGCTTAAGATCTGGATCAAGTGCCGAAGAAAAGAGGATCCTCATAGGAAAATAGGATAGTCAGCTTTCTTTCAAAATAACTCCACCAACTGGAGCTTGTAATCTAACCTCATCAACAACTCTGCCAATCGGAGACCACCGTCTAACAGGGTCAAACTCCACAATCCTGGGGTTGTACATAGTAAATGTCACTCAAACTTCACCAATTAGAGGTTGTACATAGCAAACATCGTCAAACTCCACCAATCGGAGGCTGTACATAGCAAATGTCACTAAAACTCCGTCAATCAGAGGCTGTACACAGCAAAATTTGTCAAACTCCGCCAACCAGAGGCTGTACATAGAAAATGTCGACCGAACTCTGCCAATCGGAGCCTGTATATAAGCAAAAAAAGCAACCCTCTGCCAATCGAAGACAAACATCATAGCGACGTCACCGAAGCTCCATCGACTTGGGGCATGCAAGCATAGCAACACTATTATATGCCAATAATCAAATGTTACATTACAAGCTTTACACAACTGGGTTTCTACATTGCAATAGCACCTCCAATCGAGGGCCTCTACATTACAAGTTACTTTACCTACATCACATTCAAAACGCAAAAACGGGGACATCAACAATCGTTTGGACATCTACACTCTACTCTTTACATTACTATTTCAATTTATAATTTTTTTTGAACCACAAAGGTACTTTTCACTGTTGTACATGTTTTACAGGACAACACATTACCACGAGGAACTCCCTCTAAACACAAAACTAGGGTAAGTTAGTGCAATGTCAAGCATCACTAGCTACGTCAAGGATTCACTTTCAAAACTCAACTCGACTCGATTTTCAGAAGTTCATTTATATCTTGCTTATAACTCTTTCATGTCTCAGTTAATTATGACTCGACACTGGGGAAATCTTTTCGAAAATTCATCCCTCTACCATAGGTCTTTAATAAAAATTGCTACGGAACATTTCTCATTCAAGTTTCTTTAAAACTATATCTCGTCCCTCTATTCGTGCTAATCTCTTCATACCTCACCACGAAAAGATTTCATTATTACCATAATTCAATATTGGGGTAAATTTTAATAAAATTTGTTTTGTTCCTACACTCTCGAACTACATATGGCCTGATTTCTCATGAAGCCTGAGATATGTAGGCAACTCAAAAGCTAGAATTCGGCCATAACTCCATAAACATTTCTTGCCAAGTTCTTGCTCAAAGTATATTTTGGTGGTTGCCTAAATTGGTTCGTGTCAATGTTTATTTGTCCATGTCTTCTCTACTCTCCTTCATGGACAAAGAAAAGGGCATGCTGTTGACACCCAATTTTGGCTCCCCACATTTGTTTAACTAAAGTTTTAATAATTATAATAAAAAATAAAAATAAAAATAAAAATAATATATATATATATATATATGTTATGAAAATTTTGTAGGAATGCGAAAATGATTTTTAATTATTTATTTTATTTGACAAAATTTATTTCATAAATATAATTTTTATAAAAATGAATAAATAAAAATTAAATATATTATATAAATATTACTACTTACTCATTTTTAAATTTCACGTCAAATAAATATTGTTCTTAAGGGTTAATTCGATTTTTCTAATTATACATAATTTCTATTTACAATAAACATTTTTTACAATTTATTTTAAAATTAGGAAAGCTTAATTAATTAATAATTTACTAATTTATATTAATTTTATTTTTTAGAATCACTAATTTATCAACTAAGCTAGTCTTGCAAAATTATTATTTTTAATTTAATAAATTATGGCTATTTAATAAAGAAAATATTATAATTTAAATAAATTTAATTTGAACAAAACTTGGCAATCCAAGTCTTTTTAATTCAGCCAATCCGCGAGTGCCATGTAGGAAGCACATTGATTGCGATTTTTTTTTCCAGTTTAAATCTTGACCATCCAATCTAATCCAACGACTTTAATTAATTCATCTTTTTAATATATAATTTTTATCTTTATATTTTTTTAAACCTTTATTTTGTTAACCGTCCGATCAAACGATCGGACAGTCGAAATTAAACCTAGGCTTTTCAACATAGACTCAACCACCACCGTCCTATACTCTGTTTCCCAGAGTTCACATTCGCCCCTATTCCTCCATCTTCCCCGACGTTTTTCTTTACCATTCCAGCGAAAGGACACATCTGTTTTCTTTCTCTGCTTCCACCAGAATGTCCTCTCCCATCACTGCCCCACGTGATCCCCCATCTCCTTGTCAGAAGAACGGCTCTGGGCCTCCGTAAAAACGCCTTATCAGTCACTCAATCCTCTCAAATCGACCTGGAAAGGTTGATTCTTGAGAGATTTTCCGTCCCCTTCATCATTAGTCCTTCCGTTTTGGCTTTCCAAGAATTCAAAAATTTGAATACTTGAGGCCAATAGAGGTTACGACTTGGCTATAAAAGAAGCCATCTGATTCCTTCTGAAAACAGAGAAGAAATCATCCAAAACAAAAAAAAAAGGGAGGAACGAGTAAGAACCATCGAAGAATCGTCCGAGGAACGAGCAAGAAAATCCAATAATCAACTAAGAATCACAAAATAAGTCTGTTTAGTTTCTTTTACTTCTCTGCTTCTCGTATGGATTCGAGTATGAGTTGAGGTCGGACTCTTTTGACGTCAAAGTGCTAGTTTGCTGCTCAACACAAGGTAATCTTCTTCCTTTTTTTGGTTCTCTGTTGCTTAATTTACAGAAAAACATTTTCTCTACTTGTTGCTGTAAGTTTTGTTTATAATTTTTTTCCTGGTGAACCTCCTTTTCATATGTTAGTCGTCCTATATAGCTCAAAACATGCTTAAATTTTATTGTGTTACTAGGTTAGATCTTTCGTTTGCTTAATCAATCAACATTCGTGTATTGTGTAATCTCGCTTCTAAGGATGAATTTCCCCTTTATATAATATTGCTTCATCTTTGAGATGAGCTTATGTTTTGAGATTGGTTGATGTGTATTTTTACCTTGCTTAAATGTTCTATTGGAAAGTTATGTTAATCGAATGTGTATTTCGTGTTTGTATTCCCGTCGATTTGAACTATATAAAAACTGATTGTTTGCATCTTCATGATCTGTGTTGACATTTCTTTGTTTAAATTGCTTCCAGAAATGGGTCTATAGGGTGACTGTTCTGCAGCTGGTCTCTTTCTAACAAGAATGATAGTATGTCCTCTGTTGTTATACATCTTACATTTGTCCGGTCGAGCATATGTTTAGTAGGTTTCATCCGTAGCCTCGTTCTGTTTTGATATATCCTTCAAGTCTTGTCGTTTTAACGAGATTGCCCTTTTTTTTCTTCTCCATAATCCGAAGGCATTTAGTTCGTCTTGACATAACTTATTACATAAGTATAAAAAATGGTGTTTCCGTTAAGTTGCGAAACCTCTCCTTTACTGGTATTGATCTTGCCGAACTAGGCGTGTCTTATCTAAGTTGGTCAACCTATCTCTTTGACATCAGCTGACGCTATGTATTTTCGATCATTTTAATTTCTCTGTTCTTCTTTATTATTGTTAGTAATCCTCTTATTTTAGCGTTATTGTTAAGATTCGTAAAGGATTAGATGTCCGTAATTATGAGCTTATTGGAAGTTTGCTTCAATATTTACTAAGAGTAGTGTGCGATTTTTTATTTATTTTTGGTAATTGCTGGTTGATTTTCTCATTTTATACATGACATGATTCGATGCCAATGGAAATTTCATTCGGAAAGCGACAAGGTTTTGATTCTAAGATTGTTTCTTCTTCTTTAAATACATTGGTCATTTTTAGTTACGCTATGTGGTTTGACATGGCTGTTGCATTCGGGTAAACAGTGTGACTATTTTATTTTGTAAGTTTTATCCGTCTGGTTATTGACAGTCCTTATTTGAATAATCGGCATCCCCTTACTGTTTCTTTCTCTGTTCCTTTGGAAAATTTAAGTTTATTAGTTTACTTTGTCCCCCACATTTGTCGAATGTCATGAATCTATTTTCAGATTTTTTCTTTTAAATGAGTGTTTAAAGTGCCACTTTTGGCAGCCTAAAGTGTAGATTTTGGTGGTTCAAAGTGCAGATTTTAAAGTTGAATGAAGTGCAGATTTTGAGGTTAAAGATTTCAGTCTTTTGAGGGCTTAAAGGTGTGGTATAGTAAGTCTCAAAATGCAGCATTCTGAGCCCCAAAGATGCAGAATTTTAAACTTAAAGGGTGTAAAATCTGAGTGCAAAAATGCAGTTTTTTTTAATCTCAAAATGTTGCCTCTTTTTTGTGAACTTTGAAATGCAGATTTTGGTAAGAATGCAAACTTGGAGAGATAAACCCTCTCCTTTTAACACCTTTTACAATGCAGATATTTTTTGAAGTATAAAAATGTGGTTTTCTTTTATCCTAAAAAATGCTACTTTTCAAAGACCTAGAGTGCAGAATTTTAGTGCAAAAGTAAAAAAAGAGTGCATGTTTGAAATATACATATGTATATAAAACGCTATACTTTGAGATTTGGAAGGTGCATTAGTTTGGGGATCCAAAAGTGCTCTAAATGCAGTTTTGAAAGGAAGAAGTGCACTATTTTAAGAGGGCAAAACAAATATTATAGTTTTGTTAGAATTATTGTTATACGGCTTAAGGTATTTGTTCTGAGAAGGACCAAATATTTAATAGCTATACTTATCAACACTCACTTAGGCTTTTATGTTAAGGAAAACTTATCATTTAAAATTCCCAAATAAATTTGAAACTAGTTTAAAGGCTAAATCAATTGCCTTTAGATATTACTTATGGCCAAGACATTTACCTTTAGGCATACATATATTTTCTAAAATAAGTAGGAAAGTAGACTTATATATTTAACAAAATAAATGTAACTATATAATAAATTCTCAATAGTTAGGCCTACTTTATATTCTTTTGACATCACCCTTTTATGAAGAAATTATATTTACTATTATTACTATCTCTATTTTATAAATCACATATTTCTAAAATATTTTAATCTCTTAATATGCTATTTTCAAGATTTTAGATATGTCAATGGGATAAAAATACAAGGTACATACATATATGTGTCATTCACATAAAGGTATGAATTTTATATTATTTTTACATAACATATTATTTTTTATCTACTGTCCCTTTTACAAATGTTACTTATTTTTTTTTTATAATTTATAAATCCCTACAATTTAATATGCACATTATTTTACTACATGTTTACACCCGGTTACTATCTCATTTTATTTTTATTTTCTTTCATGTCTTAATTCTATATATAAATAAAATGACAAATTTTCATATGTTTAAACTCAACATTTATTTTGGATACATTTATATAGGACACATCTATATTTTCAACATATAAAATTGTCATATATTAAGCATATTTATTTATTTTAGTATATGATAAACATACTACTATTGATTTTATTTAATAGACTTATATATGTCATACCTTATATTTTACTTTTTTTAAACATACGAGATTTACTTATCATTGATTTAAAAAATAAATAAATAAACAAGTTTTCCTATTTATATTTTCCTAAATTGAGTTTAAGGATTATTTTCGGATAGGCTTTGAGGGATGCTTAACACCTTCCCCTCGAGTAACCAAAACTCTTACTCAGAATCTCACTAGTTTTGCAAATCAAAATAGAGTTTGCATTCACATATTAAAAAATGGTTTTCCTAATATTTTCCTCAAAATTTAAGTGGGGACTCTAACACAAAACAAATAATTTTTCAAAAATCAGAGTGACAACCATATTATGTTGTGAACTGTTTTGGCTGGTTAGAAATAGGGTGCGACATGGGAGATCCAACTTGTTGTCGTGGAGTAGATCGGCGATTCGCCGACTGCCCATTTCTGTCGCCAACTTGGTTTTTCCCCAAGGCTGGCATGCTTGAACTTTGGGCGAGCTAAAGAGCCACTTGGTGGTTCACCGAGTGGTCTTAGCAATCACCAGGATCGCTTTTCTTCACTTCTTCAACTTGTTTTCTCCTTCTTGCCCGATAGTATCCTTGCCTTGCTCCTTAGCCTTAAATGTTGCAAATCAAAACTTTAACATCAGTTTAGAGCATAAATTATGCATTTGAGGACACTCAAACTATCAAAACAAGCCCTAAATGAGTCAAAATCTTAGACTCATCAGCTGGAATCGAAGAAGACCTTTTGCGTTCTTGGAAAGGTTTGGTCGACTCTTTTCTTCTCTTTTGCTCTAAGTTTTGATGAATTTTGGAGAATAATCGTTCTGGGTAACTTCTAACTAAGTTACTAGGCTTAAACAGAGTAAAACGACATAGTTTGGGGGTTAAATGACATAGTTTAAGTGCCCCTAGCAAAGGGGAAAAGGCCAAAACGAGCCTAACTTAATTCTGACGAAGCCCATCCACGAAGGAAACGACGGTACGTCATTCAGACTACCGGCCGTCATTTGGGTTCATCATTCATAATCTGCCCGACAGGGCTTCACTAAAATAATCATAACTTTTTACTCGGAGATGAGAGTTTAGCAAACTTGGTGGCATTGGAAAGTGGATTTAAATTATCTTTCATTTGATAAGTCATGGGCCACCTAATTCCTTTTGTGCTAAGAGTTATGACCGTTTGAAGTTGACCCAACAACAATTTTTCTCTAACTGGCTATTGACCCTCACATACGGTTTGTATGTCCAACCACGCACCGTATTGGTCGACCGTGGGTGGGATCAGAGACTATCAAGATTTGGGCCTTAGCGACGGAACCCCACCTACGGTATGTGCTCCTACCTATGGTTCGTAGGTGGTTCTATAGGTACTGACACCAACTTTTCTGAAAACTAGGATTTTCTTCATTTTGAGACCCGAGGTGTTACAGTAAGGGAGTGATTAGATTGTGCACTAGCCAATAAAAACTTGAAAGACAACTTCCCAAATGCAAAAGTTCATCACATCAAATCTGGTTCTTCAGATCACACAGTGATTATTTTTGACTTGGGATTGAAAGTTATTTTTTTATGTGGCTAAGCCTTTTCAATATGAGAATTCTGGGATGAAGACATTAAACATGCGGTTCAGACGACATGGGAAAGAGGAAGGTGTCTACCTATTGATGAAATGATTAAACGTTGCGGAGAATATTTGTATGATTTGGGGGGGGGGGAATAAAAAGCAACGACTTCAAGCTAAATCGAAACAAGCCAAGGCACAAATGACCCTCTAATAAAATAACACTGACCCTTATGATATTCAGTTATTAGTATTGCCAAATCAACATATTTGCAAGCCCTTGAGCAGCAAAATATTTATTGGAAGCAGAGATCCAAATAGCATTAGTTATAGGAAGGTGATGCGAACACAAAATACTTTCATCTCATGGCTTCTAGCAGGTGAAAGAAGAACACATTTTCTCAGTTGAAGGATGGAATAGGACAATGATGTGGTTGGAATAGTGATTTGGAGGGCATGATCTCTAGATTTATTGAATCGTTGTACACACCTGAGGTGAAAATTATAGCAGATCGAAATGCATCCTTAGATCGACTTTTCACTAATGACGAGGTTAAAGAAGCAGTCTTCTCAATCCATTCAGATAAGGCGACAGGTCAAGATGGGATGAATTTGAGTTTTTATTAGAGTTTTTGGGCTGTAATTAGTAAAGATGTGGTGAACGAGATACTCAGTTTTGTCAATAACAATGGAGTCATTACAGGAAATAATATTTACAAATAATATTTTGATTCCAAAAAAGAAGCAACCTGAGCTAGTTTCTGATCTAAGACCGATTTCTCTATGTATTGTTATTGATCGTATAGTTTGCAAGATGTTAGCAAATCGCATGAAGTTTTGCTTGGAGGATTGTGTTGCTGAATCTCAGAGTGCATTTATCCCTGGAAGATTTATTCTTGATAATGTCATGATCGCTTTTGAGGTCAATAACTATTTAATACGTAAAACACAAGGAAAGACATAATTTGTTACTTTGAAAATGGACATGAGCAAAGCTTATGATAGAGAGGAGTAGAACTTTTTGGGAAATAGGATGATAAAGATGGGATTTTCATCGGATTGGATTACAAAGATTATGCAAATGGTTTGTATCTCATGTTGGTAACCATTTTGGTGATATCATCCATCACGAGGCTTTCGACGGGTGGATCCTCTGTCACCATATCTTTTCATCATTGTAGCAGTGGGTCTTTTAGCTTTTTTAAGTGCTCATGCCCACCAAGACACTCTTCATGGAGTGAAAGTCACTCCAAAAGCTCCACCTATTACTTCTTTTTAGCAGATGAGGCCGTATATTTTTTTAAAGATATGGAGTCAGAGGCTAATATTATCAAACAATGTTTACTCCTATATAAAACTGTTTTTATGAATTTTTTTTAAATATATAAAAGACTATAAAATAAGACAAACAAATTAAAACAAACGAACCACCAACAATTTCAAAAACACCCTCGAAGTGCTCAAGCTTGCATGTTGACCAACTACCTATTGGAGCACTTGAAGCTCCCTTTTATAGTTTAGTAAAATATATTAGAAAAAATATATACAATTTATCAGACCATAAAAATATATTAAATTACAAAAAATATTATACAACACTTTTTTTATCGAAATTAAATTCACTACATGAGTGTTACATCCATGATAAAATAAAAGTACAAGTCTCTCTAGTTTCTAGAAGGAAAATACAATCCCAAAGGATAAAGATAAAGAAAAACATAGAGCCAATATATTATTGAAGCATAGTATTATAGAACTCCATAACATATTTGATACCAAAGTACTAACCCCTGTAACTTTCACCGGAGATTGACAATGCATTTTTGAAGTTTCAAGCTTTCTGTAAATAAACAAAACTTATATAGTGAAATGTTAGTAACTATATATACAATTCTCAAACCAAAAAGAAGAAAAAGAAAAAGAAATGTAACTATTTTTTGCAAAGTGAGTACCGGCATAAAGTGGTTCTTGTAGTACTCAACCATTTTCTCCTGTTCTAAGACTTTTGTTTGCTTGTATCCGTCAAGCTTGTTCATTTCCTACAAGATGATTAATTAAGCACAATTAAAATAAAACAATCTGATGCAGGAAGCATCCCACATTCACTCTGTAGAATTCGAATAATATTGCACACAAAAGGGGTGTAATGTATGTAGTCTACCCTAACACAAAATATTAGTGGTTGATTCCACGGTTTGAACCTGTTATATGTAAAATGTTATGTTGCTCAGACTCTTAAAAAATGTCAATGGGTGCATCAAAAGTGTAGAGTCTTGGCAACTCAAGACTTACTAGTAACACAAACACAACTTTATTGTTGTTCCAAGGCTGCCCTTTCATTATAAAGCACATGAATTATACATGAAAAATGTACCAACCAGCTAGCCTTGAAGTTTACGCTATCACCAAAAGAAACAAAGGCAATTTTAACAAGCCTTGGTCTCTATGCTTTTCAAGTGTAAGTCATGGACCCTTTTCTACTGTGATGAACATTCTACGATACACCATCTAATACAACTAAATTAAGTTTAAGAATAATAAAATTTCGTATATAATATAAAAATATTAATCATAATTTACACTCCATATCTAATATAAGTCATACCTCAATCAATTTGGCTAGTTTAGGCCTCCCGGTTGTGATGTCATAGTTAAACCCCTCTGGCATGAAAATTTGGAACCTTTCGATAAATGGAGAATAGGTTATGTCAATCTAGCACAACATAGTTTTCATATCAGCACATACTCTCTATGAAATTTGAAATACTAGGATGAAAGTACACCCACACTACTCTGTACTGCTTGTCGAGGAGTATGTTTTCGGGCAAAGCTACCATCTCACATGATACATCATCGGAGAGGAAGAGAAAATGAAAGACAGTAATGACCTGACTCAATTGATTAAGGAAGAAAGGCCCATCATCAAATTTGTGGAGAGCTTTTTCTAGGTAATGAAATTCTGCACCTAGTACAAGTGTGAATACCATTAACTTACATTAGAAACATTTAACAAACAAAACATAATTAGTTTCAACGAACAGAAGCTGAAATTTCACTAGCCAGTGTCCGTGCATCTTTTGCAAACGAGCTGTATACTACTGGGACGAATGTAGTATCACTATAAGCTATCAATTCTTCAATAAATTCTCTTTTCGAGGTCCTGCATTAATTCGCCAATATTTTCTTTATATCAATTTACTGCTTAAGATTATCCTACACAGATAGGACAATCATAAAATTTTGCAGCTTACATCCGGCAAGAGTAGTGGTCCTTCAAAGTTACAATCAACATATTTAACCAGATCCAAACTCTCTCCTGTCACTTTGTTGTTGTGCTCCAGGGATGGCACCTGTGAAGAGTAGAAAATATAAATAACCAGAAGCGTAAAATGAGATGCATGCTCTCCGAATATTTAAACATTCACTTGCTTCATAGTCCTTATATAAAAGTGTATGCACTGGCTCAGTCAATAATCATTTAATTCAAAGAGGAAGAGAAATCCCTTTCCCAAAAATCCACTGACATTTTCTTCAGGAGTTCTCATACAATTTACAACGAGGCTAAATGCCTATGTCAAAATCTTAGCTCACAATTTTCAAATACAAGTGAATTAGGCAAGCAAAAATGAATATTGGTTTGGTGGAAAAATACCTTATTTGTGGGGTAAACATTTTCCTTGTACCAATCAGGCTTGTTCTAAAGATCAATTTGAACTAATTTGATCTTGTCTTGCAAACCTTGCAATTCAAAATGTTAGAAAATTTATCTAGGCAAACAGGACCTTTGCCAGGTATAAGAACACATGAACTGAATAATTTCAACAAGGATAGAAATTACTTCCAAAATGAAATTAACAAAAGACATCAATAAAATCAACCATTTTAATTAGTAGCACTTCCTTTCTAAGGTGGATAGAAGTTTTGAACTATGGGTTCATCCAAACAGAATTTTTGGACATAGAATGTGAATATGTAAATGAAAGATCACCAAAATTTTAACGAATAATAAAATCCAAGAGCAGACCAAAGGCTTATATTTTGTTGTAGATAAGAGTTGTATACGATGAGTTTAAGTCATATATTTTATTCGCGAGAATTTCTTCTCTCCGGTCGAGCAGCAAGCAGGCCCTTATAAAGGGTTCCAACCCTATCTGAAATCTAAGAAGTTGGTGCTTTTTATCAGTCGTTGCGCGCTAGCCTTTTCTCAACCTAGTAAATGGGCTGCTTGATGTAGCGCGCAATGTACTAGTAAATAGGAGAAGAAAATTGAGAACTACTCCCTCTTTTTCATTTTACGTGGCAGTATTTAACTGGACATGAAATTTGAAAAAGAAAAAAGATTTTTTTTCACCTATCAAAAGTATCTTTCGACTTTCGATCTTACACATGTCATGGCATTTTTATAGCTATAAAGATATGCAATTTCGAGTACAATGGTAAGTTCAAGGTTAAAAGAGTCACCAAATATAGAAAGTTGTCCTTGTTTTAAGAATTAACTGCAAAGAGAAAAGCTAGATAAAGTAGAATAGAGGAAGTGGTATAAAGGCGAACCTTAATATTCATGGTAATCCACACATGCTTAGAATAGGGGAATTGATAATTGATATACAACCTTCAGACAACACAATGGAGTCTGATCACAATCTTCAGTCGGAGAAATAAAATCGTAATGATGACAAAGAACACATTATTCATAAGGTAGAAAAAAACATATTTTCTTAAGGCAGATAAGAATGAAATTAAGAGAAATTTTTTAATTAAACCTGGTAGTTCCATCGAAGAGAGATGGGGGTTGGGAAGTACAATCCAGAGATGGTGGTAGAACTTCTTGTACACTTCTGTGCAAATAAAAGAATAACGCCATCAACATCCATATCAAAAGCAAACTAATATAAATCAATTTACATACAACATACATATACAACCATTACTTGATTCAAAATTTAAAATCAATGGTCTTGTTGTATCACTTACACTCACACTCACACTCACACACAAACCCCAAACCCCACCTCCTGCTTCATCATCTTTTTTTTTTAATGGCAAATCAACTAGTTCCATGAGATACATCCCACCACCGCCACCAACAACAAGGTAACACTTCATATTCTTCTTTTCATATAAAAGGTACTCAACACAAATATCCTATGGATAATGAAATTAACTTTGTAGCTAACTCAAACACTCAGAAGACCATTCATTCACAAATCACTCAAAATTAAAGCTGGACATCTAAAACATGGGCAATTTCATATGGCATCCAATATAAGGACTTGTTCACTAATTATGAAGGTTCGCCAAGACGTCTTTCCTCTCCCTTCTCTCCTAACTCGTAGGGGTCGTACCCCTACAAAGGGAATTTTATATGGCAACCACTATCTATTGTTGCACTTATCTTGTATCTTGCTTTTTTGTTGTTTTATTTTTCATAAAATCTTGCTTTAGATACTTCTCTTTTGAGTCTAGAGTCTATAGGAAACACCCCTCGCTACCCTACCCAAAATTTCAAACAACAAATGGACCTTGAACTTAACTCAATCTCTTAATCGGTACCTCCGTAAATGATTACAATTAATTACAAACCATTTTGAAAAAAATTAAACACATTTGATGAACAATTAACAAAAAATTAAGCAAATGAAAACTTACGGGGAAGCCATTGATGCTGATTTTTTCTGCAATGGAAGAGGAATCGGAAGATTCTGGATATGTGAAGCGATGAAAACAAGAATTTTGGGAGCTTTTATAGGAAGGATTACGAATTGTGTGAGCAGCATATATAGTGACGAAGTGAACGGCTCATTTGCTATTAAATACTATTCAATGTCTAATACATTTTCCAAAGCATTAAATTGAATATATTCAAAGGACACTATAGTAATTACCCCTATTATTTATTATTTCTAAAGGTGTGTGTCAAATCAATAGTAGACAACTATTGTTAACCAATGGGAGTATTTCGTAATTTTAATTTTTATCCTTAATAAATATAAGACAAATTCATCCTAAAATTTGTCTCAAAATTTATCATTTCTTATAATTCATACCAAACTTACCAAACAATAAACTGAATCAATTTTTCCGTCAGTTTGAAAGCTGACCAAATTTTTGCGTATTTTCTGTAGGGTATTTTTGGTAATTATATGGATTTTTTTAAAGTTTACTATTTTAGTTAAATTAAATTATTCTATTTAGAAATTCTTTAAATAAAAACAAAAAATGCTCGTGATCAGTACTTAAAGGACAAATAAATAAATCTACTTTCACAAAATATGCAATAATTTTGTCTATCAATTGACATAATTATGAGAAAATGAAGGAAATTTTTAATGCATGTGTAAGGTCCATAGTAGAAAAATGCAAATAAACTTCATCGATCACGTGCAATTTATGAATTCCATACAGTAGTACCACATGCAATTTATGAATTACATACAATTAGTTGTCTATTTATTTTCATTCAAAAGAGCAACATTTTTTTTTATAATTAATAAGAATATGAACAGTTGAATGATGCATATTGTAACACCTCAGGAACCTAGCATATTGAACAATAGAAAATTGGGTGAACAACGGAGGGGTTCACGGATCATGAATGGGACCATGGTCCGTCGACCTGCTCGTGATTCACAGCAAGCCAGCGTGGTGGACCATTATGACCACCTTGGGCCTTTGTCCCATTGACGAGCCGTGGATTGGCCAATCAAGTCAAGCCAACAAACCCCCTAGCCCAGGTGATGAACCATAGTGGCCTTCACGGTCTGTGGTCCTTCACACGGTCTGTGAAGTGGACCGTAGAGGAGAGTACTTAGAACCAATAAGAATGGGCCAGAAACCACAACCCACTCGACAGACTGTGGTTCCATCAACGGTCAGTCAGTGGCTCCATGGGTGGGCCTCGTCAGCTTTTAAGTCAAGGTCATTTAGGTCTTTCCCCCTATGCATTGGGCCTCTAAACTACATCGTTTAACACCTAAAATACATCATTTTATTATGTCTAAGCCTAATAATCTAGTCAGAACCTACTCAAAACTTTCATTCTCCAAAAATCATCCAAGTTAGATCTAAAAGAGGAGAAAGAGGCGACAATTTCTTTCAAGAACAAGCAGCACTGTTCTTCAAGCTTTAACCCTGAAATACAAAAGATTTCTCCATAGTTTTCATCACCAGGTATGTGGAATTTCACTAGCGTGTATCTTTCATTCACTAGGTCTCTAGAATTCAGTCAGTTCTTTGATTCTACAAAGCTTGTTTAGACCTAGGGTTTCTTAAACCTTGGAGATTTGTCATGATTTAGCTGTTATAGTATTCTTAATCGAAATATAATGTTTTCTTGGGAAGGTTGTTTAATTCCTTGTATAAAACTCAGAACCCTAGTTTGTGTAGATTCCCTTAGTTGATGAATTACACTTGCTAGGTCAGTTAAGTAGATAATCATGCTCTAGATTTCGAATGTCACATTATCAGCATATAAATATTGCATTGTTAGATTGCATGTCAGTATTTTGAGCTATTCAGTATTTCAGTTACATTTTAGTCATATACATATTCAGTTGGGACTAAACCTAGCCCCGAGTTGGTCTAGGGTTTAGCGTACCGTCATAGTCCTAGAACTACGTGCCCCGTAGGAGTATAAGTCTCCTTTGTTGGGCTTCAGATTTAGTGATCACGCCAGTCATGCCTTTTGTACCCCTACCAAGGTATATTGGGTCCTCTCAATGGGGCGTATACATCGGACTCCACGTTTAGCTCATATGGTTTATGTCGGTTAATAGTAGCTCTCATAGTCAGACTCTTTAGGCATTTGAATAGGTTTTCAGGATATACCTCAACATTCAGTTCAACATGTTATTTTCATGATTAGTACTTGGTCATTGCATTCAGTTTAGCTTTACAGTTATGTTTCAGTATTTACATTCTTGCTTAGTTTACTTCAGTGCTCAGTTATGCTTTGTTAAGCTTATATATATTTGTTCAACTTAATATATATATCCTGCATGGTCAGTACATTCCAAGTACTGATGCATACTCTGCACTACATCCTTTTATGATGTAGGTTTAGGTACTCAGCATCTAGATCATGCTTATATTGATTCTCGGTCCACAATCAACAACTTTAGTGGCGAGTCCTTATATTCTGAGGACAATTGACATGCTTTCATTTTAATCTTCGTTTTCAATTTTCAAAATTTTTTTAGAGTTAGTTGAGGGAATGTCCCAGCAACTCAACTCATTTAGAGGATTTTCAAACATATTAGTAGATTTAGCTTGAGTTGTTAAGTGGTGTTTCAGTCATCACTAGACTTTCATTATATTTTATATATTCAGACTAGCTGGGTTTCTCCTCACTTTCAGTTGTCCATTGTTTTATATTCCGCATAGTACATGTCTTATTTAGTTTTTCCATGTATGCTTGATATATGCTAGACACAGGTATAACCTAGGGTCACTCATGAATCTAGGTCCTGTCTTACGTCAACGAAGTAGCCTCGGGGCGCGACAAACTTTGTATTAGAGCTAGGTTCAAGAGTCCTAAGATATCTGAAAGCCACACTAAGTAGAGTTTCTTTCATCGGTGTGAAGCACACCACATCTATGAGAGGGAGGCTATGAAGTGTTTTATAAAAACATTTCACTTCCTTTGCTATTCTTATCGTGTGTGAGGTATGATTCAACTTCTCTTTTATAATCCATCATTATGCGTTTCAAATTATGCATCCTTGTAGTGCCAACACACGAAATGCTGATGCACGCAATGCTAACGCAGTTCCTCTAGTTCGAAACCATGAGGTTACGAATGTATAATTTCGGTATGCGATCCAACTCTTGGCTCAGAGTGTGGCCAATTAGAACAATCAATAGGCCACAGTTCCTGCAAACACTAATGGTGGATCAACTGCAGCTTGGGTTTGAGACTTTGTTCTGCTAAATCTGCCATAGTTTCTAGGGTCGAAGGTTGGTGAGGACCCACAAAACTTCATTGATGAAGTCAAAAAGATCCTAGAGGTGATGCAGGTAACTGGAAATGATAGAATTGAGCTGGCATCCTACCAACTTAAGGATGTGGCTCATATTTGGTTCACTTAGTGGAAAGATAACAAGGGTGCAGATGCAGCTTCTGTGACCTGCGATGGTTTTACTATAGCTTTTCTGGACATGTTCTTCCCAAGAGAGTTTAGAGAAACTTAGGTGCAAGAGTTTATGAACTTGAAGCAGGGTTCAATGTCGGTCTAAGAGTACGGGCTGAAGTTTATTTAACTCTCCAAGTATGCTCCACACATGGTTGCCGATCCAAGGGAACAAATAAGTAAGTTCATGTTTGGGGTAACTGATTTGGTGAAGACTGAGTGCATGAATGCTATGCTGTTAGGGGTTATGGATATCTCTAGACTAATGACTCATGCTCAGGAGATTGAGGGAGATAAGCTTAGAGAATTGGCTAAGGATAACAAAAAGGCCAGAATAGGAAATTATGAATACTCACAACAAAAGTCGGACGGTTGAAATCGCTCAATATTTCAGTAGAGGTCTACAACCCCAGCACATTCATCAGCTACTACTCCATCCCCCAGGTTTAGACAGGATCAAAAATAGAGGGGATCATGATCTATGTCTCTGGGAAAGTCTTCAGGTAACAAGACTTTCCCAACTTGTCCAAAGTGTGGTAAGAACCATCCGGGCAAGTATCTTGCAGGTAGGGAAGGGAGCTTTGGGTGTGGTTAGTCTGGCCATAGGTTGAAGGATTTCCCTTCTACTAGGCAGGGGCAAGGAGGTAACAACAATATGGATCAATCTGTAGCTCCAACAGCATCAACGGGTCACCCAACTCAGCAGGGTTCTTTGTCTGGTATAGCTGACGGTCAACATCAAAATAGGTTGTATGCTTTCCAAGATCACCAAGACCAGGAAGATTCTCTTAGTGTGGTCACTGGTACGTTATGATTCTTTCATTTAGATGTCTATGCATTGTTAGATCCAGGGGCTACACTATCTTTTGTAACTCCTTATGTAGCAGTAAACTTCAGTGTCAATCCAGAAACTCTCTTTGAACCCTTATAAGTCTCTACCATTTTTGGTAACCCAGTTATAGCTAAATGGTTATACAGAAATTGCCCTGTCACAGTCTCTCAGAAAGTCACCTTAGCAGACCTTGTAGAGTTAGAAATGGTAGATTTCAATATCATTCTAGGCTTGAATTGGTTACATTCCTATTATGCCTCAGTCGATTGTAGAACTAGGATTCTTCGATTTTAGTTTCCAAACGAGTCAGTCTTAGAGTTGAACAGTAGTAGCATAATGTATATGGGTCGATTCATCTCTTTCCTTAAGGCTAGAAAAATGATTTCCAAAGGGTATATCTATCACCTTGTTCGGTTTAAGGATTCAAACTCTGAAACCTCAACTCTTGAGTCAGTCCCAGTAGTAAATGATTTTCCAGAAGTGTTTTGAGAAGATCTTCCCGGAGTTCCTCCCCAAAGGGAAATTGACTTTAAAATAGATCTCCTTCCAAATACCTAGCCCATTTCGATTCCTTTTTACAAAATGGCTCCAACAAGCTTAAAGAATTGAAAGAGCAGTTGGAAAACCTTCTAGATAAGGGCTTCATCAGACCCAGTATCTCTCCATGGGGAGATGGTTCTCTCAGAATGTCAATTGACTATCAATAATTGAACAAGGTCACAATAAATAATAAGTATCCCATCCCCAGGATTGATGACTTGTTCGACCAAACTTCATGGTTCTAGTTGTTTTTCTAAAATAGACCTCGGATGGGCTTTCATCAGCTCAGAGTCAGAGATAGTGACATTTCGAAGACATTTTTCATAACTCGGTATGATCATTATAAAATTTTTGTTATGTCTTTTTGACTAACAGATGCTCTCGCAACATTCATGGATTTAATGAACAGGGTGTTCAAACAGTATTTGGACTTGTTTGCATAAAAAATAATTTCCAAAATAGTGAAACTTGTTTAGTGGCTGTTTCCACCTAATTATGGGCTGCGACTCTTTTGTCCGTCTCTTTTTGGCAGTTTTTAAGTAGTGAATGCCCTGATTACCAAGACAAAATGAAGAACAAAGGTAATTCCTGTTTAAATATCGTTGAAACTTGTTTAGTCGTTGTTTCCACCTAATTGTGGGCTGTAGATCAAAACGAGCATTGTCCATGTCTAAACCTCTTTGCAAGGGTTTCAGAAAACGCGATGGCTAAGTTAGAATGATGTTTGAGTTTTTCAGGCGAATGGGGAACCAACACCATTCCTAGTAATTGAAAATATCTATTTTTTCTTTTAGTAGTTCCATAATTTTGTGTTTAAAAGATGTTCTTTATGTACCTTCGATAAGAAGGAATTACTTTCTGTTTCAAAAATAATAGATGCTGGTTATGTAGTTTTATTTGTAAATAATTGTGTTGTTATTAAGTATGAACAACAAAGCATGAACAAATACATCTTTTTGTTGCTCTCTTTCTTAACAAACAAATTTTTTTATTTGTTACTCCCTTTACTAACAAACAAAAAAAATTCTATCTTTCTGAACTGACAAGCCTTTTGTTGTTCTCTTTTGCTATAATGATAGCACTCCCCACAAATTTTGTAGTAAACCTAAACTTATAAGTAGGACATTCAATATTTTCTTCAAAGTTCATTTTTTTCCTGTCAAAAATTTCATTAGATTGAAGTGAGTATGTGCAGTAATTTGATGGATGATTCTATTTTCCAAATATATTTCTGCAAAAGAAGATTCATATTCTTCACATATACCACTTCTAATCATGATAATCTTTTTATCCAACTGATTTTCAACTTCAGTTTTATATTTCCTATCTGTTTCTATTGAGTCATCCTTACCATTTAGCAAATAGACATAACAATATCTAGTACAATTGTCAATAAAATTTATGAACACTTTTTCCAACCAAGAGATGGTGTTGACTTCATATCACAAATGTCAGTGTGAATCAATTTAAGGGATTAAAATTCCTTTCAAAATAATTACAAGTATGCTTAACATACTTCGATTCAACACATAGTTGACATTTCGATTTATTGCACTAAAAGTTGGGCAAAAGTACTTCCAAGTTAACCAATTTTTGCAAGGTTTTGGAATTGACATGTCCCAAGCATTTATGCCACAAACAGTTTGATTCAAGCAAGTAATAACAAATAGAAATACTAAGTTTGAAAAGACCTTTTGTCTGGGTAACTTTTTCCCACATATATTTTGTTCTTTACTTTTTATAACTTTCTCAAATACAAACATTGTTTTAGAGTCAACACCTTACCATATGTCATTTTCAGAAGGACTTTTCCATAAAATTCAATTTGTTATATATTTACCCATGACCATAGTCTCATCGGTCTAATAAGGGCAATATCACCCAAATGTTTGTGTTACAACACAAACATAACAATTCACTTTTCACCATTGTTCATGTCCATACAAATAAATTTATTTTAATAGACATATATTTTCATGAAAAGTCATAATCTTTTAAGTGACGTTGTTTCATCAAAGAGTATAATTACTTTTAACGAGTAACATAATTTTGTGGTTTTATACTAGTCATATCATATACTATTAAAGAGAGAATCAACGACCACAATATCAAATATACTCCAAGAATTTTGTAGGTCTAACATAACACAAGAATGTATTTCAATTTCATATCTTGTACTTTCAAAATTAAATTAGAAAGTAAGTCTAACTTTTTCTTTATCACAAGTAAAGAACCCCCCCCCTCCCCCCCCTCCCCCCCACATTTTAAATATGTTCTCAAAATTATTTTTCAAGTATTTAAAATTATTTTTCATATAGTTTTTCCCATACTTTCAAATTGTGTACCATCAAAATACACATTGGCAACACGAAGCCTTCTTTTGGAGAATTAATCCATAGAAACACTCAGTATAGGTACAAAAATCAATAATTTTATGTCACTGGTTTTTTCTCCTTTCTGTCACAATTAGACAGACCACTTAGTATTTAGAATAGTAACAATAAAGATTCAATCTTTATACAACTTATTTCTAGTTTAGCGATGAAATTTTTATATTCTACCAATCCTTAACCGAATGAACCTTGAATTCTGATGAAGTTTTATATTCTTTGAATTAGTTTCACATTTAGACAGAGTAGTAAACCAAAAAGGTTTTGATCTTTAGAAACCTCAAATACAACACCATTTCTATCTAATGATGAACATTTTATCTTTTTCAAATCATTTCGCCTTAACATTCCTGACGAAGATTTTATACTCTTCAAGTCAGAAAATTCATTCAAATGGAGTATTAAACAAATTGGTGAAGTTTTTATATTCTTCAAACCAATACACTTTGAATTGTTCGTGAAGTTCTTATATTCTTCAAACCAAAGGAGTAAAAAATTAGAGGATATTACTCTACAAAAGTCAAACACAATCAAATTTCACATGGACTAGAAAAATACAAAAGTTTTTTTCCTCCTCTAAACAGAATACATATTAATAGTAATAAAGATATATTTTAATATCATCACATAATGACCATCTATCCTAACATTTATGAAATAAATTTCATAACTTATAAAGGATAGAAAAAAATAACAATAAAGGGAAATAAAGATAAAACCTGATTTTTACCCCCATGATTTCTTTATGCTCCTCAAAACTATAGCTCCNTCATCACATAATGACCATCTATCCTAACATTTATGAAATAAATTTCATAACTTATAAAGGATAGAAAAAAATAACAATAAAGGGAAATAAAGATAAAACCTGATTTTTACCCCCATAGAATCATATTTCATTTGTCAGCAATGATTCCATGCAAGTCACTTTTCTTGCTAATTTTTTCTTTCTTTCCCAATTTTCATCATATTCTAATTTCCTTAAAAGACATTGAATTTCAATGAGAAACTAAACTTATATTCAAATATAGTTAGGAGACAACATCTGTTCATTTACTTCTTCTCATAGTTATATAAAACCAAAATTATAGGGAAAAACAAATAAAAATTAAAGTGCATATCTTAACCTTTATGCACAAAGGAATGTTTCTTACTGAAAAGAAAACTGAAGGGGTGCAATGTTTCAATGCATTTGGGAAGAAAATAAAAATAATCTTACTCATCGAAGGAAAACTTACTATAGAAAATAAACTCAAACATATTAGAGTAGTACTAATTCATCCCAAATCTCTTTTATCATATGATAAAATAATTCTCTTTTTCTTCTCCCATTTTCCAACAAAAAGAACACAGAAAATAAAACTAATTTCCTTACCACAGAAAATACCATCAATAATTAATTTCTTAAGCTTGTTATCTCTTGTATTCAGATTAGCAAACCATAAATATTAAAATATGGAAAGAGAAATAACAACCAAGATCAATAGTTATCAACAACCACTAAATATCATTAAGTGTATTTAGAAATTCATTAAAACACCAAGGGTAATCAACAACCATTAAACACCATCAATAGCCACTAATAACCACTGAACAATATTATTTAATTCTTTCATCTTCTAAGGAAACAAAGAAACACAATATTTTCTTCTTTCTTCTTTTAAGGAAATAATAAGTTTTTTTCTCTTTTAAACTGGTAAAAGTAAAAAAACGATTTATTTCTAAACTGAAAAAAAATACTAATAGTCCTTTTCTTCTCCGAACTAGATCAATTAACATGGAATAGTAGGGATCGCAAATTTATTAGCAGAGGCTTTCAATTGTAATATTTAATTCGTAAAAGCATGATTTAACCATATTATAATAAATCAAAGATTGTACCACTAAAAATCCGTAACTGACTCCTCTATTTAATTCCAAATTTTTACCGTTACAACTTATTTAACTCCCCATGTTAGAATTACAGACACCAATCAATTAAATCAAACATCTAAAAAATTTAATCCTTTAATTTTATAATTCACGTGACAGATATACATATAATCCACCTACAATGTTTTCACATGATTACTTATAAGCAACGATAAAGGGGTGTGTTCTTTCTCATATCTGAGATATGGTTCTATCATCTAATTATTATTTCACGGATGTAATTTGTTATTATCCAATCCATTAGGAATATTTTGACTCATCATAAAGTCTAACCTTTTAATAGATTAAAATAATAAAGCAAACTACACATATCATAATAACTACATCAAGATTAAAAGTATAAGCTCATGTAATGGACAAGAGATATTATTTATTGAAATTCAGAACCTCAATACATATCCCAATTTGGTCCGTTCAATACATGCAAAGTGTACTAACATAAGAAGTTGGAATTTTACCATTTCCATAATTAAGATTGAATTATATTTAATTTTGTGTTACAATCATCATGATGTTTCACCAACTTCATCTTTGATTGTGAACATTTAATTTCTAACTTATAAGAATCGACAATTTTAATCTTCCGCGTATGAGTCAAACAACTCCATACCCAAAAAACCTCTACAATATAAGTAATGGACACACATATAAACACAATGATCTATTCAAACAAAGACTTCATTGTAATAATTAACATAAAATGTAAAGTCTTTATAAAGGATTAAAATCAATACTATAACTCAGCCATATGGTTATTAGTATATCCCAACAATCTCCACACATAGACTTATAGCCATGCATGTACAATTTTAACACCCATTTCATCCACATGCTTATCAAAAGACTTCTAGGTAAGCCTTTGGTAAATGGATCTGCCAAATTGTTGTTTGATTCAATCTTCAAAACTCTAACATCACCCCTTTGAGTTATATCACGAATCAAGTGATATTTCCTATCAATGTGCTTACTCTTTTTATGGCTTCTTGATTCTTTTGAGTTGGCAACATCACCACTATTATCTCAATAGAGTGTGACTGGTGCCTCAATAGAAGGAACCACTACAGGCTCTTTTAAAAAAATTATCAGCCAAACAACCTCTTTAGCTGCCTCAGAGGCTGCTACATGTGGTGGAATCAGCAACACATGATTTCTTTATGCTCCTCAAAACTATAGCTCCACTTCTCAAACTAAATCCATATATGAGGTCGATTTTCTAGAATCTCTATTTGACTGGAAAACTAAATCTATATATCAAATAGGTACAAGATTGCCAGGGTGGAAAACAAGCATATAATCCCTAGTCCTTTAAGGTACTTGATAGTATACTTCACTACAGTCCAATGTTCTTGCCTAGAAATCTGCAAACCATGCCTACAACAAAGCAGATATCCGGTCTAGTGCAAAACATAGCATACATGAGACTCCCTACAACAGAAGCGTAACAGACCATCTTCATCCTCACTATCTCGTCAGTTGTTTTGGGCGACTGATTCTTTGATAAAGTAATTCCTTGTCTAAAAGGAAGAAACCCTTTTTTGGAATTTTTCATGCAAAATCTCGCAAGAATAGTATCAATATAAAGTACTTGAGACAAACCTAATATCCTTTATTTGCGATCTCACAAAAGCTTAATCCCAAGTATATGAGCCGCTTCTCCTAAGTTTTTCATATCAAAATGCGAGGACAACCACTCCTTAACAGAATTCAAGATGCTAATATTATTTCCTATGAGCAAGATGCCAACTACGTAAGGAATCAAAATTGTTACTCTGTCTCCCTCCCATTTCTTATAGATGTATGATTCATTTTCAAACTGATCAAAACCAATTGTTTTAATCGAATTATAAAAACAAAAGTTCCATGCCCGAGATGTCTGATTCAATCCATAAATGGATCTCTTAAGTTTGCAGACCATGTTTTCATTGCCATTTACCATGAAATCTTCTAGTTGTGTCATATAAATGCACTCATCAAGATTTAAGTTCAAAATTACGATCTTGACATCCATTTGCCAAATCTCATAATTATAATGAGCAGCATGGATAAGAGAATCCTAATGGATTTAAGCATGGCTACAGGGGAAAAAGTTTCCTCATAATCGATTCCTTCTTTTTGGGTAAACCCTTTTGCAACAAGACAAGCCTTAAAAGTTATCACTTTTCCATCCACACCTCTCTTTTTATTGTAGATCAACTTACCACCAATAAGCTTAACACCTAGTGGTGGTTCCACAAGATCCTAGACTTTATGTGAGTACATAGATTCCATTTTAGATTTCATAGCAATAACCCACACTTCAGCATCTTTATCATGTAGTGTTTCAGCGTAATTTAATGGTTGTGTATTAGTCTCTTCAGGGATTCTATCATATGATTCTCCCAAGAGAGTAAATCGTTGTGGTGTTCTAATAACTCTCCCACTACGACCACTGGCAACTATAGGATTTGCTACATCTTGACCAAAATTATGAATATTTTGAACTACTTCCTCCACAATTTCAGGTTGCGTGACATTACTCTCACCACTTTGTGGTAGCGAGATGTCTTGAGTGTGCTTTATAGAAACCTCTGTAGTATCCTCTTGAGAAACCTCTTTTCGACCGACATTCCTCCCACTACGTGGATGCAATGGTATGTCAAGAATTGTTTGAGGTAGTTGTGTTGATGTTTCATTAGTAGTTATTCATTTGCTTAGTTCTTATAACACAGGTTTACTTCTAAGAACATGGTTAATTGAACAGTCATGTTCCAGAAACTTGGCATTTGTTGAAACAATTACTTTTTGTTCCTTAGGACAGTAAAATAAACCTCCTTTTGTTTCTTTTTGATATACAATGAAAATGTACACTTCTATCCTTGATTCCAACTTATTTGTTTTCCCTTTTAATACATATGCTAGACATCCCCGAACTCGAATATGGCATAGACTAGGCTTACGCGTATTCCACAATTTAGATGGGGTTAAAGGAACAGATTTGGAAGGAACAAAATTCAGAATGTAATTTGCAGTTTCTAAGGCATATCCCCAAAAGCTAAAAGACAAATCTGGATAACTTAACATTGATCTAACCATTTCCAAAAGAGTTCTATTTCTTCATTCTGCCTCTCCATTTTGGTGTGGTGTTCCTGGGGTAGAATATTGAGATGTAATGTCCGATTCTAATAAGTACTTAATGAATTTCGCCGAAAGGTATTCACCACCACGATCCGATTGTAATGTGTTGATATGTTTACGATGTCGCTTTTTTGTTTCTATCTTGAATTCTTTGAACTTTTAAAAGCATTCATATTTATGGCGCAACAAATAAATGCATTCATATTTTGAGTAATCATCTGTGAAAGTCACAAAAAACTCAAAACCCCCCTCTGTCTCATATATTCATAGGACCGCACATATCAGAATTAATTAATTCTAACTTATTACTGGCTCTATTTCCTTTTGAAGGGAAATGTCTCTTTGTCATTTTACCTTCTAAACAAGATTCACAAATTGGTTGTGTCTCCACTTTCAACAAACATAGAGGTCCATTAGAAATCAACCGTGAAATCCTATTTATATTGATATGACATAGACGTAAGTGCCATAAGTAAGTTTCACTCAATTCATAAATACTTTTTCTCTTATGAGAAATATCAATATTATTTAATTCATTTTTGTAGCATGTCATGGGAAACTTCAAATAGAAATAGATGATGTATTTTAGGAGCATTATGAATGAATTGCTTATTGTACTTAATAACAACACAAGTATTTACAAATAAAACTACATAACCAGCATCTATTATTTTTGAAACAGAAAGTAATTCCTTCTTATCGAAGGTATATAAAGAACATCTTTTAAACACAAAATTATGGAACTACTAAAAGAAAAAATAGATGTTTCCAATTGCTAGGAATGGTGTTGGTTCCCCATTCGCCTGAAAAATTCAAACATCATTCTAACTTAGCCATTGCGTTTCCTGAAACCCTTGCAAAGAGGTTCAGACATGGACAATGCTCGTTTTGATCTACAGCCCACAATTAGGTGGAAACAACGACTAAACAAGTTTCAACGATATTTAAACAGGAATTACCTTTGTTCTTCATTTTGTCTTGGTAATCAGGGCATTCACTACTAAAAAACTGCCAAAAAGAGACGGACAAAAGAGTCGCAGCCCATAATTAGGTGGAAACAGCCACTAAACAAGTTTCACTATTTTGGAAATTATTTTTTATGCAAATCCAGAAAAGCGACGGACAAAATGACCCTGTCTTTCGCTTTTCTGGGTTTTTAAAAAAATTAAAACCGAAAAAGACGTCGGACAAAACCATGTTGTTCGGCACTTTTTCTGCAATTTTTTTGACAGCAGAAACTAACCTACAATTCAATTCAATTCAATTGATCTATACTATTAAGCCCAATAAAAAAAAACAATTATAAACAATCTACACAAAACATAAAACAAGAAACTTAAAATAACATTCAGAAGTATGTAAATCAAAATTTAAAGATTTATAAGTCTTTCAAAATTTGGTTCAAAATTTGTTTCAAAATTACAAAAATTTCATAAAAGTTCACCGATGTTAACTAGGGAGTGGGTCCTACACAATCATCCTCACTATCAGTACTGTAGTCGTCACTTTCCTCGGGAGCCGAAGTAGTAGATACACGAGCAAAGTTCATCACTTGTTTTTAGATTTGATGAACGGTCTTGCTCATGCTTTCTTATTCAACTACTCTTCTCTGCTCCGACTCTGCCAGTGCCGCTGTAAGTTTAGCTAATTGATGGGACATAGCAGCAATTTGAACACCGTCAAGTGCCTCGGCTTGACTTGACGATCCAATTTCTTCTAAGCCTGACTGGAGTCATCTTACATTGTTTTGAGAGACTATACCATCGACTCTACCCTTGTGTGCCCCCCCCCCCACCACTTTTTCTTTCCAGATCTGGGTGGAAAATTCAGATGTCATTTCGATCGAACTATCTAGATTCTCAGCGACATAATGCTGAAACTCATTCTGCATACTAAATATAAAAATTGACATCAATATATATACATATCATAAATATATTCATGATTAATATATATTATTCATATTAACTAACTTACAAAAGTTTGTTCGGCTCTTTCCTCCACCCACACATCCGGATCCGAGTCAGTTTCTTTCTTCCTGACATGAGTCTTCTTGAAAACCTCCGGTGCAGTGGGAGTGCATCCCAATTCTTTTTCCTATAAATAAAAAATTGATATTTATAACGATATATATGAATCAACTAATTATTTATTTAAAAGTTTGGATTAGAACTAATTACCATCTCTCTTGCAATTGTTCCAATAGACTTTGCACCTCCGGTGTGCAACGAGCCACCCTTAAGACTGCCTCTAGCCTTTTTGGCTTGGTCTGATATTGCCTTAAACTTGTCTGTGTTCCAATAACGACCCAGATCATCAAAAACATGTGGCAACATCCAATCCGGACGTTCAGCAGTATCCCAAACATTCTTTAGCCAGACAGACAGTCTGGCAGATGCCTTCCTCTAAAATGTGGTCGAAAGGACATGATTGTGCCTCGGCTCCCAAGTACACATAGTCTGAATAAAAAAAATTGAATAACGTTAATTAGATCGATAGTGAAATAAAGTAAACTACACTAAACTTAACTAAAAAGTATATACCTTAAAGTTATTAAACATCGCCTGGCGTATACTATTTGGGATCTCGCCCCAAGAATGATAAGCCTTTGTATATAGTATCCTAACACAGTCTTTTAAAGCCCGGGCAGCATCCTTTGCCGAATGCCACCTGCAAAAAACATAATAAATATGATAGTTCATGAATTATATATTAAAGTAACAAAATTCTTTGAATATATTTGATATTGTGATCGTTGAGTATCTCATTAATAGTCTATGATATGACTAGTATCAAATCATAAAAGTATATTTCTCGTTCAAAGGAATTATACTCTTTGATGAAAAAATGTCACTTAAAAGATTATGATTTTTCATGAAAATAAAATAAATTTATTTGTATAGACATGAACACTGGTGAAAAGTGAAGAGTTACGTTTGTGTTGTAACATAAACATTTGGGTGATATTGCCTTTATTCGACCGATGAGACTATGGTCATGGGTAATTCTATAACAAATTGAATGTTATGGAAAGGTCCTTCTGAAAAGGACATGTGGCAAGGTGTTGACTCTAAAACAATGTTTGTATTTGAGAAAGTTATAAAAAGTAAAGAGCAAAATATATGTGGGAAAAAGTTACCCCGACAAAAGGTCTTTTCAAACTTAGTATTTCTATTTGTTATTACTTGCTTTAATCAAACTGTTTGTGACATAAATGCTTGGGATATGTCAATAACAAACCTTGCAAAAATTGATCAACTTAGAAGTACTTTTGCACAACTTTTTGTGAAATAAATCAAAATGTCAAGTATGTGTTGAATCCAAGTATGTTAGGCATACTTATAATTATTTTGAAAGGAATTTTAATCCCTTAAATTGATTCACACTGACATTTGTGATATGAAGTCAACACCATCTCTTGGTTGGGAAAAGTGTTCATAAATTTTATTGAGAATTGTACTAGATATTGTTATGTCTATTTGCTATATGGTAAGGATGACTTAATAGAAACAGATAGCGAATATAATACTAAAGTTGAATATCAGTTGGATAAAAAGATTATCATGATTAGAAGTGGTATATGTGGAGAATATGAATCTTCTTTTGTAGAAATATATTTGGAAAATAGAATCATCCATCAAATTACTGCACATACTCACCTCAATCTAATGAAATTTTTGACAGGAAAAAAATGAACTTTGAAGAAAATATTGAATGTTCTACTTATAAGTTTAGGTTTACTACAAAATTTGTGGGGAGTGCTATCATTATAGCAAAAGAGAACAACAAAAGGTTTGTCAGTTCAGAAAGATAGAATTTTTTTTGTTTGTTAGTGAAGGGAGTAACAAATAAAAAAATTTGTTTGTTAAGAAAGAGAGCAACAAAAAGATGTGTTTGTTCATGCTTTGTTGTATCCTGATAGAGAATTGTTTGTCGTCCCTTATAGTATATACAAGAATTAACTCTTGAAAGCTAGTGATCTAGCAATTTCCAATACAGTCTATTCCATATGAGAAATGGAAATGAGGGAACTATTCCCAAATGGGTCAAAATAGGACCTACGATTGTGGATTGTATGGTCATTGGATATGCTACAAATTGTAAAGCATGTCGATTTATGGTTCATAAGTCTGAACTATCGGATAGTCAAGTGAAGAGTCTAAACGACCTTTGAAAGAACCAAAGGAGTATGTACTTAATAAAGAGATCCAGAGGCGTCGTAAATGTCAATTGACAAATTACTTCCTTCGAGTTTGATTTTGTAGCATTTCTTCTTGAAAATGAGTCTCCTAAATTAGAAGAAGTTAGGTCCTCTGTGAACTCATTCTTTTTGGGAAGAGGTTGTCAACAGTAAGATAGGTTCAATCTTGAGAAACCATACTTGAGAGTTGGTTGATTTTCCTCCAGTAAATAAACCTTTGGATTCAAACTGGATCTACAAAAGGAAAACAAAGTTGATGAAACTATGGACAAATGTAAAGAAAGACTTGTTGTCATAGGCTTTAGATAATAATAAAGCCTTGAATATTTTGACACAAAATAACCACTAAGTAGGATTACATCAATTCAGATGTTAATTGTGCTAGTTGCGGTATATGGCCTTCAAATTCGTCAAAATGGATGTGAAACATTTTTTTTAAGATGGAGAATTTGCGGGAGAAATTTACATGGAACAACCTCAGGGCTTTGTGGTTCCTGGTAATAGAAAGTCTATACAAGGAACAACTGAGGGCTTTGTGATTCTTGGTAATAAAAAAAAGTCTATAAACTTGTTAAGCCACTTTGTGGACTTAAAACAAGTGCCCAAATTATGACATCTGAAATTTGACCAAACTATGTTGGCAAATGAATTCAAGATTAATGAATGTGATAAATGTTTTTACATTAAAGACAATCCAAATCATAAGGTCGTTGTTTGGATTTAAGTTGATGACATGTTGATCATCAAAAGAGACAATTCTGGCATAAAAGCTACTAAGCATATGCTAGAAAGTAGCTTCGATATGAAAGACATTGAAGTTACTGTTGTGTTTGAAAACGTACTTGACAAGTTCAAGTATTTGGATTTTAATATTGATAAGACTCCAATAAATGTGAGCTATGTATTTCAAAAGAATGAAGACAAAAGTGACTCTAGATTATGCTAGAGTATTGAGAAGTATGATATATATCTTGAACTGTATGTGATCAGATATATCATGTGATATTACTAACCTTAGTCAGTTCACGAGTATTCTCAATCAAGCTCATTGAATGACAATATAAGGAGTTTCGGAGTATTTAAAACATACTTAAAAAATATTGCTTTGCATTATAACTAATAATCAATAGTATTGGAAGAATATAGCGATGCAAATTGAATTACCAGGACAAATGAAGTAAAATACACGAATCGATATGTACTTTCTCTTGGTGGAGGAGCAGTCTCTTGGAAATCATCCAAATAGAAATGTATCGCTTTCTCTACTATGAATATGAGTTTATCACTCTAAATAAGGCTGGTGAAGAAGTTGAATGACTCTAAAATTTTTTGAAAGATTTTTGGCCCAAACCTTCAGCTCCAGTATGCATACACTGTGAAAGTTAATTTGCAATAGGTAGGGCATGGAACATGATGTATAACGGAAAGTCTCATCATATATGACGTATACATAATATATATAGAGAACTAATCTCTAGTTGAATTATCCTAATTGACTATGTAAAGTCAAAGGATAATGTGTCAGATCCACTAACAAAAGGCCTAACTAGAAAGGGAGTTGATAGATTGTCCAAGGAATGGGACTATGGCCGAGGACAAATCATTGTGCTAGTAACTCTACCTAGAAGACTGGAAATCCCAAGATCTAGGTTCAAGGAGATCAAACAAAGTCATTGATAATGGTCCAACATTGTCAAAATATTTTTTATGGTCCATTCTCATGATAAGACAACGGTAAGTAACAACGATAGGCCATTAGGAGTTTTTAATGATTTCTAAGTTTGATACATGTTATGTTAAATGGCATGAGTATCTACGGGATAACACATTTATAAATTACCTATGTAAGTGTGAAGTGTAAGCAGCTTCAAGGAGAATCCGGTAAGGCCAGTTTTCTACGCACTTATAAACCAAGACATGTTCATGGTTGAAACGAACAAAACAATGAGAACCAAAACAGTTCAAGGGTTGCTTGTGTGACTTATATTGTCTAGGTATACACCAAAGCTCGACGGTTTAAAAATATCAAATCTATCGATTAATCGAGTATATCCGATATATGTTCATTACAGAAAGTTCAAAGGGAAACCCACTTATCCAGATGCAATCAATCATTACTTATAAATCACACAGTTTTCATGCATATATTTTAACAATAGTCATTCCCTATTCATGTGGGGTATTTTTGGGTTTTAAAGGTGTTAACAGGAAATGAAGGGTTGTGACTCTCCGAAAGGGTTGTGACTTTACCGAAGGGTTGTGACCTTTATGAAAGGTTGTACCTTTTCAAAGGGGTTGTGACCTTCCTGAAAGGTTGTCTTTTTTTTCAAACAGTTGTGACCTTTACCCTTTGTTGTCTATAAATAGAGAGGCTTTCTCTTATTTTTCTGCATCGAATTCTTCCCTTCTCTTGTATACATTTCTAACAAAACAAAATCGATCGATCATGTCTGTGTATGTGATCTGGTGATGTCATTTTGAGTTCGTTGAAAATATTTATGTTTGAGGTACCACTACTTCTTTAATGGTTAACCATTTTTATCTTCGAAGGAACTAATCTACAACCTTGGGTACTTGAGGGGATTAAATTTCTTAAAAACATACAATGAGTTCTGATGACTCGGATAGTTCATTTATTTTTCTTTTCATCTTTTATTATTTCTAATTTTCTAATCATAATACAAGAGATAACACTAGTTGGAATAGTGGTTTGGAAGGCATGATCTATAACTTTTTTGAATCATTATACACGCCTGAGTCTTATACATGAACCCAATTCTTGATAGGATTGAGGGGAAAATTACAGCAGATCAAAATGCATCCTTGAATCGACTTTTCACTATTGATGAGGTGAAAGAAGTTGTCTTTTCAATGCATTCAGATAAGGCACTAGGTCCATATGGGATGAATTTGAGTTTTATCAGAGTTTTTGGGTTGTAATGGTAAAGATATAATGAATGCGACACTCAATTTTTTGGAAATAATTTTTACAAAATATAGTTTGATTCTAAAAAAGAAGCAACGTGAGCTAGTTTATGATCTAAGACCGATTTCTCTATGTATTCTTATTGATCGTATAGTTTGCAAGATGCTGACAAATCACATGAAATTTTTCTTGGAGGATTGCGTTGCTGAAGCCCAGAGTGCATTTTTCTCTGGAAGATTTATTCCTGATAATGTCATGATTGCTTTTGGGATCAATCACTATTTAAAGGTAAAACACAAGGAAAGACATGATTTGTTACTTTGAAAATGGACATGAGCAAAGCTTATGATAGAGTGGAGTGGAAATTTTTGATAAAAATGATGATAAAAATGGGATTTTGGTGATATCATCCATCACTAGGCCTTCGACAGGTGGATCCTCTGTCACCATATCGTTTCATCATTGTAGCAGTGGGTCTTTCAGCTTTGGTAAGTGCTCATGCCCGCCAAGGAACTCTTCATGGAGTGAAAGTCACTCGAAAAGCTCTACCTATTACTTCATTTATAGCAGATGAGGCTGTATATTTTTTTAAAGTTATGGAGTCGGAGGCTAATATTTTCAAACAGTATTTACTCCTATATAAAACTATTTTTATGAATTTTTTTTAAATATATAAAAGACTGTAAAATAAAACAAACAAATTAAAACGAAAGAACCACCAAATATTTCAAAAACACCCTTAAAGTGCTCAAGCCGGCATGTTGACCTACTACTTGCTTGACCACTTGAAGCTCCCTTTTATAGTTTAGTAAAATATATTAGAAAAAATATATACAATTTATCAGACCAAAAAAATATATTAAATAAAAAAAATATTATAAAATATCCTTTTTATCGAAATTAAATTCACTGCATGACTGTTACATCTATGATAAAATAAAAGTACAAGTCTCTCTAGCTTCTAGAAGGAAAATACAATCCCAAAGATTAAAGATAAAAAAAAACACAGAGCCAATTTATTACTCATGCATAATATTATTGAACTCCGTAATATATTTGATGCCAAAGTACTAGCCCCTGTAAGTTTCACCTGAGATTAACAATGCATTGTTGAAGTTTCAAGGTTTATGTAAAAAAAATAAAAAAAAAATAAAATATATATATAGTGAAATGTCAGTAGCTATATATACAATTCTCAAACCAAAAAAAAAAGAAAAAAAAGAATGTATCTATTGTTTGCGAAGTGAGTACCGGCAAAAAGCGGTTCTTGTAGTACTCAACCATTTTCTCCTTGTAACAGCTCGGAAATTCTATGACTTAAGTTAGAGCCTCACCTTATGAATAATGACTTAAAAATAGTCAAAATGATGTTTATAAACCTAAACTAATATAATTGACTTGGTTTGGAAGATTAAAGGTCTAAACGTCAAGAAACGACCACGACGTCCGAAAACTAGAGAAGAATGTCTTCTAGTGTGTCCTTAGGTTTTTGGGCAGGTTTGGGACTGTCGTATGATGGTATAATCTGGTGAAAAGATTTAAAATATGTAAATATATGTTCCTAGGGTCAAAAAGTTTGAATAGGATACCCCGGGGCCACCCTAAGTGACCCCGAAGAGGACCCCAACCTTGGCCAAGTAAGCTGCCAAGGCAGCTTGCAAGTTGTGCATAGAGGGAATGAGGGCGCGTTGCACACTTGCTCCCCCAAGGAGCAAAAAGTCAGTTCGTGAAGCGGTCGTGTCGCGGACTCTACTGTCTCAAAATTTAATTCCAAATATCTTCAGGAAACAGCTCCACGTCGCGAAATTGTTCCGCGATGAAAATGCAGAAATTCATAAATCTATTTTTTACTTTATTATAGTGTCCATTTAAGTGAGGGATATTTAGGGTACTTTAGGTGTAACGACCTGGGAACACCCCCTAGCCGTTACATGCATATTTGACCTCTTGGAGGTCTTATACAAGCCTTAGCATTCATTCATTGCATTCGGTAATAAAAACCGTAGGGAATAAAAACACTTTTTAAAACAAATCCATATTACTCATAAAGTCTTTCAAATGTAAAGAAGTAGAATTTCTAAGTCTCATGTACCATCTTAGACATGAATAGAACATCTTAGGGGCACGGCCCTTTACAACAATAGAAAATATAAGTCTTATACAATGTCTAAGTGGAAATACTAGAAAGATAACAACTATGTCCTCGAATATATGAGGACATACCAAGCTTCTTTAGAAGAGTCAATATCCCAAGCTTCGTCAAAAGATCTCCTCACTTCCCACCACCTACACTTATAACAATAGAGAAATATGGAGTTAGTACAATAAGTACTAAGTATGATACCATGCAAGAAAACATGCACAACGGACATTTACGAGAAATGTATGCTTTTAAGACCTTCTTTAACAAACCTTTACAACCACAAGCATAAACCCACATTTCAAGTCACCATTCACAATTAAGACCATATCAACATCATTTACAACTCAATTAATACAAGTGCACAATACTTAAGCAAGATAGCAAAGTAATTCCTTCATTACCATTTAAGCCTCTATCTTAAGTCACCCTAAGCCACACTTAAGTGAATAATGAAGTGACCGCCCATACAACCTCTTCATATACACCTAAGTGTTCCTAAGAGTTACCATAGACAAGGGTTTTATCATTACATTATAACATACAAAGTTAACATTCTTTATAAAACCATTTAAGAGACACACAAGCATATAGGGGATAATCACTTAATAGCCCTAAGACTTAGGGAACTCACTTTAGCATCTTTTAAGCCTACTCGTGCCATGTGTAAATAGCATCTCATACTACTACTTACATGTTGTAGAACCTATCCAATACTAGAGTGCACATCCCACATGTTTGAAATAGGCCTTAACCGACATAGACCACACTAGCAAGGTATGGAATCTGGAGTCTATCCTACTCCGTGGAGGTTGTTCTACTTGCCAAGGGTAGAACCAAAAGAAACCCATGTTGGCACATGGTTTAAGAGATGTCTAAGAATGTTCATTGTGCCTAATCTCATGCTCAACTAGGCCACCATCCTAACCACATCCACTCGGTGCTTAGCCTTGGTTTCCATAGAGTATTCAATCACATATGTACTAGAGAGGGTTCCTTTTCTAGTTCAACCAACTCATAGTACCTCTTCCCATGAAAGGCCCCATTTCTTAGTCATAGCCAATCTAGGATCATAAGGATAGCTCATTTGACTTTCTTAGATAAGGATTCTCATGCTGTTCCGGCTCCATCCATCTCTAAGTCTATCATTTCACTCAAGAAGGGAACATCGCCCTAAGGCCCATCCTTCAAGGTTATACATTTTCTTAGGAAAGCTAGACTGATAAAAAGGCACTATGCTTAAGTCTACCAATTNCTCCATCCATCTCTAAGTCTATCATTTCACTCAAGAAGGGAACATCGCCCTAAGGCCCATCCTTCAAGGTTATACATTTTCTTAGGAAAGCTAGACTCATAAAAAGGCACTATGCTTAAGTCTACCAATTCAAGTCTTGGCCTAGAATTCCTCTTTTAGCATTTATAGGAAGAGCTCCATTACTAAGTGATAGCCCAACCAAACATTCATATATATAATCAAGCTTCCATGACACAAGACAAGATACTCAAGTCTAGCATATGATCTACAACATCATCTTATGAAAACTCATCATAGTCCATCATCACCACATATCACCATTTCAAGAGAGACATGCTTTCACATTAGCATAATAACACTTTATACCTTATCACATTAATACCATTAGAACATCTTCACATTATAGCTTCACATAAACTTTACATATAGCTTCATATAGGACTTTACATATAGCCTCATATATGTATAAAAATACAACAATATAATAACACTCATATATTGCCTTTCATGGCCTCAATTCCCAATAATACCACACAAGAATAAGATATAGCACCTCCATCAAAGGTGGGTTCAACCTATCAACAATAATCAATTCCATAAAGAGAGTTCAAGCTTTCTTACCATAATCCAAAGCCATAGCCAACATCACCAATACTTCACCCATAAGGCTTACTACCCTTAATTCATCCATTATCAACAATTAATCATAAATAAATATTAAACAACACAAGATATATCAATACAATTTGCTTTACACATAATTCCATCAACTTTGAATTTATAGAAATAGACCCACTTCATAGCAACTTCAAGATTTTAGTGAAAACATGGATTCTTGAATGAAGTTCATATAAAATTATCAATTCTACTTTAATTCACCAATATAATGCTTTTGAAAACAATTTATCAATGAACCCATGCCTAGAATAGAAATTAGGCTTTTTGTTCTTTGAAGACTTTTGAAACCCTTTTGAATGGACTCCTTGAAAGAAAGGATAATCAAGAATCAAGGGTCACCATAGCTTAGACTTGATGAATCCCACGAAAACTTGATGAAGAAAGCTTGAAATCTAAAACCCTAGGTTCCACCTCTCCTTCTTCCTTGAGTTGAGAGAGAAATATTGAGAGAGAAGAACTTTGGAGTTTAATTTGGGAAAAGATAGTAAAATGACTTGTTAAAAGACTTAAAAGCTTATATATTTATCATATAAACCATTTAAAATCAACCCCTCATAATGAACAATTAAAATGAAATTACTTAAAAACCCTTCTCTTGAGGCAGCCCATCACGGACCACGCCCAACTTAACGGGTTGTGAGGGGCACCACGGCTCGTGGTGGTTCCCGTGGTCCTTGAGGCAGTGAGCCTCCCTCACTTGCCAAGCCCTCCAAGGCAAAGTCAAGTTCACAGAAGCTCCCACGATCCGTGGTCAACACCACGGGTCGTGGTGATGCTCGTGAACTTGGAGGCAGTGGCTTGGCTAAATGGCCTTGCAAGTTTGCAACCAAGTGACCTTCACGGCCACTTTCATGAGCCGTGGTCATGACCACTAGTCGTGAAGTGGTCCGTGGTCATGAGGCAGTAGCTTGGCCAAAGTTGAGCAAGCTTTGTCCCCTTGGCTTGGCACATGCCTCTTCCTTAAACCATCATTTAAAAACACCTTTTTAACATAGACTCTAGCACATGCCTTTACGTTGACTAACGAAACTCTTTTAAACAAGACTCGGGACAACCATACTCCATCAAAACACATGTGAAGCTCTAGTTCTTCCTACTTCATTTTGAGGGGCGTTACATTAGGGGACGTGTATATAATGATTTTTTAAGTCAATTTACCTCACTTTTATCACTCAAACACAAAACCCCAAAGATCTACACCTAAAGTTCCTCCTTCTCTCTACTCTCTCTCTTCTCAAGAACTCCATTGAAGAAGATTGGAGCTTCAAGAAGAAGACCAACTCTCCAAGGTTTCAACTCGGATATTCGTGGTTAATTCGTCAATAAGGTATGGTTTCTTATCACTGTTGGGATTCCTTTCCCCAAGTGGCCCCTTCAAGATGAATTTCAAAATCTCCAATTTCTAGGTTTCAATCCAAAAATGTGGGTCTTCTTTCTAAAGCGAAATTGATGTTATAAACTGACTTTGATTGATGTTATACGAGCAATTATGGATGAATTTATGTTGTATTGGTGGTTTCTTGAAGAATTCCCCATGAGACCGATGTTTCTCCTTCTTTTCCTAATTCTAACCCTAGTTTGTGTTGGATATTGAATGAAGGCTATGAATTGAATGTGATTTTATGCAATTCATGTTTGTATGAGGATTTTACCCTAGGTTATGTATAATTTCTATGAAATTAGGGTTGAGTCTTTGAATGAAGCCTCGAAGGCTATGAAGGGAATATGTCAATTGCTTATATTAATGTTGATTATGTTATTACTTCATGAATTAACTTGTATTATGTATTGGTTATGAATTGCTTGGTAATTGAAGTATGGATGTCCAACGAAGGGCAAGAAGGTATGAAGGTTGGTTCTTCTTTGAACTCAAATATGAAAGGTGAATTACTTAGATTGTAATGATGTTATACCTAATGTGTTATTGTGGTGTTGATGACCTAGTTTCCTCATCCTTAACCCTCTACACTTGAATTAGCTATGAAGTATGTATGTATATTCTGGTATGATTGTTATAATATTGAAAGGTAGGTCTCATGATTGTAGTGTAGTGTAAAGTGAAAGGTTTACTCACTTGCAAAGTGTCTCTAAAGTGAAAGGATTGTTACTCACTTATGAACACATATGAGCTATTATGGTAAGATGTCTACTTAAGAGTCTAGTAAAGGCTAATGTGAACTTATGTGATGACTAAAGATGATTACTAAAGGGAATTAGATGCTTAGCACCGAAAGGGCATGTAAATGAGATGGGGTTCTCACGTCTTGTAAGTTGGCTCCCCACATGGGTTTCCTTACAGCAAGTCTAGATTACCTACGGTATGTTCTAGAAGCAATCTCCTTAACCCTTAACTATGTGCCCACATAGGACTCTAGCTTAGTGGATCCACCTAGATAGCTATGTACGAATGGTTACACCTTAGGCAAGTGTTAACCCTCTCTTTTCGGTGTGGGAGTAGAACACCGGATTCCATATAGCTCTCATGGTCTATGTCGGTTATTGTAATATTTTCTTAATGTAAAAGTAATTGAAAGGATGGAAGCCGTGAACTTTTACTAGGGCTTTCTTAAGGGTTTCGACATAGTGTAAGGGAGGGTATGTGACTTCTCTTGCACATTGTACTTGTGGAATCCTAAGAGATGGTTGTAGTAGTGTTCTCTTCTGATTATGATTATTATGACTTATGTATGTTGAAGCTATATTATGTATGATCATTATGAATGTGGTAAGTTCTTATGAAATATGATCTTATGAACGTATGCATGAAGTAGGTTGCTTAATGTGATGCTTGTCTTTGAATAGGGTTATCAGGTTCTATTCTTTGCATTGCACTAGTATTGCTTGGGCTGTCTACATGTTGGGATGATATTATGTTTGTTTGGACTATGATACTTAATTATATGCATATTGGATTTACTTGGCAAAAAGCATGTTTTGAATAAAATGTCCTTTTATGCATGTTTCAATGGTTTTTATACATAGTAGCCATACGTAGTACGTGTGTTGTACTAACCCATATTTTCTCTCTTTTACCAAACATTTAGGTTCGGGCCGTTGAAGATTTAAGCTTACTTTTCAAGACACTTGGAGTTGCTTCCCCAAGTTGGTGAGTCATTAAGTTCGAGGACAAGACCCTATGATCTAGCTTCTATGTTTAGTTCTTTGCTTATGTTGAAAGACATTGTTGTACTTCCTATTTTCAAGACTTCTTATTGATGTAAGGGCTAAGTCCCATTTTCGATAGTTCTATGTCTAGATGGTGCATTGTGACGAAGGTAGATTCTATTTTTCATGTATGAAATGAAGTTGAACTTCCAAAGTAAAAGTTTTATCTTTTCCATGATTTTATTCTATGATACATGTTATGGTGAATGTTAAGGGCTTGTATAAGACCTCTTCGAGGTCGAATACGCCAGTAACGACTAGGGGGTGCTGTCGTGTCGTTACAAACTTGGTATCAGAGCATAAGTTTGAGAATAATGTAGGATTCATGTCACAAGATATCACACGACTAGAGTCTTGTTCATGGGTGTGAAGCGCGCCACATTTATTAATGAGAGGCTACGAGATGCTTAAGAACTTTCACTCTTTTGTTATTCCATAGTAGTGCCTAAGAGTCTTAACTCTATTTAGTCCTTTTCTTCTAATCCTCCTCTTGTGCTTATAGGCAATGAATACAAGAAGGAATAACTCAAGGAGTGTCGGTAAGGAGAATGTGAATGAGGCAGTTCCCATTCAAGCTCCTCAAAACACTGAAGTTCCTATTGAAGAAGAGGCTAAGTCTAATGTTGAGATAAGGTCGGCTATTCATTATTTGACTCAAGTGTTGGCCACTCAAGTTGCAAGGGATGCTAGGGTGCAAGTGAACCCGAATGCTAGCACTACCGCTTCTAGGATAAGGAATTTCACAAGGATGAATCCCCCTACTTTCTTTTGCTCTAAAGTGGAAGAAGATCCACAAGGGTTTATTGATGAAGTGTTTATGGTTCTAGAGGCTATGGGTATATCTTCTCAAGAAAAGGCGGAGTTAGCCGCCTATCAACTCAAAGATGTGGCACAAGTGTGGTATGAACAATGGAAGGAGGGGAGACCTATTAGAGAGGGTCCGATAAGTTGGGCTACATTCAAGATGGCTTTTCTAGAAAGGTTTTTCCCCTTGGAACTAAGGGAGAGGAAAATGCAAGAATTCATCAACCTTCGTCAAGGGGGTATGAGTGTGAAAGAGTATGGCCTCAAGTTCACTCATTTGTCCAAGCATGCTCCTACTTTGGTGTTGGACTCTAGAGCTACAATGAACAAATTTGTTATGGGTGTATCCGATCTTGTGGTGAATGAATGTAGGTCGGCTATGCTAATCCCAAGCATGGACATTTCTAGCCTCATGGTTCATGCCACGCAAATTGAGGAGCAAAAGCAAGCAAGCTGGTAGAGAATTGAAGAGGTCAAGAACCGATGATGGAAATTCTTCCAAGGTTAGGTTTGAAATTCAAGATAAGCCAAATTTCAAAAAGAGGTTTTCCAACCAAGGTCTTCCTAACACTCCAAGGATCAACAAAGGTAAAGTGTCTACCCCCACGCCTCAACAAGCAAGAGGTGGTGGTCCTTATTTTGAGAAGCCTATTTGTGCAAAGTGTCTTTTGTAACCCCTTTAGTGGCTATGAAGTTTAATATGCTTCCCGATGTCTTAGATAAACCCTTTACGGTTTCTACCCCGATAGGTGATTCCATATTTGCTAACAGAGTCTATAGGGCTGTCCCATATCTTTGCCCAATAGAGTCACTTTAGTTGATTTGGTGGAACTTGAGATGTTAGACTTTGATGTTATATTGGGGATGGATTGGCTTCATGCTTGTTTTGCGTCCATAGATTGTAGGACCCGAATTGTGAAGTTTCAATTTCCTAATGAACCCATTTTAGAATGGAAGGGAGGAAATTCCGTTCCTAAGGGAAGGATCACTTCATGTCTAAAAGCTTGTAAGTTGATTTCTAAGGGTTGCCTCTATCATATTGTGAGGGTCAAGGATCTTGAGTCTGAGATTCCTCCTTTGGAGTCGGTCCCCGTAGTGAAGGATTTTCCAGAAGTCTTTCTCGATGACTTACCCGGGATTCCTCCCGAACGGGAAATAGATTTCGGCATAGATTTATTGTCGGATACACAACCCATTTCAATCCCTCCTTACCGGATGGCCTCGAAGGAGTTGAAGGAATTAAAAACTCAACTCAAAGATTTGTTGGATAAAGGTTTATCCAACCTAGTATATCTCCTTGTGGTGCACCAGTGTTATTTGTGAAGAAGAAGGATGGATCTATTCGTATGTGTATTGATTACTGATAGTTAAATAAGGTGACCATTAAGAACAAGTATCCATTCCATAGGATTGATGACTTATTTGATCAACTTCAAGGAGCGAGTTACTTTTCAAAAATTGATTTGAGGTCGGGTTATCATCAACTTAGGGTGAGAGGTGTTGATGTTCCGAAAATAGCCTTCCGAACAAGATATGGTCATTCTGAGTTCTTAGTGATGTCCTTTGGTCATACAAATGCCCCGGCGGCTTTCATGTACGTTATGAATCGTGTGTTTAGAAATTTTCTAGACTCATTTGTTATTGTCTTTATTGATGACATCTTGATATACTCTAAAAGTGAGGATGATCACATGAATCATTTGAGTATAGTATTGCAAGCCCTCAAAGATCACCAATTCTATGCTAAGTTTAACAAGTATGAGTTTTCGCTAAGATCGGTTGCTTTCCTTGGTCACATTGTTTCTAGTGAGGGTCTAGAAGTTGATCCAAAGAAAACTGATGCGTTCAAAAGTTGACCTAGACCTTTGAATCCTTCCGACATCCGAAGCTTTTTGGGTTTGGCCGGTTATTACCGGAGGTTTGTTGAGGGATTTTCATCTATTGGATCTCTATTAACAGCCTTAACTCAAAAGAAGTCCAAGTTCAAATGGTCGGAATCTTGTTAAAAGAGCTTCCAATTGTTGAAAGATAAGCTCACCTCCGTTCTGGTTTTGACCTTACCGGAGGGCACCGAAGGGTTTGTAGTATATTGTGACGCTTCCCGAGTAGGTTTAGGTTGTGTCCTGATGCAGTATGGTAAGGTTATAGCTTATGCTTCGAGACAACTCAAGGTGCATGAGAAGAATTATCCAATTCATGACCTTGAGCTAGCGGCCGTAGTCTTTGCTGTAAAGATTTGGAGACATTATCTCTATGGGGTACATGTGGATGAGTTTACCGACCACAAGAGTCTTCAATATGTTTTTAGCCAAAAAGAATTGAATCTTCGACAAAGGAGGTGGTTGGAACTCATAAAAGATTATGATATAAGTGTCCTTTTGCCACCCCGCAAAAGCAAATGTGGTTGTGGATGCTTTGAGTCGTATATCTATGGGTAGTGTGTCACATGTGGAAGAAGAGAAAAGGGAGTTAGCTTGTGATGTACATAGGCTAGCCTGGTAGGGTGTCCGACTTGAAGATTTCCAGAAGGAGGTGTTATTGTCCGTCATAATTCCGAGTCATCGGTTGTTGTTGACGTGAAGTCTAAGCAACATCTTGACCATATATTGATGCAACTAAAAGAGTCGGTTCTCAACAAAGCAATAGAAACTTTCTCTCAAGGAAAAGATGGGGTGCTTAGGCACCAAAGAAGATTGTGTGTGCCGGATGTGGATGGTCTAAGATTGATAATCTTAGAGGAGGCNGCAACTAAAAGAGTCGGTTCTCAACAAAGCAATAGAAACTTTCTCTCAAGGAAAAGATGGGGTGCTTAGGCACCAAAGAAGATTGTGTGTGCCAGATGTGGATGGTCTAAGAGAGATAATCTTAGAGGAGGCCCATGGGTCCCGATACTCCATCCATCCGGGAGCCACCAAAGTGTATCACGAGTTACGTGAGATCTATTGGTGGAACGGAATGAAAAGAGGCATAACAGATTTTGTGGCTAGGTGCTCAAATTGCCAACAAGTCAAAGCCAAGCACCAAGGACTAGGAGGTCTAACTCAAGATATTGACAACCCCACTTGGAAGTGGGAAGAGATCAATATGGACTTCGTGGTAGGTTTGCCTCGAACCACTAGGCAACATAATTCCATTTAGGTCATTGTGGATAGATTGACTAAATCAGTCCATTTCCTTCCCATCAAGGTTTCTTATTTGGCAGAAGATTATGCTAAGTTGTACATTAAGGAGATTGTGACATTGCATGGGGCCCCATTGTCGATTATTTCGGATAGAGGTGCCCAATTTACTTCCCATTTTTGGAAGCCTTTCCAAAGTGGGCTTGGTACTCAAGTGAAACTTAGTACCGCATTTCACCCTCAAATGGATGGTCAAGCGGAACGCACCATCCAAACCCTAGAGGACATGTTGAGAGCCTGTGTCATTCACTTCAAAGGTAATTGGGATGACCACCTACCTTTAATAGAATTTTCCTACAACATTAGCTACCACATAAGTATTGTTATGGTACCATTTGAAGCACTTTATGGTAGAAGGTGTCGATCTCCGGTTGGGTGGTTTGAAGTAGGTGAATTTGCTCTTCCTGATCCCGAGGTAGTCTATGAGGCTACGAAAAAAGTTTGACTTATTAAGGATAGGTTGAAAATGGCTCATAGTCGACAAAAGTCTTATGCCAATAATAGAAAGAGAGATCTTGAATTTGAAGTAGGTGATTGGGTCCACTTGAACATCTCACCCATGAAAGGGGTGATGAGGTTTGGTAAGAAGGGGAAACTTAGCCTCCGGTATGTTGGGCCTTATGAGATCTTGAAGCGTGTCGGAAAGGTCGCTTATAAGTTGAAATTACTCATCGAGTTAGCCCTGGTTCACCCAGTGTTCTATATTTCTATTTTAAAGAAGTTTATAGGTGACTCGGTGTCCATTCTCCCTCTAGAAGGTTTAGGGGTGAATGAGAACCTTTATTATGAAGAGGTTCCGGTTGAAATCCTAGATCGTCAAGTTAAGAAGTTGAGGAATAAAGAGGTTGCCCCCGTAAAAGTCCTATGGAGAAACCACCTAGTTGAGGGTGCAACATGGGAGGCTGAGGCCGACATGAAGTCCCGCTACCCTCATCTTTTTCCTCCTACTCCTAGCCGTAGTTGAGGTTAGTAGTCTCTCTTATTTGGTATAAATAAAAAAATCATGTGTGTTGATGATTATGACATGAATTCCTTGTATGTGCATATTTTTGTGAAAATTCATGCTTAAAGTTGTATTTTGAGTTGTCATGAATTTTGTTTCTCATGATTGAAATTACACCCATAGATGTTGTGTGATATTGTCTTCATGAGAGTTGTAATGAGCATGCTTGATGTTGTCTTGCTAAAGAAATGTCTTGTTGATTGCTTAACATATATGTTGATGCTCATTGAATATGGAGAAGGTAGTTCCTCCTATACTTATGTGAAGTAAAGAGTTTAGAGCATAGTGATGTTGTGGATTAAATCCCTATATGATATGATGATATGATGTTGTTGATGTGACTGGTTGTTGTGCTGCTAGTTTGATTCATTGTCTCCCTAGAAAGAAGTTCAAGTGACATTCGGGGATGAATGTTCCTAAGGGGGGATATTGTAACACCCCGAAAATTCTATGACTTAAGTTAGAGCCTCACCTTATGAATAATGACTTAAAAATAGCCAAAATGATTTTTATAAACCTAAACTAATGTAATTGACTTGGTTTGGAAGAGTAAAAGTCTAAACGTCTAGAAACGACCATCCGAAAACTAGAGAAGAATGTGTTCTAGTGTGTCCTTAGGTGTTTGGGCAGGTTTGGGAGTGTCGTATGATGGTATCATCGGGTTAAAAGGTTTAAAATAGGTAAGTATATGTTTCTAGGGTCAAAACGTTCGAATACAACTCCCCAGGGTGACCCTAAGGGGCCCCGAGGAAGACCCCAACCTTGGCCAAGCAAGCTGCCAAGGAAGCTTGCAATTTGTGCATAGAGGGAATGAGGGCTCGTCGCGCACTTGCTTCCCCAAGGAGAAAATATTCAGTCCGCGACGCGATCCTGTCGCGGACTCTACTGTCTCGAAATTTAATTCCAAATATCTTCAGGGAACAGCTCCGCGTCGCGGACTTGAACTGCGATGAAAATGCAGAAATTCATAAATCTATTTTTTACTTTATTAAAGAGTCAATTTAAGTGAGGGGTATTTAGGGTACTTTAGGAAACGTGTATATAATGATTTTTTTAAGTCAATTTACCTCACTTTTATCGCTCAAACACAAAATCCCAAAGATGTAAACCTAAAGTTCCTCCTTCTCTCTACTCTCTGTCACTTCTCAACAACTCCATTGAAGAAGATTGGAGCTTTAAGAAGAAAACCAACTCTCCAAGGTTTCAACTCAGATTTTGGTGGTTAATTTATCAATAAGGTATGGTTGCTTATCACTTTTGGGATTCCTTTCCCGAAGAGGCCCCTTCAAGATCAATTTCAAAATCTCCAATTTCTAGGTTTCAATCCAAAAACGTGGGTCTTCTTTCTAAAGTGAAATTGATGTTATAAACTGACTTTAATTGATGTTATATGAACTATTATGGATGAATTTATGTTGTATTGGTGTTTTCTTGAAGAATTCCCCATGAGGCCCATGTTTCTCCTTCTTTTCATAATTCTAACCCTAGTTTGTGTTGGATATTGAATGAGGGCTATGAATTGAATGTGATGTTATGTAATTCACGTTTTTATGATGATTCTACCCTAGGTTATGTATAACTTCTATGAAATTAGGGTTGAGTCTTTGAATGAAGCCTTGAAGGCTATGAAGGGAATTTGTCAATTGCTTATATTGATGTTGATTATGTTATTACTTCATGAATTACCTTGTATTATGTATTGGTTATGAATTTCTTGGTAATTGAAGTATGGATGTCCCATGAAGGGCAAGAATGTACGATGGTTTGTTCTTCGTTGAACACAAATATGAAAGGTGAATTAATTATTATGTGTTATTGTGGTCTTGATGACCTAGTTTCCTCATCCTTAACCATCTACACTTGAATTAGCTATGAAGTATGTATGTATATTATGGTATGATTGTTATATGATTGAAAGGTAGTTCGATTGTAATGTAATGTAAAGTGAAAGATTTACTCACTTGCCTAAATTGAAAGGATTGTTACTCACTTATGAACACATATGAGCTATTATGGTAAGATGTCTACATAAGAGTCTAGTAAAGGCTAATGTGAACTTATGTGATGACTAAAGATGATTACTAAAGGAAATTAAATGCTTAGCACCGAAAGGGCATGTAAATGAGATGGGGTCTCACGTCTCGTGAGTTCGGCTCCCCACATGGGTTTCCTCACGTTTAGCAAGTTCGTATTACCTACGGTATGTGTTGTCTCATGAGATGGAAACCCCCACGTTTAGTAAGTTAGGGTTTCTAGAAGCAATCTCCTTGACCCTTAACTATGTGCCCACATAGGACTCTAGCTTAGTGGATCTACCTAGATAGCTATGTAAGAATGGTTACACCTTAGGCAAGTGTTAACCCTCTCTTTTCGGTGTGGGAGTAGAACACCGGATTTCATGTAGCTCTCATGGTCTATGTCGGTTATTGTAATATTTCCCTAATGTAAAAGTAAATGAATGTATGAAAGGTGTGAACTCTTACTAGGGATTTCTTAAGGGTTTCTACATAGTGTAAGGGAGGGTATGGAATTCTCTTGCACATTGCACTTGTGGGATCCTAAGAGATGGTTGTAGTAGTGTTCTCTTATGATTATGATTATTATGACTTATGTATGTTGAAGCTATGTTATGTATGATCATTATGAATGTGGTAAGTCATGATGAAATATGATCTTATGAACGTATGCATGAAGTAGGTTGCTTAATGTGATACTTGGCTTTGAATTGGGTTATAGGGTTCTATTCTTTGCATTGCACTAGTTTTGCTTGGGCTGTCTACATGTTGGGATGATATTATGTTGGTTTGGACTATGATACTTAATTATGTGCATATTGGATTTACTTGGCAAAAAGCAATTTTTGAATAAAATGTCCTTTTATGCATGTTTCAATGGTTTTTATGCATAGTAGCCATACTTAGTACGTGTATTTTACTAACCCATATTTTCTCCCTTTACCCAAACATTAAGGTTCGGGCTGTTGAGGATTAAAGCTTACTTCTCAAGACACTTGGAGTTGTTTCCCCAAGTTGTTGAGTCCTCAAGTCCGGGGACAAGACCCTATGATCTAGCTTCTATGTTTAGTTCTTTGCTTATGTTGAAAGACATTGTTGTACTTCCTATTTTCAAGACTTCTTATTGATGTAAGGGCTAAGTCCCATTTTCGATACTTCTATGTCTAGATGGTGCATTGTGACGAAGTTAGATTCTATTTTTCATGTATGAAGTGAAGTTGAACTTCCAAAGTAAAAGATTTAAATTTTCCATGATTTTATTCTATGATACATGTTATGATGAATGTTAAGGGCTTGTAGAAGACCTCTTCGAGGTCGAATACGCCAGTAACGACTAGAGGGTGCTCTCGGGTCGTTACACTCCTGTTCCAAGACTTTTGTTTGCTTGTATCCGTCAAGCTTGTTCATTTCCTACGAGAAGATTAATCAAGCTCAATTAAAATAGAACAATGATGTAGGAGGCATCCCACTTTCACGCTGCTGGATTAGGATAAGACTGCACACCAAAGGGGTGTAATGTATGTAGTCTACCCTAACACAAATATCAGTGGTTGATTCCATGGTTTGAACCTGTTATACATAACATATTATGTTGCTCGGACTCTTAAAAAAAGTCAATGGGTGCATCAAAAGTGAAGAGTCTGCGCAACTCATGACTCAGTAGTAACGCAGAGACAACTTTATTGTTGTTCCAAGGCTTCACTTCATTATAAAGCACATAAATTATACATGAAAAATGCACCAACCAGCTAGCGTTGAGGTTTACACTATCACCAAAAAAAACAAAGGCAATTTTAACATGCCTTAGTCCCATGCTTTCCAAGTGCAAGCCATGAACCTTTTTCTATTGTGATGAACATTCTATGATACAACATCTAATACAACTAATTAAGTTGATGAATAATAAAATTTGTTATACAATATAAAAATATTAATCATATTTTACACTCCATATATAATATAAGTCCTACCTAAATCCATTTGGCTAGTTTAGGCCTCCCGGTTGTGATATCATAGTTAAACCCCTCTGGCTTAAAAATATGGAACCTTTCAATAACTGGAGCATATGTTATGTCAACCTAGCAAACCAGAGTTTTCATATCAGCACAAACTCTCTATGAAATTTGAAATTCTTGGAAAAAAGTACACCCACAGTACTCGGTACTGCTTGTCGAGTATGTTTTTGGGAAAAACTACCATCTCACATGACACATAATCGGAGAGGAAGAGAAAATTAAATATAGTAATGACCTGACTGAATTGACAGAGGAAGAAAGGCCCACCGTCAAATTTGTGGAGAGCAGTTTCTAGGTAATCAAAATGTGCACCCGGTACAAGTGTGAATACCATTAACTTACATAAGAAACATTTAACAAATAAAACATAATGAGTTTCAACGAACAAAAGCTCAAATCCCACCAGCCAGTGTCCGTGCATTTTTTGCGAACGATCTGTATACTATTGGGACAAAATATTCTTCAGCAAATTTTTTCTTTTCGGGGTCCTGTATTAACTTGCCAATATTTTATTGTTATCAATTTACTGCTTAAGATTTTCCTACACAAATAGGATAATAATGAAATTTTGCAGCTTACATCCGGCAAGAGTGATGGTCCTTCAAAGTTACTATCAACATATTTAACCAGATCCAAACTCTCTCCCGTCGCTTTGTTATTGTCCTCCAGGGATGGCACCTGTGAAGAGTAGAAAATATAAATAACCAGAAGCATAAAATGAGATGCATGCTCTCCCAAAGATTTAAACAATCACTTGCTTCACTCAGATGAATGATAAGACTAGAGCATTTATGCACTAGCTCAGTCAATATTCATTGAATACAAAGAAGAAGAGAAATCCCTTTCCCAAAAATTCATGGATATTTTCTTCAGGGGTTCTCATACAATTTACAACGAGGCCAAATGCCTCTGTCAAATTCTTAGCTCAAGATTTTCAAATACATGTGAATTGGGCAAGCGAAAATGAATGTTGGTATTCTGGAAAATTACCTTATATGTGGGGTAAACTTTTTCCTTCTACCAATCAGGCCTGTTCTGAAGATCAATTGGAACTAACTTGATCATGTCTTGCGAACCCTGCAATCCAAAATGTTAGAAAATTTATCTAGGCAAACAAGACCATTGCCAGGTATAAGAACACACAGACTGAATAATTCCAACAATAATAGAAATTACTTCCAAAATGAAATTAACAAAAGACATCAATAAAATAAACAATTCTAATTAGTAGCATTTCCTTTCTGAGGTGGATAGAACTTTTGAACTATGGGTGCATCCAAATCGAATATTTTAGACATAGAATGTGTATATGTAAATGAAAGATCATCAAAATTTTAACGCATATTAAAATCCAAGAGAAGACCCAAAGCTTTTTGTAGATAAGAATTGTATACGAAGAGTTTAAGTATTATGTCTATTCGCGAGAATTTCTTCTCTCCGGTCTAGCAACAAACAACCCCTTGTAAAGGGTTCCAACCCTATCTGAATTCTAAGAAGTTGTTGCTTTTCATCAGTCGTTGCCCACTAGCCTTTTCTCAACCTAGTAAAGGGGCTGCTTGTTGTAGCGCACAGTGTACTAGTAAATACGAAAAGAAAATTGAGAACTACTGACTCTTTTTCATTTTATGTGACAGTATTTGACTGGACATGAAATTTGGAAAAGACAAAAGATTTTACCCTATATCAAAAGTATCTTTTGACTTTCGATCTAACACATGTCATGACATTTTTATAGCTTTAAAGATATGCAATTACGAGTAAAATGGTAATTTCTAGGTTAAAGAGTCTCCAAATATAGAAAGTTGTCCCTGTTTTTAGAACAAACTGCAAAGAGAAAAGCTAGATAAAGTAGAATAGAGGAAGTGGTATAAAGGTGAACCTTAACATTCCTGGTAATCCACACACGTTGAGAATAGGGGCATTGATAATTGATATACAACCTTCAAAAAACACAATCGAGTCAGATAACAATCTTCAGTCGGAGAAATAATATGGTGATGATGACAAAGAACACATTATTCATAAGGCAGACAAAAAACATATTTTCTTAAGGCAGACCAGAAAGAAATTAAGAGAAAATATTTAGTTAATCCTGGTAGTTCCATCAAAAAGTGATGAGGGTTGGGAAGTAGAATCCAGAGATAGTGGTAGAAGTTCTTGTACACTTCTGTGCAAATAAAAGAATAACCCCATGAACATCCATATCAAAAGCAAACTGAAAAAATAACAATTTGCATACAACATACGTATACAAGGATTACTAAATCCAAAATTTAAAATCAGTGGTGTTGTTGTATCACATACTGATGAGTCCACAAATTCGACTCATTTAGGGATTTATTTTGATAAGAATAGTCTCCTCGAATGCTTATTTTGTCTAAATATCTGATGAAAAGTCTTAAGTTTTAGTGAAAGCATGGACACTTAGGCGCAAAAAGGAACAAAAAGGCTAAAAAGAACGACGAAGGTGAAGCTCGAGCATCGCCAAGCACACTTGGCAATTCACTGAAGGGATTTACTCCACCCTTTGTTCCAGTACGCGAAGCCCTAAAGGAGAAGGATAAAAAAGGCAATGAAAGGAGCGGTCGGCTCTTCGCCGAATAGTTCCAGGAAGCAGTACTATACTGCCCAATGGTCCAGAACGTGAAGGTGCTAAAGGTAAGCATGAAATGGCGATGAGACAGACGTAGGGCGAATCGCAGAAGTCATTAGGCGACATCGACTAACTTTTCCGAAAGATCTGCCAACACTATTTTCTGAAGTATATAAGTATTGAACTTATTATTATTTTTAAGGGTGGAACTTTTATTTTTAATTTCCAAAATAGAATAGTACTTTTTAGATATTTTCTCTCAAGTTTGGAGAGGGTTTTTGGGAACTTGAAGAAAGTAGTTCATCTTCTCCAAGTTGGAAGTGGGTCTTCTCTATTCTTCTTCCTTTGCTTAAATTAAGGTTTAATTTCTTATACCCATTTTATTTTACTATCATTTTAGGTGTAATTTGTTATTTCTTGATGTGTGGCTAAAAACTCCATTCTTGGGGTACGATTTAGCAAATATATGTTGATATTATTGTTGGGTCTTGCTTGCTGATAGGTTAGATGTAGTTTAATGGTGATTTCACCTACTGGTTGGGGTTCAATCTAAAGGGTTTGTAGTTGCAAATGCAAAGTCACTCATGTGTTTTCAGCTTGCCCGAGAGGGAGGTGGCGAAACCATGACCACTAGACTGATGGTCTAAGGAGTGGGTCGACATGATGTTCAACCCGAGTGGGTGAGCCCTAGTCCCATATCGTAACACTCAGCTTGATAGAGTGAGTGGGGTAAGGGGTAGGCTGGTCTTCATGCGACAAATGGGTGTCCGAGAGGAACGCATTTGAAACGGGGTAAGTTGCCTGAGAGGGAACTTGTTTCCATTTAAAGCTTAGCCAAGTCACTATTATCTTAAAAATTTATGGTCAAAAGCATGTACCCAACTATTTATCTCAAATTGTATTGTGGTCACACCCCAAGAATATTTCCCCATACTTGATTTTCTTGTTAATTTTTGCTACTTTTACTACTTGTAACAAAACCCCAAAATCGATATTTGACACTTTCGTGTCAACCCTTTTATTTACTATGTTTTTATTCGATAACGTCTTCATCTATGACTAGTTAGAGCTAAATGTTATTTTTCTATCAATTTCCAAAACTACTCCCTTGGGACACGACCCCAACCTTTAGTTGGGTTACTATACTATCGATGATCGTAGACACTCATACCGTAGGTTAGTGTCATTGGTCACGATAAGCATCACATACACGCACACAAACCCCAAACCCTACCTCTCGCTTCATCATTTTTTTTCTTTTTATTAAATGGCAAATCAACTAGTTTCATGAGTACCTCCCACCACCATCAACAACAACAAGTACCAGGTAACACTTCATCTTCTTCTTTACATATAAAAGGTACTCAACTCAAATATCCTATGGATAAAGAAATGAACTTTGTAGCTAACTCAACTCCTCAGAAGACCATTGATTAATAAATCACTCAACACTAAAGCTGGAAATTTAAAACATGGACAATTTCATATGGAATTTAATATAAGGACTTGTTCACTAATTATGCCGGTTCACCAAGACCTCTTTCCTCTCCCTTCTCTACTAGCTCGTAGGGGTCGGACCCCCACAAAGGGAATTTTATATGGAAACCACTATCTGTTGTTGCACTTATCTTGTATCGTGCTATTTTGTTGTTTTATTTTTCATAAAATCTTGCTTTAGATACTTTTATTTTGAGTCTAGAGTCTATAGGAAAGAACCCTCACTACCCTACCCAACATTTGAAACAACAAATGGACCTCAAACATAGCTCAATCTCTTAATCGGTACCTCCATAAATGATTAATGTTAATTACTAACCATTTTGAATAAATTAAACACATTTGATGAACAATTAACAAAAAATTAAGCAAATGATGGCTTACAGGGAAGCCATTGATGCTGATTTTTTTCTGGAATGGAAGAAGACTCGGAAGATTCTGGATATGTGAAGCGATGAAAACAAGAATTTTGGGAGGTTTTATATGAAGAAGTACAAGTTGTGTGAGCAACATAGTGATGAAGTGAAAGGCTCATTTGCTATTAATACTATTCAATGTCTAATACATTTTCCAGAACATTAAATTTAATATACTCAAAGGGTACTATTGTAATTACCCCTATTATTAATTATTTCTAAAGGTGCGTGTTAAATCAATAGTGGACAACTATTGTTAGCCAGATGGAGTATTTCATAATTTTAATCTATATCCCAATAAGATATAAGTCAAATTCATCTTAAAATTTGTATCAAAATTAATTATTTTTTATAATGCTTACAAAACAATAAACTAAATCAAATTTTTCATCAGTCCGAAAGTAGACCAATTTTTGCATACTTTCTATAGGGTTTGTTTGGTAATTATATGGATTTTTTAAAGTTTACTATTTTAGTTAAATTAAATTATTCTGTTTAGCAATTTAAAAAAAAAACCTAAAAATGCTCGTGATCAGTATTTAAAGGACAAAAAAATAAATCTACTTTAACTAAATACACAATAATTTTGGCTATCAATTCACAAAATTACGAGAAAATGAAGGAAATTTTTAATGTATGTGTAAGGTCCATAGTAGAAAAATGGAAATAAACTTCATCGACCACGTGCAATTTATGATTCCATACAGTTAGTACCACATGCAATTTATGAATTCCATACAATTAGTTGTCTATTTATTTGCATTCAAAAGAGCAACATTGTTTTTATAATTAATTACAATATGAAAAGTTAAATGATGCATATTGTAACACCTTAGGAACCTAGCAGACTGAGCTACAGAAACTTGGGTGAACCACGGAGGGGTTCATGGACCGTGAAAGGGACCACGGTCTGTCGACCTGCTCGTGGTTCACATCCAACCAGCGTGGTAGACCATTGTGCCCACCACGGGGAGTGGTCCCACTGATGAGCCGTGGATTGGCCCGTCAAGTCAAGCCAGCAGACCCCCTAGCCCAAGTGAAGAACCACGGCGAGCTTCACGGTCCGTGAAGAGGACCGTAGAGGGGAGTACTCAGGCCAGCAACCACGACCCACTCGACGGACCGTGGTTCCATCAATTGTCCGTTAGTGGCTCCATAGGTGGGCCTCGTCAGCTTTTAAGTCAGGGTAGTTTTGGTCTTTTCGTGTATGCATAGAGCCTCTAAACTACTTTATTTAACATCTAAACTACATCGTTTTACTCTAATAATCTAGTCAGAACCTACTCAAAACTTTCATTCTCCAAAAATCATCCAAGTTAGATCCAACAGATGAGAAAGAGGCGACAATTTCTTTCAAGAACAACCAACAGTGTTCTTCAAGCTTCATCCCCGAAATGCAAAAGATTTCTCCGTTGTTTTCGTCACTTGGTATGTGGGATTTCACTAGTGGGTTCCTTTCATCAACTAGGTCCCTAGAATTAATCCAGTTCCTTGATTCTATATAGCTTATCTAGACCTATGGTTTCTAAAACATTGGAGATTTGTCGGGATTTAGCTGTTATAATATTCTTAATAGAAATATCATGTTTTTTTTTGGAAGGTTGTTTAATTCCTTGTACCAAACTTAGAACCCTAGTTTGTGTAGATTCCATTAATTCATGAATTACAGTTGCTAGGTCAATTTAGAAGATAATCATGCTCCAAATTTTGAATGTCACATTATCAGTATATTAATGTTGAATTCTCATATTGCATGTCAATATTTTGAGCAATTCTGTATTTTAGTTACATTTCAGCCATATACATATTCAGTTGGGAGTAGACTTAGCACCGAGTTGGACTAGGGTTTAGCGGATCCTCATTGTCCAAGAACTACATACCCCCGTAAGAGTATAAGTCTCCTCTTTTTGGCATCGGATTTAGTAATCATGTCAGTCATGCCTTTTTACCCCTAGCAAGGTATATTTGGGTCCTCTCGATGTGGTGTATACATCGGACTCCACGCTTAGATCACGTGGTTTATGTCGGTTAATAGTAGCTTTCACAGTCAGACTCTTTGGGCATTTGACCAGGTTTTTAGTATATACTTTAGCATTTCAGTTCAGTATATACTTGGACATTGCATTCAATTTAGCTTTTCAGTTATATTTTAGTATTTACATTCTTGCTCAGTTTACTTCAGTGCTCAGTTATGCTTTGTTCAACTTATATATATTTTTTCAACTTAATATTTATATCCTGCATGCTCAGTATATTCAAAGTACTGACGCATACTCTGCGCTACATCAGTTTATGATGTAGGTTCAGGTACTCAGCATCCAGATCACACTTAGATCAATTCTCAGTTCGCATTCAAAAGCGTCAGTGGTGAGTCCTTATTTCCAAGGACAATAGACATGCTTTTATTTTAGTCTTCACTTTCAGTTTTAAATTGTTTTAGAGTTTGGTGGGGACATGTCCTAACAACTCAACTCATTAACAGGATTTTCAGACATAGTAGTAGATTCATCTTGAGTTGTTAAGTGGTGTTTCAATTATCCACTGTTTTATCTTCTGCGTAGTGCATGTCTAATTCTATATTTCTCAGTATGCTTGATATATGATAGACACAGGGTTAACTTGTGGTCACTCGTGATACTAGGTCCCATGTAAAGTCAAGGGGGTAGCCTCGGGGCACAACAAACTTTGTGGTAGAGCTATGTTCAAGAGTCCTAGGATGACTGAAAGCCGCACTAGGTAGAGTCTTTTTCATGGGTGTGAAGCACGCGACATCTATGAGGGGGAGGCTACAAAGTGTTTTATTAAAAACTTCACTATCTTTGCTATTATTATCGTGCGTGAGGTATGATTCAACTTCTTCTTTCTAATCTGTCGTTATGTATTTTAGATCATGCCTTCTTGTAGAGTCAACACACGGTATCCTAATTCACGGAATGCTAACGCAGTTCCTCTAGTCCCGAACCATGAGGTTATGAATGCAAAATTTCGTAATGCGATACAACTTTTGGCTCAGACTGTGGCCAATCAGTACAATCAACATGCCATAGTTTCTGCAAAAACTAATGATGGATTAGCTGCAGCTAGGGTTCGAGACTTTGTTCGGATGAATCTACCATAGTTCTAGAGTCGAAGGTTGGTGAGGACCCATAAAACTTCATTGATGAAATCAAGAACATCCTAGAGGTAATCCAAGTAACTAGAAATTAGAGGGTGGAGCAGGCATCCTACCAACTTAAGGATGTGGCTCATATTTGGTTAACTTAGTGGAAATACAAAAAGGGTGCGGATGCAACTCTTCTGACTTGGGCTTATTTTACTAGAGCTTTTCTACATAGGTTCTTCCCAAGAGCTTATGAACTTAAGGCAAGGTTCAATGTATGTCCAAGAGTACGGGCTGAAGTTTACCTAACTCTCCAAGTATGCTCCACACATTGTTCCTGATCCAAGGATACAAATGAGTAAGTTCTTGTTAAGGGTATCCGATCAAGTAAAGACCGAGTGCAGTGATGCTATGCTCTTAAGGGATCTGGATATCTCTAGACTAATGACTCATTCTTAGGAGGTTGAGGGAGATAAGCTTAGGGAATTGGCTAAGGATAACAAAAAGGACAAAATAGGAAATTATGAATACTCAAAGCAAAAGTCAGACGGTGGAAATCGCTCACAATTTCAGCAAAGGTCTACAATCCAAGCACCTTCATCAGCTAGTACTCCATCCCCTAGGTTTCGAAAGAATTAAAAAGATTGGGTATCATGCTCTAAGTCTTAGGGGAGTGCTTCAGGTAACAAGACTTTCTCGACTTGTCCAAAGTGTGGTACCATCCGGGTGAGCGTCTTGTAGGCAGGGAAGGGTGGTTTCAGTGTGGTCAGTCTGTCCATAGGTTGAAGGATTGCCAAGTTCTAGGCAGGGGTAAGGAGGTAACAACAATAGGGATCAATCTATAGCTTCAGAGCACCAACAGGTCGCCCTAATCAATAGGGTTCTTCGCCTGGTACAACTGGCGGTCAGCGGATGCTACTAATGAGGAGATCAAGGCTTATGATAAATTGGTCAAGGTTGATGAGATGGCAAGGTGCTACATTATTGCCTAAATAGAAAATGTCTTGCAACTTCAACATCAGTCTATGACATCTGCTTACAATATGCTCGAATCTCTAAAAGAGATGTTTGGAGAGTAGGATTGTGCTACCAAGCAAACTGCAATGAAGGGTTACTTGATCACCCAAATTGTTGAAGGATCACTTGTCAAGGATCATGTGCTTAACATGATGAGTTAGCTGAATGAGCTGGAGATACTTGGCACTGCTATTGATAAGGAATCTCAGGTGGAGATGATCCTCCAAACTCTGCCAGACAGTTCTCAACAGTTTCCCTTGAATTATAATATGAACATGATGGATTCGTCTCTTGCAAAATTATTGAATGAATTGACTGCGGCGGAATCCATTATCAAGCAGAAAACTCTTCCCTCTGTGGCTTACATGTTGGACAAACATGTCACTTCTTCGTCTAAGTTGGCTATAGCCCAAAAGAAGAAGAAGTCGTGCAAGGTTATGGCACCTGGAGGTTCTAGAGGTGGTGTGGCTAAGCCTAAGGTCAAGTGCTACCACTGCAAGCAGCCTGGTCACCACAAGAGGCAATCCCCTGAATATCAAGCCAAAATGAAGAACAAAGATAATTCTTGTTTAAATATTGTTGAAAGTTACTTAGTGGTTGTTTCCACATAATTATGGGCTGTAGATCAAAAGGAGCACTGTCCATGTGTAAACTTCTTTGCAGGGGTGTCAAGAAACGTGATGAAGGTGAGAACGAAGTTTGCATTTTCAGGCGAATGGGGAACCAACACCATTCCTAGCAATTGGAAATATCTCTTTTTCCTTTAGTAGTTCCAAAATTTTGTTTTTAAAAGATGTTCATTATATACTTTCGATAAGAAGGAATTTGCTTTCTGTTTCAAAAATAATGGATGTTGGTTATGAAGTTTTATTTGTAAATAATTGTCCTATTATTAAGTACGATAAGCAATTCATTCATAGTGCTCCTAAAATACATCATCTATTTGTATTTGAAGTCTCCCATAACATGCTACAAAAATGAATCAAATAATATTGATATTTCTCATATAAGAAAACGTATTTATGAATTGAGTCAAACTTACTTATGGCACTTATGTCTATGTCATATCGATATAAATAGGATTTCACGGTTGATTTCTAATGGACCTCTATGTTTGTTGAAAGTTGAGGCACAACCAACTTGTGAATCTTGTTTAGAAGGTAAAATGATAAAGAGACATTTCCCATCAAAAGGAACTAGAACCAATAATAATTTAGAATTAATTCATTCTGATTTTTTAGGTCCTATGAATATATGAGACAAAGGGGTTTTAAAGTTTTTTGTGACTTTCACACATTACTACTCAAAATATGGATACATTTATTTGTTATGCCATAAATTTGAATGCTTTGAAATGTTTAAAGAATTCAAGATAGAAACGGAAAAGTGACATGGTAAACATATCAACACATTACAATCAGATCGTGGTGGTAAATACCTTTTGGCGGAATTCATTATGTACTTATCAGAATCATACTTTACATCTCAATATTCTTTCCCATGAACACCACAGCAAAATGGAGTGGCAGAATGAAGAAATATAACTCTTTTGGAAATCGTTTGATCAATGTTAAGTTATCCAGATTTTTCTTTTAGCTTTTGGGGACATGCCTTAGAAACTGCAAATTACATTCTTAAATTGGTTCCTTCCAAATCTGTTCCTTTAACCCCATCCGAATTGTGGAATGCGCACAAGCCTAGTTAATCTATGCCATATTCGAGTTTGGGGATGTCTAGCATATGTATTAAAAGGGAAAACAAATAAGTTGGAATCAAGGACAGAACTGTGCATTTTCATTGGATATAAAAAAGAAACAAAAGGAGGTTTATTTTACTGTCCTAAGTAACACAAGGTAATTGTTTCAACAAATGCCAATTTTCTGGAACATGACTCTTTAATTAACCATGTTCTTAGAAGTAAACTTGTGTTATAGGAACAAAGCAAAGGAATAACTATTAATGAAACAACAACACAAGTACCTCAAACAATTCTTGACATACCATTGCATCCACGTAGTGGGAGGTATGTCGGTCGAAAAGAGGTTTCTCAAGAGGATGCTCCAGAGGTTCTCAAAAGCAGAATCAAGACATCTCGCTACCACAAAGTAGTGGGAGTAATGTCGCGCAACCTAAAATTGTGGAGGAAATAGTTCAAAATGTTCATAATTTAGTTCAAGATGTAGCAAATCCTATAGTTGCTAGTCATCGTAGTGGGAGAGTTATTAGAACACCACAACGATTTACGCTCTTGGGAGAATAATATGATAAAATCCCTGAAGAGACTAATACATAACCATTAAATTACGCTGAAACACAACATGATAAAGATGCTGAAGTGTGGGTTGTTGCTATGAAATCTGAAATGGAATCTATGTACTCAAACCATGTCTAGGATATTGTGGAACAACCACTAGGTGATAAACTTATTGGTTGTAAGTGGATCTACAAGAAAAAGAGAGGTGTGGATGGAAAAGTGAAAACGTTTAAGGCTCGTCGTGTTGCGAAAGGGTTTACTCAAAAAGAAGGAATCGATTATGAGGAAAAATTTTCCCCAGTAGCCATGCTTAAATCCAATAGGATTCTCTTATCCATTACTGCTTATTATAATTATGAGATTTCGTAAATGGATGTCAAGACCATTTTTTTTAACATAAGTCTTGATGAGTGCATTTATATGACACAACCAGAAGATTTCATGGTAAATGGCAATGAAAATATGGTCTGTAAACTTAAGAGATTCATTTATGGATTGAAAGAGGCATCTTAGGCATGGAACATTTGTTTTGACAATTTGATTAAAACTTTTGGTTTTGATCAGTTTGAAAATGAATCATACATCTATAAGAAACGGGAGGTAGATAGAGTAACATTTTATATTCCTTACGTAGATGATATCTTGCTGATAGAAAATAATGTGAGTATCTTGAATTCTGTTAAGGAGTCGTGTCCTCTCTTTTTTATATGAAAAACTTGGGAGAAGCGTCTCATATACTTGGGATTAAGCTTTTGCGAGATTGCAAACAAAGGATATTAGGTTTGTCTCAAGCACTCAATATTGATACTATTCTTGCGAGATTTTGCATGAAAAATTCCAGAAAGGGGTTTCTTCCTTCTAGACAAGAATTACTTTATCAAAGAATCAATCGCCCAAAACGACTGACAAGATAGTGGGGATGAAGATGGTCTGTTACGCTTCTGTTGTAGGGAGTCTCATGTATGCTATGTTATGCACTACACCAAATATCTGCTTTGTTGTAGGCATTGTTTGCATATTTCTGGGCAAGAACATTGGACTGTAGTCAAGTATATTATCAAGTACCTTAAAAGGACTAGGGATTATATGCTTATTTTCCACCATGGAAATCTTGTACCTATTTGATATATAGATTCAAATTTCCAGTCAAATAGAGATTCTAGAAAATTGACCTTAGATATGTATTTACTTTGGGAGGTGGACGGAACTATTGTTTTGAGGAGCATAAAGCAATCATGTGTTATTGATTCTACCATGAAAGCTGAATATGTAGCAGCCGTTGGTGTGGCTACAGAGGCTTTTTGGCTTAGAAATTTTCTAAAAGAGCTTTGACTGGTTCCTTCTATTGAGGCACCAATCACACTCTATTGTGATAATAGTGGTGCAGTTGCCAACTCAAAAGAATCAAGAAGCCATAAAAAGAGTAAGCACATTGAGAGGAAATATCACTTGATTTGTGATATAACTCAAAGGGGTGATGTCAGATTTTTGAAGATTGAATCGAAAAACAATTTGGCAAATCCATTTACCAAAGGCTTACCAAGAATTCTTTTGATAGCATGTGGATAAAATGGGTGTTAAAATTGTACATGCATGGTTATAAGTCTATGTGTGGAAGATTGTTGGGATATACTATTAACCATATGGTTGCGCTATAGTATTGGTTTTAATCCTTTATAAAGACTTTACGTTTTATGTTAATTATTATAATAAAGTCTTTGTTTGAATAGATCATTGTGTTTATATGTGTGTCCATTCTTATATAGTGGACGATTTTTGGGTATAGAGTTGTTTAACTAATACGTGGAAGATCAAAATTGTCGGTTCTTATAAGTTAAAAATTAAATGTTCACAATCAAAGATGAAGTTGGAGAAACATCTTGATGATTGTAACACAAGATTAAATATAATTCAATCTTAATTATGGGAATGGTAAAATTCCAACTTCTTATGTTAGTACACTTTGCATGTATTGAACGTACCACATTGGGATATGTATTTACAGGTTCTGAATTTCAATAAATAATATCACTAGTCCATTACATGAGCTTATACTTTTAATCTTGATGTAGTTATTATGATATGTGTAGTTTGCTTTATTATTTTAATCTATTAAAAGGTGAGACTCTATGATGAGTCAAAATATTCCTAATGGATTGGATAATAACATATTACATCCGTGAAATAATAATTAGTTGATAGAACCATATCTCAGATATGAGAAAGAAGACACCCATTTATGGTTGTTTATAAGTAATCATGTGAAAACCTTGCATGTGGATTCTATGTATATCCATCACGTAAATTACAAAAATAAAGGATTAAATTAATCAATGAATTAAATTTTACAGATGTTTGATTTAATTGATTGGTGTCAGTAATTTTAACATGGGGAGTTAAATAAGTTGTAACGGTAAAAATTTGGAAATAAATATAGGAGTGCAGTTACAGATTTTTATTGGTATAATCTGTGATTTATTATAATATGGTTAATTCATGCTTTTACGAATTAAATATTACAATTGAAAGCCTTTGCTAATAACTTTGTGGTCCCTACTATGCCTTGTTAATTGATCGAGTTCGGAAAAGAAAATGACTATTACTATTTTTTTCAGTTTAGAAATTAATAGTTTTTTACTTTTATTAGTTTAAAAGTGAAAAAACTTATTATTTTCTTTAAAGAAGATAAAAAGAAAATATTTTGTTTCTTTCTATCTTTAGAAGATGAAAGAAGTAAATAATAGTATTCAATGGTTATTAGTGGCTATTGATGGTGTTTAATAGTTGTTGATTACCCTTGGTGTTTAATGACTTTCTAAATACACTTAATGTTATTTAGTGGTTGTTGCTAACAATTGATCATGGTTGTTATTTTTCTTTTTATCTTTTATTATTTCTGGTTTACTAATCTGAATACAGGAGATAACAAACTTAAGAAATTTATTATTGATGGTATTTTCTGTGATAAGGAAATTACTTTTATTTTTTGTGTTCTTTTTGTTGGAAAAAAGGAGAAGAAAAAGAGAATTATTTTATCATATGATAAAAGAGATTTGGGATGAATTAGTACTACTCTAATATGTTTGAGTTTATTTTCTGTATTATGTTTTCCTTCGATGAGTAAGATTATTTTTATTTTCTTCCCAAGTGCATTGAAGTGTTGCACCCCTTCAGTTTTCTTTTCAATAAGAAACGTTCTTTTGTGCATAAAGGTTAAGATATGCACTTTAATTTTTATTTATTTTTTCCTAAATTCTTGGTTTTATATAACTATGAGGAGAAGTAAATGAACAACTATTGTCTCCTAACAATATTTGAATATGAGTTTAGTTTCTCATTGAAATTCAATGTCTTTTAAGGAAAATTAGAAAATGATGGAAACTGGGAAAGAAGAAAAAAATTAGCTAGAAAAGTGACTGGCATGGAATCATTGCTGACAAATAGAATACGATTCTATGGGTGTAAAAATCAGGTTTTATCTCTATTTCCCTTGATTGTTATTTTTTTCTATCCTTTATAAGTTATGAGATTTATTTGATAAATGTTAGGATAGATGGTCATTATGTGATGATCTCAGAATATATCTTTATTACTATTAATATGTATTCTATTTAGAGGAGGAAAAAAAACCTTTGTAATTTTCTACTCCATTTGAAATTTGATTGTGTTTGACTTTTGGAGACTAAAATTCTCTGATTTTTTACTGCTTTGGTTTGAAGAATATAAGAAGTGCACGAACAAATCAAATTGTGTATTGGTTTGAAGAATATAAAAACTTCACAAATTTATTAAATACTCCATTTGAATGAATATTCTGACTCGAAGAGTACAAAATTTTCATTAGGAATATTAAGTCTAAATGATTTGAAAAAGATAAAATCTTCATCGTTAGCTAGAAGCGGTGTTGTATTTGAGGTTTCTGGAGATCAAAACCTTTTTGGTTTACTACTCTGTCTCAATGTGAACCTGATTCAAAGAATATAAAACGTCATCAAAATTCAAGGTTTATTCGGTTAAGGATTGGAAGAATATAAAAACTTCATCGTTAAACTAGAAATAAGTTGTAAAACGATTGAATCTATATTGTTACTATTCTAAATACTAAGTGTTCTACCTAATTCTAACATAAAGGAAAAAAACACCAGTGACATAAAATTAGTGATTTTTGTACCTGCAATGGGTGTTTCTATGGATTGAATCTCCAAAAGAAGGTTTCGTGTTGCCAATGTGTATTTTGATGGTACGCAATTTGAAAGCATGGGAAAAAATATATGAAAAATAATCTTAAGAACATATTTAAAATGTGGGGGGCTTCTTTACTTGTGATAAAGAAAAAGTTAGACTTACTATCTAATTTAAATTTGAAAGTACAAGATATGAAATTTAAAGACATTCTTGTATTACGTTAGACCCACAAAATTTTTGGAGTATATTTGATATTGTGGTCGTTGAGTCACTCTTTAATAGTATATGATATGACTAGTATAAAACCATAAAATTATATTACTCATTCAAAGGAATTATACTCTTTGATGTAAACATGTCACTTAAAAGATTATGATTTTTCATGAAAATATGTCTATTAAAATAAATTTATTTGTCTAGGTATGAACACTGGTGACAAGTCAACTGTTATGTTTGTGTTGTAACATAAACATTTGGTTGATATTGCCCTTATTCGATCGATGAGACTATGGTCATGGGTAATTCTATAACAAATTGAATGTTATGGAAAAGTCCTTCTGAAAAGGACATATGGCAAGGTGTTGACTCTAAAACAATGTTTGTATATGAGAAAGTTATAAAAAGTAAAGAACAAAATATATGTGGGAAAAAGTTACCTGACAAAATAACTTTCAAACTTAGTATTTCTATTTGTTATTACTTGCTTGAATGAAACTATTTGTGACATGTCGATTACAAAACCTTGCAAAATTTGAACAAGTTAGAAGTTTTGACCAAGTTTTAGTGCAATAAATTAAAATCTCAAGTATGTATTGAATCGAAGTATGTTAAGCGTACTTATAATTATTTTGAAGGGAATTTTAAACCCTTAAATTGATTCACATTGACATTTGTGATATAAAGTCAACACTATCTCTTGGTTGGAAAAAGTGTTCATAAATTTTATTGACAATTGCACTAGATATTGTTATGTCTATTTGCTAAATGGTAAGGATGAAGCAATAGAAACATATAGGCAATATAAAACTGAAGTTTTTTTTGGATAAAAAGATTATCATGATTAGAAGTAGTATATGTGGAGAATATGAATCTTCTTTTGCAGAAATATATTTGGAAAATGGAATCATCCATCAAATTACTACACATACTCAGCTCAATCTAATGAAATTGTTGACAGGAAAAAAAAAACTTTGAACGAAATATTGAATGTCCTACTTAAAAGTTCAGATTTACCACAAAATTTATGGGGGATGCTGTCATTATAGAAAAAGAGAACAACAAAAGGTTTGTCTGTTCAGAAAGAGAGAATTTTTTTGTTTGTTAGTAAAGGGAGTAACAAACAAAAACTTTTGTTTGGTAAGAAAGGCAGAAGCAAAAAGACGTGTTTGTTCAGGCTTTGTTCTATCCTAATAGAGAATTATTTGTCGTCCCTTAAAGTATATACAAAAATTAATTCTTGAGAGATAGTGATCTAGCAATTTCCAATACAGTCTATTCCATTTGAGAAATGGAAATGAGGGACCTATTCCCAAATGGGTCAAAATATGACCTAAGACTGTGGATTGTATGTTCATTGGATATGCTACAAATAGTAAAGCATGTCGATTTATGGTTCATAAATCTGAAATATTGGATAGTTAAGTAAAGAGTCTAAACGACCTTGGAAAGAACCAAAGGAGGATGTATTTAATAAAGAGATTCAGAGGCGTCGTAAATGTCAATTGACAAATTACTTCCTTCGAGTTTGATTTTGAAACATTTCTTCTTGGAAATGAGTCTCATAAATTCGAAGAACTTATGTCCTCTGCGAACTCATTTTTTTTGGGAATAGGCTGTCAACAGTGAGATAGATCAATCTTGACCAACCATACTTGAGAGTTGGTTGATCTACCTCCAGGAAATAAACTTTGGGTTCAAAGTGGATCTACAAAAGGAGAAGAAAGTTGATGAAACTATTGAAAAATGCAAAGCAAGACTTGTTGTCATAGGCTTTAGACAATAATAAAGCCTTGAATATTTTGACACAAGATAGCCACTAATTAGGATTACACCAATTCAGATGTTAATTGTGCTAGTTGCGGTATATGGCTTTCAAATTCATCAAAATGGATGTGAAACATTTTTTTTTTAAATGGAGAATTTGAGGGAGAAATTTACATGAAACAACCCAAGGGCTTTGTGGTTCCTGGTAATAGAAAGTCTATACTAGGAACAACCCGAGGGATTTGTGGTTCCTAGTAATAAAAAGAAAGTCTATAAACTTGTTAAGTCACTTTGTGGACTAAAAACAAGTTCCCAAATTATGACATATGAAGTTTGACCAAACTATGTTGGAAAATGAATTCAAGATTAATGAATGTGATAAATGTTTTTACATTAAAGGCACCCAAATCACAAGGTCATTGTTTGGATTTACGTTGATGACATGTTGATCATCAAAAAAGACATTTCTGGCATAAATGGTATTATGCATTTGCTAGAAAGTAGCTTCGATATGAAAGACATTGAAGTTACGGATGTGTTTGAAAAGGTACTGGACAAGTTCAAGTATTTGGATTTTAATATTGACAAGACTCCAATATAAGTGAGCAATGTAGTTCAAAAGAATGAAGACAAAAGTGACTCTAGATTATGTTATTGTATTGAGAAGTATGATATATATCATGAAATGTACACTATCAGATATAGCATGTGATATTAACCTGAGTCAGTTCACGAGTAATCTCAATCAAGCTCATTGAATGACAATTAAAAGAGTTTTGGAGTATTTAAAACTTACTTAAAAACTATTACTTTGCATTATAACTAATATTCAACAGTATTAGAAGACTATAGAGATGCAAATTAAATAGCCAAGTCAAATGAAGTAAAATACAAGAGTGGATATGTACTTACACTTGGTTAAGGAGCAGTCTCTTGGAAATCATCCAAACAGAATTGTATCGCTCACTCTACTATGAAATTTGACTTTATCACTCTTAAAATGGTTGGGGAAGAAGTTGAAAGACTATGAAATTTCTTGAAATATTTTTGGCCCAAACCTTTAGCTCTAATATGCATACACTGTGAGAGTTAATTTACAATAGGTAGGGAATGGAGAATGATGTATAACAGAAAGTCTGATCATATATGATGTATACATAATATCATTAGAGAACTAATCTCTAGTTGAATTATCCTAATTGACTATGTAAAGTCAAAGGATAATGTCTTGGATCCACTTACAAAAGGCCTAACTAGAGAGGGAGTTGATAGATTGTCCAAGGAATGGGACTATGGCCGAGGACAAGTCATTGTGCCAGTAACTCTACCTAGAAAACTGGAGATCCCAAGATCTAGGTTCAAGGAGATCAAACAAAGTCATTGATGAAGGTCCAACATTGTCAAAATATTTTTTATGATCCATTCTCATGATAAGACAATGTTAAGTAACAAGGATAAGCCATTAGGACTTTTTAATGGTTTCTAAGTTTGATACAGGGTATGTAAAATGGTGTATCTATGGGATAAGACATTTTTAAATTACCTATGTAAGTATGAAGTGTAAGCCGCATCAAGGAGAATCCGGTAAGGCCAGTTTTCTATGCACTTATAAACCAAGACATGTTCATGGCTGAAATGAACAAAACAATGAAAATAAAAAACAATTCTAAAGTTGATAGTGTGACATATATTGTCTAGGTATACACCAAAGTTAGACTGTTCAAAGATATCAAATCTATCGATTGATCGAGTATATCCGATATATGTTCACTATATCCGATATATGTTCACTGTGGAAAGTGCAAAGGTAAACCAAATTATCCAGATGCAATCAATCCTTACTTATGAATCACACAATTTTCATCCATATGTTTTAACAATAGTCATTCCCTATTCATGTAGGGGATTGTTGGGTTTTAAAGGTGTGAATAGAAAATGAAGGGTTGTGATTCTCCGAAAGGGCTGAGACTTTGCCGAAGGGTTGTGACCTTTATGAAAGGTTGTACCTTTTCCAAGGGGTTGTGACCTTCCTGAAAGGTGGTATTTCTTTTCAAAAAGTTGTGACCTTCAACCTTTGTTGTCTATAAATAGAGAGGCTTTCTCTCCTTTTTCTACATCGAATTCTTCCTTCTCTTGCATACATTTCTAACTAAACAAAATCGATCGATCGTTTCTGTGTATGTGATCCGTTGCGGTCATTTTGAGTTCATTGAAATTATTGAAGTTTCAGGTACCACTACTTCTTTAATGGTTAATCCATTTTATCTTCGGAGTAATTAATCAACAACCTCGGGTACTTGAGGAGATTAAATTTCTTAAGGACATACAATGAGTTCTGAGGACTCGGATAGTTCATTTATTTTTCTTTTCATCTTTTATTATTTGTGATTTGCTAATCTTAATACAAGAGATAACACTGGTTGGAATAGTGGTTTGGAGGGCAAGATCTATAGATTTTTTTAATCATTATACACTCCTGAGTAAGGATACATGAACCCAATTCTTGATATATTTAAGGGGGAAATTACAGAAGATCGAAATGCATCCTTGAATTGACTTTTCACTATTGATGAGGTGAAAGAAGTTGTCTTCTCAATGCATTCAGATAAGGCGCCAAGTCCATATGGGATGAATTTGAGTTTTAATCAGAGATTTTAGGCTGTAATTGGTAAAGATGTGACGAATGCGATACTCAGTTTTGTCAATAACAATGGAGTCATTACAGGAAATAATTTTTACAAAAAATATTTTGATTCCAAAAAAGAAGCAACGTGAGCTAGTTTCTAATCAAAGATTGATTTCTCTATGTATTCTTATTGATCGTATAGTTTGCAAGATGTTGGCAAATCGCATGAAATTTTGCTTAGAGGATTGCGTTGATGAAGACCAGAGTGCATTTATCCCCGGAAGATTTATTCTTGATAATGTCATGATTGGTTTTGAGGTCAATCACAATTTAAAAGGTAAAACACAAGGAAAGACATGATTTGTTACTTTGAAAATGGACATGAGCAAAGCATATGATAGAGTGGAGTGGAACTTTTTGAGAAAGATGATAAAGATGGGATTTTCATTGGAATGGATTACAAAGATTATGCAAATGGTTTGCATCTCACGTTGTTAACCATTTTGGTGATATCATCCATCACGAGGTCTTCGACCGGCGGATCCTCTATCACCATATCTTTTCATCATTGTAGCAGTGGGCCTTTCAGCTTCGGTAAGTGCTCATGCCCACCATGGAACTCTTCATGGAGTTAAAGTCACTCCAAAAGCTCCACCTATTACTTCTATTTTAGCAAATGAGGCTGTATATTTTTTTAAATTTATGGAGTGGGAGGCTATTATTATCAAACAGTGTTTACTCCTATATAAAACTGTATTTATGATATTTTTTTAACTATATGAAAGACTATAAAATAAAACAAACAAATTAAAACGAAAGAACCACCAAAAATTTCAAAAACACCCTCAAAGTGCTCAGGTCGACATGTTGACCTACTACATGCTTGAGCACTTGAAGCTCCCTTTTATAGTTTAGTAAAATATATTAGAAAAATATATACAATTTATCAAACCATAAAAATATATTAAATAACCAAAAAAAATTATAAAACACATTTTTTATCGAAATTAAATTCACTGCATGACGGTTACATCTATGATAAAATAAAAGTACAAGTCTCTTTAGGTTCTAGAAGGAAAATACAATCCCAAATACTAAAGATAAAAAAAAAAAAAACACAGAGCCAATTTATTACTGATGCATAATATTATAGAATTCCATAACATATTTGATACCAAAGTAATATCCCCTGTAACTTTCACCTGAGATTGACAATGGATTTTCGAAGTTTCTAGCTTTCTGTAAAAAATCAAATACATATATGGTGAAATGTCAGTAACTATATATAAAATTCTTAAACCAAAAAAAAAAGAAAAAAGAAATGTATCTATTGATTTCAAAGTGAGTACCGACAGAAAGCGGTTCTTGTAGTACTCACCCAATTTCTCCTGTTCCAAGACTTTTGTTTGCTTGTATCCGTCAAGCTTGTTCATTTCCTACGAGATGATTAATTAAACACAATTAAAATAGAACAATGATGCAGGAGGCATCCCACTTTCACGCTGCAGGATTAGGATAATACTCCACACCAAAGGGGTGTAATGTATGTAGTCTACCCTAACACAAATATCATGTTATACGTAACATGTTATGTTGCTCGGATCCTTGAAATATGTCAATGGGTGCATCAGAAGTGAAGACTCTGCGCAACTCAAGATTTACTAGTAACACAAAGACAACTTTATTGTTGTTCCAAGGCTTCCCTTCATTATAAAGAACATGAATTATACATGAAAAATGCACCAACCAGCTAGCCTTGAAGTTTACGCTATCACCAAAAGAAACAAAGGCAATTTTAACAAGCCTTAGTCTCTATGCATTCCAAGTGCAAGTTATGGACCCTTTTCTATTGTGATCAACATTCGATACAACATCTAATACAACTAAGTTAAGTTTAAGAATAATAAAATTTCTTATATAATATAAAAATATTAATCATACTTTACACTCCATATCTATTATAAGTCATACCTCAATCCATTTAGTTAGTTTAGGCCTCCCGGTAGTGATGTCATAGTTAAACCCCTCAAGCTTAAAAATTTGGAACCTTTAGACTGTTGGGTTTTAAAAAATTGTGAATGGAAAATGAAAAGTTGTGACTTTGATGAAAAGTTGCGACTATTATGAAGAGTTGTGACTTTTATCAAAAGTTGCGACTTTTATGAAAAGTTGCGACTTTTATGAAAGGTGGTGACCTTTTCGAAAGATTGTGACTTTTCAAAGGTTTGTGACCTTTCCGGTAAGGCACAATAAGAACCTTTTCACACTACCCTTTGTTTTCTATAAATTGAGGGATTTCCTCTCATTTTAAGAACGATTTTCTGAACTTCTTCTTCTACTACTAAATCTAGTATTCTAAGTGTACTTTACTGTCGTTGAGTGGCTCGCTGACACCAGCGTTTTGGGTATCAATACACTGGTGATTGAGATCATTCTATCCTGGGAGGACATATTCCAAATCAAACCTCGGATACTAGAGGGGAATAATTTCCTTAAGGGGACACTGTGCATTCAGTGGGCTTGATCTTCTTTCTGGTTTTCCAGATTCTGGTATGTGTTACAGATTTTAGATTTTTGAATTAATTTATGTTCTTCTGTTCTTCACTAGTTCATTAAACTTTGGTAACTTCGTGTTTCTGTAAAGTTGGTTGGAATCAGTAAGATTCTTTAAGCACAGATTGACAACAATTCTCTTTAAGAAAAAATATTTCGTATATTTTTTCTAATCTGTTTTTTATTCTAGTTTCTCTACTAGTTTTAATTTTCTAGTTGTGAGTTCTAAGTATCTTGGGAATACAAGATGAACAACAATCTTAAGGAAATTATTATACTGTTGGTATTTCTTGTATTCTACTGATTGAGAGAAACAGATCATGGAAGTAGAAGTTTAAGGCATTACTTCTCCATAATTTGGTGCTTTGTTTTGCAAGGTCGAAGTGAGAATGTACAGAAAAATTGGTGCTATACTGGTTAAAGATTACACCAGGTAACCTTCTTATTATTTATCTAAGGAGGAAAATAGTTTCTAAGAGTTAACAATTTTGATTTTTTATCATGTGTATATTTGGAAAAAGATCTGCAAACCATTTGTTGTGGAATGAATTTTTCTTGGCAAATAGTATTGCCTTTAAAATTCTTTAGTTTGCAAAATGAGAGATGCACATTTTTGTTTGATAAAATAGTATGTCAAAATGTTATAGTTGGAAGACTATTTGAAAAGAAAAATATTTTCGTGTGATAAAGAATATGTTTAATTCTGTTTGGAGACTTAAAAAAAAAAAACTTTTGTAGTTTTGTACTCCATGTGAAATTTGATTGTGTCTGATTTTTGTAGGCTAAAAATTTTTGAAGTTTATTACTCTGGATAAATCAGACTATGCAATTGGTTTGAAAAATTATGAAAACTTCACATAATAAGTCAATGTTGTACTTTTGACTTTCTATAAACTCACTGTTATATAGAAACAAATTGTACAATTTTTTTTGTCTTTATTGTTAGTATTCTAAATACTAAGTGGTATGTCTATTTGTGATAGATGGAAAAATACCAGTGACTTAGAGTTTGTAATTTTGTGCCTCTATGAATGAACTTTGACACTATGTAAAAATTGTCAAAGAGAATTGAAGCAATATAATTCTTTTGTAGAATAATATTTCCAAAAGAGGTTTCATAGTGCCAATGACATTTTGATAGTCTGGGAAAATATGTGGAAAAACTATTTTCAAATACTTGAAAAATATTTTTGAGATCATATTTAAAATGTGGGGGTTCTTTGCTTATGATAAAGATAAAATTAGACTTGGTGTCTAAATTAATTTTGGAGCAAAAGATATGAAATTCAATGATACTTTTGTATTATGTTAGACCCACAAAATTCTTGGAGTATATTTGGTATTGTGGTTGGTGAGTTTCTCTATTACTAGTATATGATGTGACTAGTATGAAACTACCAAATTATATATATACTTGTTCAAAATAATTGTGTTCTTTTATGAAAAAATGTCACTTAAAATGTTGTGGATTTTCATGAAAATATATGTCTATTATAATAAAAGTATTTGCATAGACATGAATATTGGTGAATAGTTATTCGTTATGTTTTGTAAAAGAAACATTTGGATTATATTGCCTTTATTGGACCTGATGAAACTTTGTTCACGGGTAGTTCTATAACAATCAAATTGAAAGT
>NC_064287.1:18486410-18535322 GCF_019186545.1 Solanum stenotomum
CATAAAATTAGGTCAAACTTGCCCTTTCAAGGCTATGATCACAAATCCTCAATTCACCAACAATTCACCATAATTAGATATAGATGATGATACAATTCAACAACTTAAATAAATCTAGGTATAAATCCATCAACTTTCATTCATAATCATCAAGCCCACTTTATAAGTCAAAATTTAGGAATTGAGAGAAATCATGGGTTCATATAGAAAAATCATCTTAAATCATCAATTAGACATCAATATAATCATATTTTAGCATTTGAAAACCTTTGATGCAAGAACCCATGAGATTGAGTCAAACTTAGGGTTTTTGTGTAACTTGAAAACCTTGAAAACTTTTTTGAAATTGACTCTAGGGTGAAAACTAACCCTAGATGAAGGATCACCATACCTTATACTTGAAGGATCCCATGAAATTGAATAAGAAACACCTTGAAATCCCCAACCCTAGCTTGATCTTGACCTTGATCTTCAATGGAGTTTCGGGAGAGAACTTTTTCGGAGGGAAGGATTTTGATTTGAGAGGTGAAATCTAAATGAGGGTTTCAATGTTTTAATACTCTTAAAATAACTTAATACACTTAAAATAATCGTCCATATATTAATTAGGACTTGGGGTGAATTTGTAAATTCACCCCTCTGCTTGGCCGAGACTGCACCAGAAAAAAAGTGCCCATTCACGCCCTTGACTCACGATCTGTGAGTCCATTCACGGATCGTGCTGCTGGTCTGTGGTCTGGGGCTGCAGGTTGGTTTTAGGCCTCTTGACCTACGGAGGCCATCCACGGGGTGTGTATGGACCTACAGAGAGTGAACCCTATTCGTAGGTTACCAAGTTTTGGCCAACTTGATGGTTTCCTTAGGGTCTTGGGGTTTAGACTTAGGGTCCTCCTCAAGGACCCTTAGGGTGGTCCTTGGGGAGTCGTACCTTGACGTCTAACCCATCAACACCTCAACCATGGTTCAGGATAACATTAAACCACATCAAACTCTTGACGAACACAACCGCACACACGTTAGGCTCTAGTTTCACTAGTTCATTTTTAGGGTCGTTACATTATCCCCCACTTAGGAACATTCGTCCTCGAATGACACTTTAAACACATTAAGGAGTATCGATTCAAGACTAGAAGCCCATAATCATGCATTTAACATCAATATAAATGCATACAACTAGGAGGAAACATCCACTCTACATAAAAAGGCTCAATGCAACCAAGAAGGTAGGAACTACATCTACAAACTTATTATTCATCAAAACTTTAACATTCTTCATTTTATTGGAGGAACTTCCTTCTCCAAATCACATCACGCTCATCACAACATCATTAAGCACATTAAGCAATTACTTTCAAAAACACAATATGCAATTCTTTCAAGAACACCTTTAAGCAACTCTTCAATAAAGTACATTTATGCAATTTTTCTCATAAAAGCACATTGTGCAACTTCTAAATAGAGACACATTTAGGCATGTTCAAGATTTATCCTCATGAAGCATATAGACAACTCAAACTAAATGCACATCCACAACTTACATGAAACCATCAACATACCGGTACTTTTAAACTAGGAAGGTCCTCATTAAGCAATTCTTGCTCACAATCAACCATACCACACCATTCAAGGTATCACATGAGTTTACCACACTGAGTCTAAACTTCTGAAACTCACTATACCTCTTAAGGTGAGAACATCAATCAAGCCTACCTCACGATCATCAAGGACACTCAAAGACCTTACCATCTAGGAACATTATCCGCCACTTGGGAGTAAGCCTATACCAACTCTTTCAAACTTCACTTCTCTCCATTCTAAGGCCGGAGCAAGACATCACTAAACCTTAATACTCAACACACCTAGGCATTTTTAAAACACCACATTTCATCAACTCTTTCAACATACCTCAAAATTCATCATAACCTTCTACCAACATCACACATAACCATAAAGCAACCCATACATACTAAAGTCAACATCACAATCTTCCATCTCACATCTATCAAGTCACATAGCCATAGTTGGCATCACAACCAACTTTTTCTCTCCCTCAACCCTCCTAGCATACTCCTTTCAAGTGGTCACCCTCAAAAGATCATCCCACAAGGAATAAGGGAAAGACATTATAGAGTTAAATTCTATGGCACGACTTGAAGAATGAAGAAGTGACACTTTCTTAACACACAATAGCCCCATATTCATAATGTGGCACGCTTCACATTATGAACAAGACTATATTAGATGTGGCTTGTGACATCCTAAGACCATTCCAAAATCTTGTGCTCTTCTAACATGTTTGTCAAGACCCGAGAGCACCCTTTAGTCGTAACACGGCGTACTCGACCCTAAAGGGGTCTAATACAATCCTCATAGCATTTTTGAACGTAAGAACATTGGAAAATACAGGAGAATTAAAAATTTTCCTTTCCAATCGAAGATATTTTATTAAAAAGTAAGAGGAAGACTTTCTACACTTTGTACACTATGTCTCAAACCATTCTAATACATGGAATACAACATTGAGACTTAGCTTATACAAAAGATTAAACAATATTAAAAGACATAAAAGGAACATAAGGGGTTTTGTCCTCGAAACTATGAGGACTCACCAAGTCTTCATCTTCAAGCAGCTCAGAAACCTATCCATCAAGCATAGAACACCAAAATCTCCAAATCCTACACTTCTGTATAAAGGGAAAAGAATGGGGTTAGCACATTAGATGTACTAAGTATGATGACTATGCAAAATCATGCTTAAAAAAGACATTTTGTTGAAAGCCATGCTTTAAGACATTTTTGTAAAACTTCATGAACATTGATACAAGATGCATAATATAAGTGACAACCAACATACAAAGTCACATAATTCACATTTGGACAAAATCACATATAAACCTTTGCCTTCTCCTTGAGCCTCCACCTCAAGTAACCCTCAAGCTATACCTTGTGCAATGCATGGGTAGCATTCCATACCACCACCCACACTAAGGCACCACCTTAAGGTCAACAAAAGTGAACTTACCATTCATCCTTTCCACCTTTACACAAAAAGGCATTTAAGAGACATAAAAAATACATAAGTCACATCATCACATTAAGACCAACATCTAAGACAACTCTAAGTCCTATTGGTGCAATGTGCAAGTAGCATCCCATACTACTACTCACACTAAGTACTCCTTTGAAGTCACCTTAGACATTGCACATTCATATACAATAAGTCATGACAAGGAAGTAACTCATAATACAATACAAGTATAACATGCATCTTTACATTTAAGCATATAAGAGTCGACATTACTCAATAACATCATTTAGAGGACTTTCAAACAATAGTCGTTAAGACTTAGAGAACTCACTATGACACTCTCAAAGTCTACTCGTGCAATGCATGGATGGTATCCCATACTACCACCACACTTTTCAGAAGCTCTCAAGAAACCATAATGCACATTTCTCATGATGGGAATAAGCGTTTAACAGACATAGACCATGAGAGCTAGATCATGGAATTCGATGTACTGTCCCACATCGTACGGGTTGGTCACTTGCCTAAGGTAAACCGGTATTTAGCTTAATTGGATCCACTGGCTAGAATTATGTGGGAACATAGTTAAGGGACAAGTAGATTGCTACTAGATACCATACCTCAACTCACGTGAGGGAATCCATCTCAAGAGATTTCTACTAGAAACCCCGCCTCAACTCACGTGAGGGCTTCCATCTCATTTAATATCCTCTCGGTGCATAGCCTACATTCACATAGAGTATTTTACCATTCATCACATTAAGGAATAAATGATTGTTACTAGACACCCCGCCTCAACTAACATGAAGGCATCCATCTCAACCTAACATTCATTCATTGGATAGGTCATAGATTCAAAGAGAAGAATAGCCTTTTATCTAAGAACCCCATTATCATTCATTAGTGCAAGATCGAGAATATCCTTTCAATCAACACATCATTATCATTCAATAGAGTACAATTCAGAATAGCCTTTCAATAGACTCAACATTCATTAACATTATCATTAAACTCATTCATTCATTCATGAAAAGGCTGCCAACATTAGATCAACCAATTCAAGACATTAAGTCAAGATATACTGATCATATGAGAAAAGGATACCTAAGCCTACCAATTCAAGAGATCTCATTCAACATTACATTATAGAACCCTTCACATTCCATCATCAACATTCATGAGTGTTAATAGAAAGATAACATTCAATCCTAAAAAAATTAGCTTGTAGACAAGATCATAATTCATTCATTGAGATCACACACATGCTTCACATCACATTCGTATATACAACATCATGATAACACTTTAATTCCTCAAACTATGCCTTCAAGGCCATGATCACAATGTACATAGTAAGTAAACACCTCCACCTTTCAAGTGGATCAACAATTCAACACAATTCTACTTTAACATTAAATTATTTCAAACTTGCCCTTTTAAGGCTATGGTCTCAAATCCTCAATTCGCCAACAATTTACATTAATTAGGCATAGATGATGATACAATTGAACAACCTAAATAAATCTAGCCATAAATTCAACAACATTCATTCATAATCATCAAACCCACTTTATATGTCAAAATTTAGGAATTGAGAGAAATCATGGGTTCATAGAGTAAAATCATCTTAAATCATAAATTAGACATCAATATATCATAGTTTATAATTTGAAAACGCTTGATGCAAGAACACATGAGATTGAGTGAAACTTAGGGTTTTTGTGTACCTTGAAAACTTCTTTAAATTTAACTCTAGGGTGAAAACTAACCCTAGATGAAGGATCACCATACCTTATACTTGAAGAATCCCATGAAATTTAATAAGAAACACCTTGAAATCCCCAACCCTAGCTTGATCTTGACCTTGATCTGCAATGGAGTTTCTAGAGAGACCTATTTATGAGGGAAGGGTTTTGATTTAAGAGGTGAAATATAAATGATGATTTCAATGTTTTAATAATCTTAAAATACCTTTAAAAACTTAAAATAATCGTCCATATATTAATTAGGACTTGGGGTGAATTTACCAATTCACCCCTAGCTTGGCCGAGATTGCAGCAGAAAAACAGTGCCCATTCACGCCCTGGACTCATAGACCATGAGTCCATTCATGGACCATGCTGCTGGTCCATGGTCTGGGGCTGCAGGTTGGTTTTAGGCCTCTTTACCTATGGAGGCCATCCACGGGGCGTGGATGGACCTACGGGGCATGCACCCCATTTTTAGGTGACTATGTTTTCGCCAACTTAATGGTTTCCTTGGGGTCTTGGGGTTTAGACTTAGTGTCCTCCTCAAGGACCTTTAGGGTGGTCCTTGGGGAGTCGTACCTTGACGTGTAACCCCTAAACACCTCAACCATGGCTCGGGACAACATTAAACAACATCAAAACTCATGACGAACACAACCAGACACACGTTAGGCTCTAGTTTCACTGGTTCATTTTTAGGGTCGTTACAATCTTAATGAAGGGTAGCTCTAGATGAGTTAGGGGCCCGATTGGCAGCTTGAGATAGGGAGCCCGGGGCATTATCACTGTGGGCTGGAGGGGAAGGGTCTTCACCCTGTATCTGCTCCACATCAGCTACTAAATCTGCTCCTAATGGCGGCACTTCAATCTGTAGACCACGATGTGGGGCACTATGTTGGCCACATCCTGAATAAGACCGATGTCAAGGGTCCCGATCGCTGGTACCAATTTTTCACAATGCCAGATAGGTACCCTAGCATCCCTGCACAACTGAAAGATCATACACGGAAAGGGTAGAGTAGTGGTAGACATGAACGCCTTTTCATAGATCTCTGCCAACAACATGCGGGCAAAATCAATCTCGAACCCTGCTACCAAAGCTGACACCATCACCGCTCTATCCCAAGTGAGTGCATTATCGGTCTTAGTGGGCGATACCCTATTCTGGACCAAAAGCCAGAAGAACATGGCTACCAAATTTAGGGTGGCCTTCCGAATACCCAATCGCGGTGTGCTAACCCACTCCGCGCGCTCTCCATCCACACCTATGTGCCTGGCCAACCAAAGTAGTATAGCCTCCCTCTGCTCTGCATTCCGCTGGAACGCTCCACTCCTTACAATGTCCCACCGATAGTCGAATTTGCCAGTATTGAGTGCCCAAGTGGTGCCGAGACCGTAGAGGAATCGGTTGATGGTGACCTCAGATATATCTACAGAAACCCCATGCACTAGAGTCGCCTTGAATGGTGCCTCGGCTGAGGACTTGGCATTTCTATAAATAGAGCCCCTTAGAGTGGCTGCGTAAGAAGCATAATACTCCCTCTCCTCTCTATAAGTGTTGAGGCTCCGAGCCATCCATTTGGATTTGTGTTTCTTAAATAGTCGGTGGATGTTGGGTATGGTGAGTAGACTCCCCGTGAGAACTTACGTTCCTCTGTGACAAGCTGGGCGATTTTCTCTTTGTTGTTTAACATCTTTGCATCCCGATAGATTTTCCATTGACCCTTAATACACCATCTCTTAGGCTCCTCTGCAACTGGAGCAAGGTCGGTGTTAGGTGGAACTGGAATATTCCCTGAACTAGTAGCCTCATCAGACGAGGCAGCCCTACCATGTGAACTGGAGCCGGTGGCGGAGCTAGAACTGGAGCCGAAAGCAGGGGCAGACTTAGAGTCGAAAGTGGAACCAGCCTCAGAGTTAGAAGCAGAACCAGCTGGTTACCCAATCAATATGTCCTTCTCATCAGACTGGGAGACAGTGACTACGTCAGTCTGCCGGGATTTATTCCAGGTAGAACGAAGTGTAGTAGGGGATGTCCTTGTGGCCGGTGGAACATATGCGGGATCCTTCTCCGCATCCACATCTTCATCAATCAGCCGAAAAGTTGGCGCCACGAATTTGGTGTTTCCCCTTTTTGTGTAGGTCACTTCTTTCTTAGGAGCCATGGTACATGTGGATGTATAATTAGTACCAAAATAAACCAATAACACACTCGAAAGAATTTTAGAACTAAGAACGAACCAAAATGAAAAAACCAAAAAAAAAATTAGACAATTGCTACAGTGGCCACCCACGATGGGTACATACGGTCCATGGCTCCCCTCCGTAGGTCAGAGGTCCCAAAAAATTTGGGCTCTAATGGGAACCACAGATGTGCAGAATGGTCTATAGATTGACCTACGGATCGTAGTCCACCTTTGTGGTTCCACACTTAGTGGAATTGCTATGCGCCACAGACCACGGACCTGATCTACGTTCCGTAGACGGGGTATCATATGTGCCTCATGGGTAAACTAATTTTCGACAATTTCAAGCATTCATCCTAAGTCTAATCATTCATTTCAACACAATTTATTATAGTTTGTCATCCCTAGGGTTCCAATTACTCATTTTTCAACTTGTATTGCATACAAAACTAGTAACCCTAAGTCGAAACTTACATTTAGACTCTAATTTCACGAAGTTATTTCATTACTAAGACTACAGAATCACTATCTATCGTCCCATAGGTGTTTCCAATAAAGTTTAACATGCAATTTCATACTACAACAACCCAAGGTCAAGAACCACTTCATGAGTTCATAATTTGGCACAATGAATATGAAAATTTAGAGTTAAGTTGAAATCAAGTACCTTAGAAGCAATGGAAGTGAGTGATTGTGTGATGTTTAAACTTATTAGACCTTTTCGACACCGAACCCGGACCATGAATTCTTCTTGGCCACCAAAACTGGGAGTGTTCAGATTTTTGGGGAAGAAAAGAATTGGAATGAGTTGGGAGTGATGATATGTATGGAAGATGGGGAGGGATTTGGGGATATAATGAGGGGGTTATAGGATTATGAGGGGTTAGAAACAGTTAGGAGGGAAAGTGGGAAGTGGGGGAGTGATATGAAAAAGGGAGGGTTTTATTTAGAAGAGGTCTGGGTCGGGTCAGGCAAGACTAGGATTTAGACCCACGAGACCCCATCTACGGTCTGTGGTTTCACCTACTGACCGTAGATAGGGTCCGTATGTTACTTTCTCACTTAGAAAATTTAGAAATCCTACCAGGGGTCTATGGATACAATTCACGGTCCGTGGTTTGATCCACGGACCGTCGATGGTCTCCGTAAACCTCTGCACCAGACATTTTCTGTAGCTTTTGTTTTTCAACCCTGCACATGTAGCAACCGTTAGGCCTTTTTTTTTACATTTTCTGGACACTTTTTAGACACGGACCCTATGCTATATCTTGCCAACTCTAAACAATAAGAAAGCATTTATCTAAAGGAATACATAAAAGCAAATAAACGAAGAAACTACTAAACTGAAAAAAAAGACCTTTAGTTGGCTAGATTTTACATTTTGGGTTGCCTCCCAAACAACGCTTGATTTAACGTCGTGGTATGACGCAGGCCGCTTGATTACTCAGACTTCATCAAAATAGTAGGCCTCAACAACTTCTTGCACACTTTACGTATTGCCCATATAGACCTTGATCCTTTGCCTATTTACCTTAAACCTTGTTCCCTCACTGTTCTCAAGCTCGACCGCTCCATGTGGGAGTACTTGCGTGACTAAGAATGGCCTGATCCACTTGGACTTGAGCTTCCCTGGAAACAAGCGCAACCGAGAGTTGAATAGAAGCATAAAATCACCCACAACAAATTCTCGCTTTTCAATCCTTTGATCATGATATTTCTTCAGCTTGTCCTTGTACAAGGCTGAACTTTCATAAGCTCTTAAGCGAATCTCATCAATCAGATTCAAGTCACTAACTCTCTGATTCGAGGCGGCACCCCAATCCAAATTTAGCTTCTTTAGTTCCCACATAGCCTTATGCTTTAGCTCTACCGGCAAATTGCAAAACTTCCCATATACAAGTTAGTAGGGGGACATACCTATGGGAGTCTTAAATGCGGTGCGATAGGGCCATAAAGCATCATCAAGCTTCCTTGACCAATCAGTTCTATTAGAATTCACAGTCTTCGCCAAAATCTGCTTGATCTCTCTGTTGGACACTTCAACTTGTCCACTAGACTGTGGATGGTATGGAGTGGCTACATTGTGGCGGACGCCATATTTCTCAAGTAACGCCTTGAACAACTTATTACAAAAGTGAGAACCTCCATCGCTGATAATCGCCCTAGGTGTACCAAATCTGGAGAAGATATTCTTTTTCAAGAAAGCAGTGACACTTTTACCTTTATTGTTGGGAAGCACAGTCGCTTCCACCCACTTCAACACATAATCAACTGCAACAAGAATATAATTCATCCCATCTGTACTCACAAATGGACCCATAAAATCAATGCCCCATACATCAAACAACTCTATCACCAATATAGAATTCATAGGAAGCTCTTGCCTCTTTGAAATTCCTCCTTCTCTTTGGCAACGGTCACAAGAGTTGGCAAAATCATGAGCATCTTGGTGGATGGTAGGCCAGTAATACCCACACTGCAAAATTTTATATGCAGTCCAAATATCACTATGATGCCCACCAACAGGCGATGAATGGCACGCTTCTAGTATACACAACATCTCGACCTCGGGCACACAACGATGAATAATCCCATCAGCACAACTACGAAACAAGTAAGGCTCATCCTAAAAGAACTTCTTCACATCATGCATAAACTTTTTCCTTTGGTGAAAAGACAAATCCGATGGCACCAGATCACTTGCCAAGTAGTTTGCAAAGTCTGCAAACCAAGGAATCAGATCATAAGAAGCAGCCAATACCTGTTCATATGGAAAAACATCATTAATTTCATCCCTATCACCAAGCTTGAGCATAGCTTCTTTCTCTAATCTGGACAAGTGATCGACAACCTGATTTTCTGTCCCCTTTCTATATTTCACCATAAAGTCAAACTCTTGCAACAACAACACCCATCTAATCAACCTCAGTTTTGTATCCTTCTTAGCCATCAAACACGTCAATGCAGAATGGCCTGTATGCACAATGACCTTTGTACCAAGCAAGTAGGATTGAAATTTCTCGAATGCGAAAACCACTGCAAGAAGCTCCTATTCAGTCACTTAATGATAGGTTTAGTTACTAACTTCTCCTTCAACTCTTCAAATGCTCTCAGACAAGCATCATCAAAGTCAAACTTATACTCCTTTTCAAGCAGTTTGCACAATGGATGTGCAATTTTGGACAAATCCTTGATGAACCTCTTATAAAAACCTGCATGCCCAAGNACAAGCATCATCAAAGTCAAACTTATACTCCTTTTCAAGCAGTTTGCACAATGGATGTGCAATTTTGGACAAATCCTTGATGAACCTCCTATAAAAACCTGCATGCCCAAGAAAACTTCTAACACCTTTAACAGAGATAGGTGGTGGAAGCTTTTCTATTATCTTAACTTTCACTCTATCAACCTCAATGCCCTTCTCAGAGATCCGATGACCCAGAACTATCCCTTCTTTCACCATGAAGTGGCACCTCTCCCAATTGAGCACTAGATTGCACTCTTCACACCGTTTAAGCACCTCGACCAAATGATCCAGACAACGATCAAAAGAGTCACCTACCACAGAGAAATCATCCATAAATACCTCAATAGTGTCCTCCACCATATCAGAAAATATCGACATCATACAATGCTGGAAGGTCGCTGGAGCGTTACATAACCCAAATGACATTCGTATGAAGGTGAAAGTCCCATAAGGGCAAGTGAAGGTGGTCTTCTTTTAGTCTTTCGGAGCTAAGGAAATCTAATTGTAGCCCGAATAACCATCAAGGAAACAATACAAACCATTACCCGCAAGTCGGTCCAATATCTGATCCATGAACAACATAGGAAAATGGTCTTTTTCTGTCAAAGCATTTAATTTCTGGTAGTCCATGCAGACTCTCCATCCAGTCACGGGACGCATCAGAACAAGCTCGTTTCTCTCATTCGGTATCATAGTAATCCCCCCTTTCTTGGGCACACATTGAACAGGACACACCCAACTACTATCGGCGATTGGATAAATAACTCCAACATCCAACCACTTGATGATTTCCTTCTTAACTACCTCTTGCACATGCAAATTTAGTCTTCTTTGGTGCTCAATACTAGGCATGTGATCCGGAATGAGTTGAATTTTATGAGAACAAATACCAAAAGGAATCCCAATAATGTTCGTAATAGTCCACCCAATAGCCCGCTTGAACCTCTTCAACACAGATACCAATGCGTCAACTTGTGTCACATTCAAATTTGCCGCAATGATGATCGATAAAGTGCCCTCTCTCACCAAGAATACATACCTCAAATGTGATGGTAGAGCCTTAAGCTCCAATTTTGGATCCTCCCCAACAGACGGTCTTGCAGGTGGAGAGTCGTGATTCTTCATGTCTAACTCCAATCTCTATGGTTTTGAAAGAAATTCGAACCTACCAAGTGCGGCAACCAATTCATCATAGTATTCAATACCATCACCCTAAAAAATCATCATTACCACTGTCAGTACATCAACACCCAACCTCTCTTCAATAGACAGCTCAGAACCATTCTCTACAATATAATTCACCACTTATACCGATTTAAGCTCACTGCTCTGCTTCATGGATCTACAAATGCTGAAAGCTACCTCTTCATTGTTCAATTAGAACTTCATCTGCCCTTTCTCCATATCTACCAAGGCGCGCCCAGTGGCTAGGAATGGTTTCCCAAGGATAATGGGAACCTCAAAGTCAATTTCACAATCAAGTATCACAAAATCCGCCGAAAAGATAAAAGACTCCAGCTTCACTAATACATCTTGGAGCACACCAATGGGCTTCTTCACTGTTCTATCGTCCATAAGCAGTGGCATCACAGTCGGTTTTGGATCCCCCAAACCCAACTTCTTGTAAATGGACAATGGCATCAGATTGATACTAGCACCAAAATCGCACAACACCTTTAAAAAATATAGCAACCCAATGGTACAAGGAATAGTGAAAGCACCAGGATCCTCCTTCTTCTGCACAAGGGACCTTGTAGTAATAGCACTACAATGTTACAGCTTATCATCATCTTCAAAACTCACGACCCACTTCTTAGTTACCAAGTCCTTCATAAACTTCGCATACCCAGACATTTTCTCCAAAGCTTCTATCAATGGCACATTGATGGAAAGCTTCTGCAACATACTAATAAACCTGCGGTATTTACCCTCTTCAGTCTTCTTCACTAACCTCTGTGGGAAAAGAGGTGGAGCTCTAGGCATGGGAAAACCTTTCTGCGTTATCTCCTCATGAATATCATCGGCAGATTGATCAGTTGTAGCTTGGACTGCAAATGTGTTTCTCCTAGTATCTGAGTTTCTAGTGCTCCAAGTTTTATTGTTTCGGGAAATTTTCTCCAGTTTCTCAACGATCTGCTCCAAAGTGCACTCACCATATGAACCTCCAAGCACCGCCTTATATTGTCATCCTGACCTCGGTAGAAGTATTCCTTCAATGATTCATCATCAATGCGGTGATTCGGGACACCTCTTATGAAAGCAGTGAACCTGTCCCAGGAACTACTCACAGACTCTCCAGATAGTTCTACGAAGTTGTTGAATTTATCTTTATGGTTTAGCTTCTTTGACACCGGAAAGTATTTGTCCAACAACACATCAGTTAATTGGTCCCATGTGTAGATTGAGTTATAAGGAAGCTCAGTAAACCACACAACAACATCGCCGATCAGTGATAGATGGAATACTCTTAATCCAATGACATCCATGTCCAAGTCTGGTTGAACCACACAACTTTTGCAAACACTCCTTAGCTTGGCTATGTGCGCATATGGATCCTACGATGTCAAACCAGAGAACAAACCCCTCGTTGTAAGCGTCTACATCGAACTGCTAGTCACCACGAATGTATGCCCCGGAGGTAGAGAGGGTAGAACAAGAGGTCCTTTAGATTCAACCGCATTAAAGTTGACCCTATAGTTATCACGCATTCTTGGTCCTGGTGGATCATGTACCCTCAATGCATCTCCCAATAGATTTTCACCTTGAACCTGATTATTCTCATCACCAACCCTCAGAGGCTCTAACTCAACCCCAACACCTAAATCTCCTCCTATCGGATTGACTGGGACTCCTTGGTTATTCATTCTTCACAAAGTCTTGTTCAATTCTAGATTGTAAGGAGTAAGCGGTTCACCTTGGCTCCGTGTACTTGGCATACACTAGAGTAGGAACCTGAGAGAAACAAAAACAAAAGAAAAAGTAAAATTAGGAAATATTTGACTAAAGTTCAATAATGTAGTTAAACTTAATCTAAAAGCTTTATTCCCCGGCAGCGGCACCAAAATTTGATACACTCAAATTACACCTCCCTAAAGAAGTATAAGTAATCGTTATCAAGTAAAGAACCCAACTTGAAGGTTGGGGTCGATCCCACGATGAATATGGTTTAGACTTAAACTTAACTTACTATTATATTCATTTTATCAACATTTTTTCGACAAGTAAGTAAGGGGGGGGGGAGGGATTTGTGAAACAAATTCTAGAAATTATGTGAATATCAGTGAGCAAGATTCAAAATTTAATTGTTATCAAGATGAGAGAGAAATTAGGGTGTACGTGTTCCCCATAAGCTCAAAACGCGGTAATCCTAGTAATAGTAATCCTTTACTAGTGTATTACATGCAAAGTGATAAGTTAAGTATCTCTAATTCCTTGGTCCGACAACTGGAGAATTTCACCGCGCAACCTTGTCTGGCAACCGGAGAATTTCTCCCCGCACCTTGGTTCGGCTACGTGTTTATAATTTACTAACCCTTATCGTTATCTCATTTTAGACATCACATCAATGTATGGCTAAGTTTTCACCCTCACACCAATTGACATTAGACTATTAAATAGTATCACACTAAATCTATGTTGATCATTCTTTTCTTATTAACTACCTCATTGGTCTGTTAAGTAGCAACAAGGCAAGTTCTAACACGTGCACTCTTAAAAAGACTTCTAAATGAAAGAATTATCAATGCATGCAACAACACTATTCAAGAATTACTTAATTACTATTCATACTTTGTTAATCGCTCATGGTTCCCACAATCCTAGTTGTGGATTTAGTTACTCATAGTAGCAAGAACACAATTCATATTTTTAGATGAAGAAATCATGAACTTACGTAATAACTAGAAGAAACCCAGAATCTCAACTTGAATTTCAAAGTAAAAATCTTCAAAACCAACTTAGGAAATCAAGAATTCCTAAAGTTGCAAGTCAATCTCCAAAGCCAGAAACTAGAACTAAAATAATAAAGTCTAACCCAAATAAGAAGAAGAAAAGAACCCTCCAAAGTATTCCTATAAATGATCCCCTCTAAAATAATTATTTCTATGGACTATTTATAGGATATAGAAAACCCTAAATAAAATAAGTGACTCCAAATTGAATTAGGATTCCAAAACCAAAAGGAATTGAATTCCTATATAATTTTCATGAAGCTGTCCGCGTGAAACCGCCTCAAAATATTTGAGGGGCCTTCATTGGATGCCATGTGGCAGCTTCCAATTCCAATTCCAACTTTGATTGGCTTCATCAATTGCCACGTGGAAGTTTGCTTTTGCAATACGCAATTTGTAGCAAATATGCACCTTATATATTTGTATATTATTATATTAAATTTAATCTATTAAGTTACCTACTTGATTTCCTTCTTCAACCATCCATCTTTAATTCATTTTAGCTCCAAACTTCTTCATTTTTCCACCAAGTTAATCCTACAAATAAAATATACTATTTAGTACAATCCATAGAATTCAAGCTCAAAAAGGACAAAAATAAATAATAAATGTGAGAAAAATAATGATTAAAAATATGTATTTTGGCCTCACATCAGTGAACTTTTAGCATCTCGTTGTGACTAACCGGTTATCGAATGAGTCTCTTGTGAAGAACATTGCACACTAGCTAGAAAGTGTGAATTCTTGTTTGATATTGGTGCCAATTCCTTGTGCGATGAGATTACTTTGAACATTTTGTATGATGACACCTAGAATTTGTCCCGTTGGTCCGGTTGACTAAGTGATGCAAGCAATTGAAATGATCTTAGGCAACAATTTTGAAGAGTGAAACAATTTAATATACCTCTTTTGTGGCCAACCTTGTGAGATGTGTGAACCTTGATTGAACCCTTTTGAGCCTTATCCTTTTCTTGGAAGAAACTTGAACAACTGTTATCCCTCTTTATCTATTAACCCATAACTTTCATGAAGTGTGGTTTGTTTGAATAGCCAACTTAGTCCAAAAGCCTAAGTTGGGGGTGTGGTGAAAAGAGAAGGCAAATCAAAAAGTGTGAGAAATCTCCCCTTGAGCAATGGTTTTGAAAAAGATGCAACCCCTCCATGTAAAAAAAAAGAGAAAAGAAGAAACTAAAAAAAAGAATGAAAAAATTGTGAAATAAAGTAGTGAAGTTGCAAAAGAAATGGGGTATCCGGTAGTTCATATGAAGTTGAATAATGGGGTGGATTATGAGCATGATCAAAATGCTAAATAAAAGGAAGAAAGTGATGATCAGATCACACTTCATGAAGGTAGAAGCCACTAAGCCTAAATGACTATACCTTGATACTCAGCCCGGTTACAAGCCGTGAAAAGACCTTTGTGATCTTGAGTGAGATGAAACAAAAGTTGATTGGAAAATAAGGGCAAACCTATGAGTGAAGTCATGCATGTGTTCATATTTGTGAGTGTGAGAGTCGTATGTGATTCCGAAACTAAATATTGTTGAAGAACTTTGTGTGAATAGGGTATCATATTTGTTGTGAGGGAATTTGACTACCTTTGTTGAGCTTGAACTTAATTTGAAGCAAGTATTGGGAACTTGAGCATCTTTAATAATGGTGAGTCGCAATTTGAATCTTTGAGTGCACAATTGATCATTACATGAGTAAGTTGAACCTTGTTGTGTGCATTCATGTTGAGTGTTATGCAACACTATTTGAGACATCCTTTTTGAATTGGTGATCTTGAGTTTTACTTGAGGACAAGCAAAAACTTAAGTTAGGGGTGTTGATGAGTATAAGATTCGGACTTAGTTGGGCTTTGTTTATATAGATTTAGTGTCCTCAAGTGCTTAATTGGTGCCATAAACTGATGTTAAAGCCTTGATTTGCTGATATTTGGATTAAGGAGCAAAGCAAGCAAACTAACAGGCAAAATGGAACAAAACAAACTGAAGAGGTGAAGAAAGGCGCCCCTGATGATCGCCAAGAGCACTTGGTGAATATCCGAGTGGCTAATTAGACCGCCTAAACTTCCAGTGTGCCAGCCCTGAGGAAAGAAACTAAGTTGGCGATAGAAAAGGGGCAGTTGGTGAATCGCCTAGTAGTTCCACGATGCAAAGAGTGACCGCCAGAAGTTACAGAACTTGAGAATGCTGAGAGCTAAGGCAAAAAGGTGATAGAAGAGAGCAATGGGCAGTTTGCCGAACCACTTGGTGAACCCGACTTACCTGGCCTAATGGCCTTTCGTGGCTTATTTTTGTAGACTATAACTTAGATTTTGAACTATTAATTTTGGACTTCTCTTTTTCCAGATTTTAGTTTACTACCATTTTAGAATAGTTCTTAGTAGATTTGAAGGTTTTTGGAGATTCAATTCGAAGATTTTGCAATTGGGTTCCTAATTTTTTTTATTTCAAGCATTGTAAAGGCTTAATTACTCTTACCTAGTTGATGGTTAATTGATTTGGTAACCGTTTTTACTTTTTTATAATATTTGGCTAAAACCCCAATTCTTGGGGTGTGATCATGTGATTATGGGTTGAATTAGTTTATGGGTATTGTTAATTACTAGTTTAAATGCTATATTGAAGTGGATTTAATCATTAATTGTGGTTTAATCTATGAATTATAGTTGCAAATGCAGTTCTAACCTTGTGTTCTTAGCTTGCTTGAGAGAGAAGTTTTAGAAGTAAGATTATTGATTAATGATTTGTAGGTATTGGGTTGAGATTGGTTCAACTCGAGAAAGTGAATCCTAAACCCAATCCTACTCATCTAGCTTGAGAGATTGGATGAATTAAGGTGTGGTTGTTCTTCATTGCTATGTTTGAAAGAAATCACCTGATTCGGGATAATTGTTCGAGAGATAGCTATCTCCCTTATAATATAGCCTACCAACTGATTTTTAGATGCTTACTAGTAGTTTCAATCACCCATATATCTAAATTCGCCTATAATCGATCACATCCCGAGAACTCCTCTCCTTATTGTTATTTCAAGTTGTTTGTGACTGCGTTGTAGTTGATAATTGCTAACCAAAAACCCCCATCTGACATTCGTGTCACCCCTTTTAATTTGTTTTATGTCTTGTTCGATAATTTCTATTCCTATATCTAGTTAGATCACATTCATACTTCTTGATTGAATTTGAACGCGTACCGCTCCCTGTGGGATTCGACTCCAACTCAATTGTTGGGTTATATATTGCTTAACGATCGTTTGCACTTAGAATTGGATGAAGTGTATTTTATAGATGTTAGTCAAATCAGCATCTCAGAGGTTATAATACCTAGCATGGGCCGATCCTAATTTGTATATTTACAAGGACAACATCCCAGGCGTTAAAATGTCTAGCATGGGTCATCCTCTTCTACCACTGATCAACTTGCCATCGTATCAAATTCTACAAAGTTTTTAAATAAAAGAATAGTAAAGTGAAGAAAAAAAATGTAATGTACTAAATACCCCTAAAGAGTAAGTAGAGGTGGTTGTGCATCCTTATCTATACATTTATACATTGATACATAATTTTACTTGAGCTCTTGTTTTACATATGGATATTTTATGCCTTACATATTCCGTATTTTCTTTTGTACTGACGTCCCTCATTGGGACGCTATGTTTCGTGATGTAGGTACATGTACTCAAGACAATAGAATCTGTCTAAGATAATCATATGATATTCAACTACCTTTGGTGACCTCCATGTTGACTCGGGGCTCGTCGAGTATCTAACATATATTTGATATTTTCTTATAGTCAGTGGTATGACAGGGTCTTGTCCCGACCTTAGCTAAGTGTCTATATTTTAGAGGTTTTGTAGATTAATGTCAAAGTGAAGCATGATTATGTCTTGTTTTCTAGTAATTAAGGCCTTAACGGCCAAGCAAGTATATCTATTTTGGGCCTATCTGTGTTGGTATTTAATTAGGTTATTTTACTTATACTCATCAAAGATTTATAACTTCATTGTTGCATGTATGATAATCAAGGGTAATAAGTTGATTCTCTCGGGCCTTTAGGGCATTGGGTGTCTGTCCGCTCAATGGGACTTGGGGTGTGACAACTTGCCTCTCCAGGTATGTTCCATTCATTTGTCTTTTACTCAATGTATTCCATCCCTTCATTCTTACTACCTGCATTATCATGATGTATCTCCTCGTTAGACACTTGTGCGGCGGTTTCCTTTTTTTACATGCTTTTTTTACTTGTTTTATCTTTGGAGCTCAGTAAGCCTATGCCTACTGAGTACACCTTGTTGGTACTTATACTACTTTTCTTCACCCTATAAATTATAGTATGAATTCTCTCTTGATTTGAATCTTGTGCGGAGTAGCTTTTCGTAACACCATGAAAATTTATAACCAATTCAACAATGGAAAATTTTTATGCATTGATAAAAATTCAGAATTAACTTAAGTCAGGAAAAATAACGAGCCTTTCACAAACCAGATTAAAATATACAAAATATAACAGTGTCCAACAGAATCCAGCAACATCTCACGCTGGCAGTAGCTTAGAAAATAAAGGAAGAAGCTCAAACGGAGTAATTTTTCAAACAAAACAGCCACATAACAAAACATTCAAGCAAAGATATGAAATTCAAAACAAGCATAGAACAAAACCAAAAACAATGCTATAAAATAGTTCTAGATTTCTACAAAAAAAATTGGGTGAAAATAGAGAAGCTTGTCGGAGTTTAGCATTTTCAGTCAGTTGATGGTCTTGAGATCGGATGGTTGTTGGGTTTGTAAGGTTGTTCTTCGGTCTTCTTCGGAAGCTTTAAGCTCATCAGCATGCCCTACAAAACAAATAAAAAATCAAGAGGCGGAAAGGGGGAGGGGGAGGGTTTTTAACGTTGGTTGTTGTTATTGTTGTTGCCTTGAGGAGCTCGTGGGTAGAGATTTGGTGGTTACGAGCTTGCTGGCTCGTTGCTGGTTGTTGGGGGTCGGAGCTGCTGGTCTTGGAGTTCGCCGTTAATGGCAGAACTCGATATTAGAGAAAGGAACAAAGGCAGAAGGAAAATGGGGTCTTTTCGGTGATGAATTGGCGGAGCTCTTGCGAACTCTTCGCCGAAGAAAATAATAAACAATAAAAGATTTTTAAAAAAATCTCAAAAGTACACCCCTAAAAATCTTATCCACCACCACCAACTTAATGACCAAGTAATTGTCTAAATATAAAATTAAAATCTGCCTTAGTACAACACAATTACCTTAAAACTGTGGGCTAAAACCCACCGGTTAATAAAATATTTGTGTATGCAAATCTTATCAGTATTTAATTGTATTTCTAAACTGTGCAAAAAATACCAAAATAAATATTAATAAAAGTAAAAACTACAATAAATATTAATGAATGTAACAATAAAATGAATGGCATGTACAAAATACGATTTGACAAAACATAATGATCTCATGAAATCGAACAAATATCTGAACATATTCAAACTATTGCGACCCAAAATAATGTAAAGAAAATTAACCGATTGATATTTTGAGAAATAAGGATAATTATATATGAATGACATTAAAATTATAAAACATGTATTTTGAACTATTGAGTGAATAAAACACTTAAAAGTATTAACTTTGAAAATTTCAGACAAAATTTTTGTTTCAGCATTCGTGAAAGCAGAAGGATAGTTATAGCCTAAAGGCAGTAAAGGACGAGGGTACAAGGCTTGCATGCTCCGTCAAACCCTCAGAAACCCTCTTGGAGTTAACGATTCCAACGCAGAACTCAATCTAGGATGGAAATCCTTAAGTCCATTTCAACAATCCAAAAGCTTCTCCAATTCCTTTTTGGGCTCAAAATTTTATTCCAAATGAACGAAACATGACCGAAAGTACCAGATTTATATGAGGAAACCAATACCACACCGAAATCGCCGAATTGAGAAATCACAATACCTTGGCAGATACAACCCAACTCACCAATAAAAATACCTACCTTATTCTCTAAACCCCACACTTCTAGTCACAGGGGCGTTATATTTGTCCTTAGTTATCATGAACATCTACAACACCATCTAAATCGTGCCTACCAACCCATACAATGCAAACATCGGAAAAATGACATGCTACACTTGAACATCTAGAAACAAAAACTATCAAGACGAGGAATTCAACCCAAAGCAAAGGCCAAAAAACTATCTCAACTCATAAAACAAACACCTCAAGATGAAACACAACATTTTAAAATGAAACATTCTACTCCAAAGTATGATCATCCCGTGAACAACAAGGCTGCACTGAGCCCCACTCCAGTGACCTACTTCAACAAAGGAATTTCCAGAAAAATGACACCATATGCTCACAAACTACTCAGTCATCGTAAATATGAGCAACTACCTAAGTCCAAAGAAAACCAAGTTAGTAGGTGGCATACATACGTATCTAACCCACCGATAATGTCCCAAGTCACCAACTCCCATTAACAAACACCGCAAGCTACCCAATTTACCAAATGAAGGCCTTGCATGTTGAACTAACACACAATCATAAATTCCTTAGTACATTGACCCCAACAAGTAGATGAACCTTCTAAACAAATTTCCATTCTCAAACAGAAGCTAATGTCTTAGCCACCAAGGAACACCATCACACCGACTCTAAAACACAAACAAAACCTTGAGAGCTACCAACATAATTGTAGAAAAATCAACTACAACGATAACAAGGTGCAACAAAGGATCACACCATCGAATCCCAGCTAACCATAACAAAACACCAAGACCACCAGAAAGAAACTTATCCAAAGAGACCGAATGAGGAAAACACAAATGCGCGGGTGAGAATAAGATTAAGTAAAAAGAAGAAAACGACCAACTAGGACTACCAAAACACAATAAAAGGCCATACTAACCTTCACACAACTCTGCCACCAACAATCTCCCAACTAATACTCCAAAAGAACGATATGTAACTAATCTAACCTCCCTAGCCTACTAGCTCCTATAGAAAAACCAATTTGAAAACGGGTAAAGTTGGTTTATCCACATATCTAACATGGATCGACATCACATAAAAAATATTTAATCTGGGTGGAAAAAGAGTAAACCAAAAACCCTAACATCACTATAACAACAAAGCCACCAAGGTAAAGGCGCATGGATTTTCTCATCCACTACTCTCAATCGGAGAAACACAACCTAGTCGATCCACTATTAAAAGAAATCTACTACAGGAGATAAAATGCATACACATCCCTAGTTAAGGTTGTGACAACAATCCAAAGATGGATAACTAGTCAAATAGGCATGAAAGGGTATCAAATCCCAAAAACCACACAAAATAATGAAATCATATAAAAAGGAAGGGATACGTGGAATCGTAACCTCTGGCTGACTTGTGGAGCATAGAACTTATTATGCCCCACCTCAACATAAAAAGCTGAAGCACCATCAGCTTCACTTAGGGCACAATCTCTGACCGCGTGTACAGTCAACCTATGAGTTTAACGCAACTATACATAATGAATCATAGTCCCACACCAGGGACAAGTTCTCCATAGATGCAACAAGATCCAATAACTCTTGACTGGAGCATAAAAGAAGTCAAGAATCTCTAGAAGATCAACTCCTGCCTAGGGCACTCCCTAGACTAGTGGTCAAACCATCCAAAATAATAGCAACCTACAAGGAGTAAAGCCTAACATGAAGAACATAATGAGTTTCCCTACCTACCTCTACCAAACTCAGGACAACCCCTAATAAACTAAAATAAAGCATTACAATAATCTCTAACAAAGTGGCCTACCTTACCACACTCATAGTAACCTCTACAAGAGAAACCTGCTGTGAAGACCCATTTGGAGTAAGATGTAACACCCCGTAACTAGAAAGAACTAGAATTAGAAAGATCCATTTTTGGAAACAATGAAAATATGGAAAATTTGGTTAAGTAATGTTAATTTTGAGTTTTTGGTCAACTTCAAACGACCATAACTCCTAGCTCAGGATGAGTTAGGTGTATTTTCGAATATCATAGGAAAGATCTTGGAATAACCTTTCTAACACCACCAAGTTTGGGCGATTCCAAGTTGGTATGAGTGAGATGTCTATTTAAAGTTGGGTTGTTTAAATAAGGAAAGTCTAATCCGGATTTTAGAAGGGCATTATGGTCTTTTCCATACCCCATGAGTTGTCAAGTTTCCAAAATGAGCCAATTTTAGAGTGGAAAAGTAGTTCAGTAGTGCCTAAGAGTCGTTTCATTTCGTACCTAAAGGCAAGAAAGTTAGTTTCTAAGGAGTGTGTCTATCACTTAGTCCGAGTTAATGACTCTAGTGTTGAGATACCTCTTATTCAGTCAGTTTCAGTAGTAAAAGAGTTTCCAGAAGTCTTTCCAGATGATCTTCCCGAAATCCCTCCTGAGAGAGAGATAGACTTCGGTATAGATGTTCTCCCAGATACTCATCATATATCTATTCCACCATATAGAATGGCTTCAACAGAGTTGAAAGATCTTAAAGAACAGTTGAAAGACCTCCTTGATAAGGGCTTTATTTGACCAAGTGTCTCACCTTGGGGCACTCTCGTCTTGTTTGTGAGAAAGAAGGATGGTTCCCTTAGGATGTGTATAGATTACCACCAGTTGAACAAGGTTACCATCAAGAACAAATATCCTCTTCCGAGAATTGATGATATTTTCGATCAACTTCAGGGTGCCACCTGTTTCTCCAAAATAGATCTCAGATTTGGCTACCATCAGTTAAGAGTAAGGGAATGTGATATTCCAAAGACAGCTTTTAGAACCCGTTATGGTCATTATGAGTTTTTGGTCATGTCATTTGGTTTGACCAATGCGCCTGCAACATTCATGAACCTTATGAATAGAGTATTCAAACTTTATTTAGATATGTTTGTTATCGTCTTCATTGATGATATACTAATCTATTCGAGTAATGAAGAAGATCATGCTAGTCATCTCAGAATAGTTCTCCAGACTCTAAAAGATAGAGAGTTATATGCTAAGTTCTCGAAATGTGAGTTTTGGCTTGAATCTATGGCATTTTTAGGCCATATTGTGTCTTGAGAGGGAATTAAAGTTGATACTCAGAAGGCAATGCAAAATTGGCCTAGACCCATATCTCCAACTGATATTAGGAGTTTCTTGGGTTTAGCTGGATATTATAGAAGGTTCATAGAGGGGTTCTCATCTATTTCATCCCTTTTGACCAAGTTAACTCAGAAGACAATGAAGTTTCAATGGTCTGAAGCTTATGAGAAAGGCTTTCAAGAATTGAAAAAGAGGTTGACTACTGCCCAGTGTTAACCTTACCAGAAGGTACGCAAGGCTTTGTGGTCTATTGTGATGCTTCTAGAATTGGTTTGGGTTGTGTGTTAATGCAAAATGGCAAGGTTATAGCTTATGCCTCGTAAAAACTAGTAAGGCCTACCTAATGCTTGATGGAATCTAGTAGGTGAAACTAGAGCCTCATATGTGAGTTTGAAGTTGGTAATTTGATTAAATATTGTTAAATGTCTTCCCAAGTGAAGGTTGAGGAATTTAGGGGCTAAACGTCAAGACATGACTATAATCCCGGAAATGAGTAAGTTGAACTAGTGTGTTGTAGTGTCTTGTAGTAGAGTTTTTGGAGTGTTGTATGAGGGTTAAAATCAAGATAAATGACTCTCGTACTTAGAATGATATGTTTAGGGGTTAAAATTCTGGGTACGACTCCCCAAGGACCACCTAATGTGTCCTTGAGGAGGACTCCAACACTGCCCAAAAAGCTGTCAAAACAGCTTGATCTACCACCCCTTTCCACGCCCCTTAGACCAACCTACTCCCCGTAGGTCATGGACGTAGGTCAAGGCCTGCAGCAGGTCTGCAAATCAAGTCCCAGTACCAAACCACGATACCAAATCACAGCCCTTAAACCCATCCACGGTCCGTGGATGGGGATCCGTAGGTGCTGCCAGGTTTTTTGTCAATTTAGTTTTAAGTTAGGTGTTTGGAATTAGTTGGTTATTCAATTAAGGGCTTAGGAGTTCAGTTTAGTAGTTAAATAATCACCTATAAATAGTTAATAGACCCCTAAAACTAAGTGATTAACCCATTCATATAAAGACCCCAGATCAAATCCCAACTTCCCTTCCCTCCAAAAACCTCCTCTCTAGGACCTCCATTGAAGACCAAGGAAAGAAATAAACTAGGGCTTGAAGATAGGATCTTTTTCATAAGAATTTTAGGGGATTCTAAGTCTAAGGTATGGATGCTTTTCATTCTTGGTTAGCTATCACCAAGAAACCCCTTCAACTATGTTTTCAAATTCCCCAAATCTAGGGTTTTCAAATTTAGTCATGGGTCTTCTTCCAAAATGAAATCAATTGTCTAATTATGGTCTATTATGATTGTTAAAGATTATTTATTGTTGTATTATTGTAGTGTTAATGGTTTTTGATGAAAATCACTCTTGGACCCATGATTTCCCCTTCTTCCCAAATTATGAACTAGGGTATGGCTTGATTGATGATGAAAGCTTAACAAGTGATTATTTATATATTGAATTATTATTTTTATTGATTATGCTACTGATTTTAGATGATTCTAACTTGAATTCCAAATAATCCATGAGTTTTCCCCAAACCTAGCTATGGCTCTTCCCTATAAAATGAATATTGTTAGAAGTTGATTCAATTGATTGAATATGAGTTGATAATGATGTAATTACATTATATAAGTATGAATCTACCTATATTATTGATTAACCTAAGATTCTAGGGTTATGTCATGAAAGAGGCAAGTTGGGGGTTAGATGTGAACCTCTAGGATTGATGAACTTCTTAGTGCATTCCCTTGGATTAGATCACTTAGACTTGAATTGCTCGTGAATGAATCTTGTAGAAAAGAACTAACTTGATTAGGTCTTATATGATGGATCATGGTTGAAGTAGTATTGTTACCTAGTATACTTGATGATATATGTCTATAATTGAGTAAGAATGAAGTATGTAGTTAAGTTTTCCCTAAGGGTTAGGTATACATGATTACAATGTGAGGTGTTCCTTGAGGGTAATGCTCATAATATGAAGATGATTCCTAAGGCTTAAATGGTAAAAGCTAATATGAATAACTCAAGGATGTTTAGGCTTAAAGTAGGAAGCTATTATGAAGGTTGAGGTTGTGTATGGAACAATTGTGTTAAGACTTCACCTACATGACCTCTAACATGAGTAAATGAGTTTATTCATGAAATGAATGTATTTCTTGAGTCATGGTTGTATCTATGTTATGTATGTTGAATGTTAGATGTGTTTATTTAATGTGATTCTTAAATGCAATATATGAGTATTATGTGTGATTGTGGTATGATGCACATGCTTATGAACACTTGAGAAGAAAGTTTCTATGATGATAATGTATCTATGGTGTTGATTGAAAGGTTTGTTCTCATATGCACCTTTACGTACAATTATGCATGGAATCTACATGATCATGTTGATCCACTTGAAAGGTGGAGGTGTTCGTTATTGTGTATATTGTGGTATTGATGCAAGATTCTTCTTTCCTATACCCTATACACTTGATTAAGTATGAAGTGTGCAAGTATAATTATAATTAATTTGTTGTGTTGAATGAAAGGCTAATTCTCATGAAAACACTGTGAATGATAATGTGAAAGATTTACTCACTTATTGATGGTTCTAAAGTGAAAGGATATTCTCACTTAATGAATCTTTGAGCTATTATGATGAATGTTGGTTTGAGTGCCTAGTGCATTCTCTTATAACCTTGAACTTAAGTAAAAGACTTAATGTAACTCTTAAAAGGAATTATGCTTAGCACCGAGCAGATATGAATGTGAGATGAGAGGCTTTTACGTTTAGCAAATCCGGCTTCTCAGTGTATGTTGTCTCATGGGATGGAAACCTTCTACGTTTAACAAGTCCGAGTTTCTAGTAGCAATCCTCATATCCCATAACTACGTGCCCCCGTAGGTCTTAGCTAGTGGATCCACATAGAAGCTATTAAGTATGTGTAGGACACTCACTTTTCGGCGTAGGAGTAGAAAAGTGGGTTCCATGTAGCTCACATGGTCTATGTTGATTAATGCTATTATCTCTAAATGATGTGAATACGAGCTATAATATGATCATGGACTCTAATCATGACTTCTTAAGAGGTTCTACTTAGTATGAGTGGGATGAGACTTCACCCATACATTGCACAAGTGGACTTTAAGAGAAGTTGTGGTTAAGTTCTCTTATGTAATGAAGACTTATGAATTATGTATGTATGATATGAATGAATGTTAAGGTTGAATTTATTTATTACAAGTTATGATGATGAATGTCTCATTACTTATGTAAGTTGGTTATGAATGAACTAAAAGTAATGTATGTATGTTGTTGGTGGTCTAAATGTGATACTTAACATTTGATAGGGTTATGGGATCCTACCTTTGCATTGCACTAGTATGACTTTGAGTTGCTTATTTGTTTGTATGAACTTATGTTATGCATGATCATGGTGGCCTATATGTGAGATTTAGTGTGAATATGATTATGGGATCCTATCTATGCATTGCACAAGTTTAACTTGGGGTTGCTCATGTGATAGTTCGATTGTAATGGTATGATCTTGGTATGTGCTTATAAATGTGAATTATGTTTGTGAAGATTGGAATATGCATGATTGTTGTGTTGAAGACTATACTTGTAATTATGATGATATCAACTATGTTATGATGAATTGTGCATGGTTTGTCTTATGACCTATATTCTCCAACTATTTCAAAGATAATGTTCAAAAATAGCACGAAGCATGGCTTTAAACTAAATGTCCCTTTTTATGCATGTTTTAAGGATTTTCTTACATGGCTTACATACTTAGTAGATTTTGTGCTAACCCATATTTCTAGATTTACTATAAGTGTAGGCTTTGGAGATATTGGATGCTATCCTCGTGGCTAGGTTCATAGGAGGTCAAGAAGAAGAAGATTGGCGAGTCCTCATTATATTCGAGGGTACAACGACATGTCCTTTATGTCTATCTTTTATGTTGTAGACTTCTGTAAGGGTCGTGTCCCTAAGATTGTATTAAAGAGTTTGTTCTAATGTTATAGATGGTTTGAGACATAGTGTCATAGACTTTCTCTCGTTTTATAAAGACTTCGATTGTATAGAAAAGTTTTAAATTTTCTACATTTTTCCTTTGTTCGTATGTCATGATATGCTAAAGGCATGTATAAGACCCCTTCGGGGTTAAGAGCACCGTGTTACGACTAGGGGGTGCCCTAGGGTCATGACAAACTTGGTATCAGAGCATAAGGTTTTGGCATGGTCTTAGGATGTCTCAAACCACATCTGTAGAGTCTTGTTCATAGGTGTGAGTCGTGACACATCTATGAGCGAGAGGCTATAGGACGTAAGGAAACTTCACTTCTTCATTCTCCAAGTTGTGCCATAGATCTATAAGCTCTCTCTCTTATCTCTTATCCGATGGTCTTTAGGATGTGACTATTAGGAGGGTTTGTTCTACAAGATTGTGGGAGAAAGGTTGGTTGTGATGTCAATTGTGGCTATGTGACTTGAGAGATTTGAGGTAATAGTTTGTGATGTTGCCTTTGTATGAGTGATGTTTCATAGTTGCCCTTCATGTTGTGAAAAATGTTTAGAAGAATTTGTGTAGGCTTACTCCTAAGGGGGAGATAGTGTGCCTACGTAGCAAGGTGATCGTGAGGATATGTTTAGTTGTTGGTAGAATCCAACTTAGCCATTTTGTGTTTTTATGGTATGATTGATAGATTGGTGGAATAGCGGTGCTTAAGTAGTGCCTAGAGAAGATTGAGTGAGTACACTCCTTTAAAAGAGGATAGAAGTGGAATGTTCCATGGTTTAGAATCATCTTGTGTGAAGGTTTAGTTATGACTTTCTCCGACATTAGAATTGAACGAACTGATGTTGTAAATAGTTTGTATAGGCTTACCCCAAATGGGGGATAATGTGTTTAGATGGTAAGGTCATTGAGTATCCTTGATGTTTATGAATTAGGCTTGTTTGATAATCTCACTTTAAGAGATGTAGTGAGTTTGAGGAGTTTAGTCCTGGTTTGGTACGCATATGAGACCTTGAGTGGTGTTGGTAAGGTTGCTTNGTTGTATTGCATGACCAAATATTGCATAGGTTGAAACTACCAAAATATTGTTTTATACAATTATAATTCTATAAAATGTGAATTTTATGGTGGTTTGAAACTGTCGTAATACAAATTTTAAAAGTCATTATAAACTTGTAGCATTTTATGGCGGTTTTTTGAACCGCTATAATAGTATTAATAATAGAAGGGATTTTGGCGGCATAAAAAACCGCCGTTTTAAGCTCGTTGTGGTGGTTATAAACCACCGTCATACTCAAAATAAATTGTCGAGATCGTTTCATTCTTTTGTAGTACAAAACCTGCACAAAAAAATCGCCACAACAAGAATAATATTTTGGAGGTTGAAACAAACGCCACAAATTGAATGTATAGTAGGGGTCTTTTACAACCTCCACACTTAAGCCGCCACAAAAGGAATTATTTTGTGGGGATTGACACAAACGCCACAAATTGAATGTGTAGTGGGGGTTTCTTAAGACCCCTACAAATAAACCGCCATAATTTAGCAGTTTTTTTGTAGTGTCCATTCATATTCTAGTTTGAGACCAAGAATTCCTTTTTGGGCTTGTTTTGTGTTTAACAGTCATGAGTGTTTTAGAAATTTCCATGACCTCCTTATGTTAAGCATGTTTTTGAAAGATTCTTACTTAGTATAAAATAGATTTTTCATGATTTACATGTTCCTCATGTTGTTGTGCATCTTAGTATGGTGATTGCATATTTGACTTCATGAGATGATGTGATGAACACGCTTTGTTGTGTTTTTGATGAAATGGCACTTTGGCTCCATACTGTTGTATTGAGCTTGCTTATAGTTGATAAAGGTAATTCATCCTATTACTAGGTGATTAATCATGTTTGGAAGTGTTTGTGAAGACTCACTCCCATGGAGGAGATGGTGTGCCTAGCTAACATTGTGTTATGTGCTTATGTGTATGCCTTGACTTCCTTATATAATGCATGTTCATGAAAACTTGTGTGTTGAAAGGAAGTGAGTTTATGTGAATTGTCTTCCTCATGTAGTAGTGCTTTGGGCAAGAGGTGCCTATTGTGCTTCATGAGAAGAATATATGATCATGTTTTAGTCTGGATTTGAGAAATTCCTCCTTGAATGAAATACTTTTAAGAGTAAATTGCATAATGTGCTTAATGATGATCATGATTTGAGTTGGAGAAGGTAAATTCTCCAATGAAATGAGAAATGTTGAAGTTATGATGCATAATGAGTTTGTAGATGTAGTTCCTACTTCTTTGTGTTGCATTGAGTATGTTTGAGATGGAGTTGATGTCTCCTCTTAGTTTTGTGCATTGTTATGATGTTGCATGAATGAAGGGCTACTAGTCTTGAGTCTTTAATTCCATAAAATGTTTAAAGTGTCATTTGAGGACGAATGTTCCCAAGTGGGGGATAATGTAACACACCGTAAAAACTAGTAAGGCCTAGCTAATGCTTGATGGAATCTAGTAGGTGAAACTAGAGCCTCACATTTGAGTTTGAAGTTGGTAACTTGATTAAATATTCTTAAATGTCTTCCCAAGTGAAGGTTGAGGAATTTAGGGGCTAAACATTTAGATACGACTATAATGCCCGGAAACTAGTAAGTAGAACTAGTGTGTTGTAGTGTCTTGTAGTGGAGTTTTTGGAGTGTTGTATGAGGGCTAAAATCAAGATAAATGACTCTCATACTTAGAATGACATGTTTAGGGGTTAAACGTCCAGGTACGACTCCCCAAGGACCACCCAAGGGGTCCTTGAGGAGGACCCCAACACTGCCCAAAAATCTGTCAAAACAGCTTAATCTACGACCCCTATCTACGCCCCTTAGACCAACCGACATCCCATAGGCCATTGGCATAGGTCAACGCCTGCAGCAGGCCTGCAAATACATCCCCAGTACCAAACCATGGCCCTTAGACCTATCCACGGTCCGTGGATGGGGATCCGTAGGTGCTGCCAGGTTATTGTCATTTTACTTATAAGTTAGGTGTTTGGGGTTAAGTTGGTTATTTAATTAAGGGCTTAGGGGGTCGCTTTAGTAGTTAAATAATCACCTATAAATAGTTAATAGACCCCTAAAACTAAGTCATTAACCCATTCATCTAAAGACCCCAACTCAAATCCTAACTTCCCTTCCCTCCAAAAACCTCCTCTGTAGAACCTCCATTGAAGACCAATGAAGGAGATAAACGAGGCTTCAATATAGGAGATTTTTCATATGAATTTGTGGGGATTCTATGTCTAGGGTATGGATTCTTTTCATTCTTGGTTAGCTATCACCAAGAAGCCCCTTCAACTATGTTTTCGAATTTCCCAAATCTAGGGTTTTCAAATCTAGTCATGGTTCTTCTTCCAAAGCGAAATCAATTGTCTAATTATGGTTTATTATGATTTTTTAAGATGATTTATGGTTGGATTATTGTAGTGTTAATGGTTTTTGATGAAAATCACTCTTGGACCCATGATTTCCCCTTCTTCCCAAATTATGAACTAGGGTATGACTTGATTGATGATGAAAGCTTAACAAGTGGTTGTTTCTATATTGAATTATGGTTATTATTGGTTATCCTACTGATTTTAGATGATTCTAACTTGAAATCCAAAGAATCCATGAGTTTTCCCCAAACCTAGCTATGGCTCTTCCCCATACAATGAATGTTGTTTGAAGTTGATTCAATTGATTGAATGTGAGTTCATTATGATGTCATTACATGATCTAAGTATGAATATACCTATATTATTGATTAACCTAAGATTCTAGGGTAATGTCATGAAAGAAGCAAGTTGGGGGTTAGATGTTAACCTCTAGGATTAATGAACTTCTTAGTGAATTGCCTTAGATTAGATCACTTAGACTTGAATTGATTGTGAATGAATCATGTAGACATGAACTTGCTTGATTAGGTCTTATATGATGGATCATGGTCGAAGTAGTATTGTTACCTAGTCTACTTGATGCTATATGTTTATAATTGAGTAAGAATGAAGTTGTAGTTATGTTTGCCCTAAGAGTTAGGTATACATGATTACAATTTGAGGTGTTTCTTGAGGGTAATGCTCATAATATGAAGATGATTCCTAAGGGTTAAATTGTAAAAGGTAATATGAATAGGTCAAGGATATTTAGGCTTAAAAAAGGAAGCTATTATGTAGGTTGAGGTTGTATATGGCACAATTGTGTAAACACTTCACCTACATGACCTCTAACATGAGTAAATGAATTTATGAATGAAATGAATATATTACTTGAGTCATGGTTGTATCTATGTGATGTATGTTGAATGTTAGATGTGTTGACTCAATGATACTCTTAAATGCAATATATGGGTATTATGTGTGATTGTCGTATGATATACATGTTTATGAACACTTGAGAAGGAAGTTTCGATGATGATAATGTATCTATGGTGTTGATTTAAAGGTTAGTTCTCATATGCACCTTTACACAATATTATGCATGGAATGTACATGATCATGTTGATCCACTTAAAAGGTGGAGGTGTTCGTTATTGTGTATATTATGGTATTGATGAAAGATTTTTCTTCCCTATACCCTATGAACTTGATTATGTATGAAGTATGCAAGTATGCTTATAATTAATTTGTTGTGTTGAATGAAAGGCTAATTCTCATGAAAACACTATGAATGATAATGTGAAAGGTTTACTCACTTATTGATGGTTCTAAAGTGAAACGATTTTCTCACTTAATGAATCTTTGAGCTATTATGATGAATGTTGGTTTGATTGCCTAGTGTATTCTCTTATAACCTTGAACTTAAGTAAAAAACTGAATGTAACTATTAAAGGGAATTATGCTTAGCACCGAGCGATATGAAAGTGAGATGGGAGGCTTTTACGTTTAGCAAGTCCGGCTTCCCAATGTATGTTCTCTCATGGGATGGAAACCTTCTATGTTTAGCAAGTCCAGGTTTCTAGTAGCAATTCCCATATCCCATAACTACGTGCCCCCGTAGGTCCTAGCAAGTGGATCCACATAGAAGCTATTATGTATGTTCTACCTTGGCAAGTAGGACACTCTCTTTTCGGTGTGGGAGTAGAACACCGGATTCCATGTAGCTCACATGATCTATGTCGGTTAACACTATTATCCCTAAATGATATGAATATGAGCTATAATAAGATCATGGACTCTAATCATGACTTCTTAAGAAGTACTACTTCATATGAGTGGGGGTATGGGACTTCACCTGTACATTGCACAAGTGGACTTTAAGAGAGGTTGTGGTTAGGTTATCTTATGTAATGAAGACTTATGAATTATGTATGTATGATATGAATGAATGTTAAGATTTATTTTACTTATTAAAAGTTGTGATGATGAATGTCTCCTTACTTATTTATGTTGGTTATAAATGAACTAAAAGTAATGTATGTATGTTGTTGGTGGTCTAAATGTGATACTTAGCATTTGGTATGGTTGTGGGATCTTACCTTTGCATTGCACCAATATGACTTTGGGTTGCTTATGTGTTTGTATAAACTTATGTTATGCATGATCATGGTGGCCTAAAAGTGAGACTTAGTGTGGATAGTATTATGGGATCCTATCTATGCATTGCACAAGTTTAACTTGGGGTTGCTCAGATAGTTCTATTGTAATGGTATGATCTTGGTATGTTCTTATAAATGTGAATTATGTTTGTGAAGATTGGAATATGCATGAGTGTTGTGTTGAAGACTATACTTGTAATTATGATTATATCATCTATGTTATGATGAATTGTGCATGGTTTGTCTTATGACCTATATTCTCCAACTATTTCAAAGATGATGTTCAAAAATGGCATGAAGCATGGCTTTAAACTAAATGTCCCTTTTTATGCATGTTTTAAGGATTTTATTGCATGGCTTACATACTTAGTACATTTTGTGTTGACCCATATTTCTACATTTTTCTATAAGTGTAGGCTTTGGAGATATTGGATGCTATCCTCGTGGCTAGGTTCATAGGAGGTCAAGAAGAAGAAGATTGGCGAGTTCTCATTGTATTAGAGGGTACAATGACATGCCCTTTATGTCTATCTTTTATGTTCTAGACTTATGTAAGGGCCGTGTCCCTAAGATTTCTTATGTAAGGGTCGTGTCCCTAAGATTTCTTATGTAAGGGTCGTGTCCCTAAGATTGTATTAAAGAGTTTGTGTTCTAATGTTATAGATAGTTTGAGACATAGTGTCATAGACTTTCTCTCATTTTATAAAGACTTCGATTGTAAAGAAAAGTTTTAAATTTTCCGCATTTTTCCTCTGTTCTTATGTCATGATATGCTAAGAGTTGTATAAGACCCTTTCGGGGTCAAGTACGCCGTGTTACAACTAAGGGGTACTCTCGGGTCGTAACATTATGCCTCCAGACAGTTGAAAGTTCATGAGGAACTACCCAACCCATGATCGAGAATTGGTTGCCGTAGTTTTTGCATTGAAAATATGGCTCCATTATCTTTATGGTGTTCATATGGATGTGTTCAGCGATCACAAGAGTCTTCAGTATGTGTTTACTCAGAAAGAGCTTAATCTCAGACAAAGGGGGTGGTTAGAATTACTCAAAGATAATGACATGAGTATTCTTTACCGCCCAGGTAAGGCTAATGTTGTTGTTGATGCCTTGATCAGGTTGTCCATGGGTAGTACCACCTATTTTCAGGAGGATAAGAATGAACTAGAAAGAGATGTGCATAGACTTGCACGCTTAGGAGTCCAACTAATGGATTCCACAGAAGGAGGAGTAGTGGTGATGAATGGGGCTGAATCATCATTAGTGTCAGAAGTAAAAGAGAAGCAGGATCAAGACCCAATTTTGCTTGAATTGAGGCAAATGTTCAGAAGCAAAAGGTAATAGTTTTTTAACAAGGGGGAGATGGTGTATAGAGGTATCAAGGTAGATTGTGTGTACCAAGGGTGGCTGAACTCCAAGAAAGAATCATGGAGAAAGCTCATAGCTCTAGATATTCCATTCATCCGGGTTCCACAAAGATGTATTGCAATTTGAGAAAAGTTTATTGGTGGAGTAGTATGAACAAGGGCATCGCAGAGTTTGTTGCTAAGTATCCAAATTTCCAACAAGTTAAAGTAGAGCACCAAAGGTCCGGTGGTATGGCTTAAAATTTAGAACTTTCGGAATGGAAGTGGGAGATGATTAATATGAATTTCATCACAGGTTTACCAAGGTCTCGCAGGCAACATGATTTTATTTGGGTGATTGTCGATAGAATGACAATATCATCCCACTTTTTGCTGGTAAAGGCTACCCATTTCGCAGAAGATTATGCTAAGTTGTATCTTCAAGAGGTGTTAAGACTTCATGGGGTTCTGGTCTCCATTATTTCAGACAGAGGTGCGCAATTTACTGCATAGTTTTGGAAGTCATTCCAAAAAGGATTAGATTCAATGGTGAACTGAATTACTGCCTTTCATCCTCAGACAGATGGGCAAGTAGAGCGCACTATTCAGAGCTTAGAGGATATGTTGAGGGTTTATGTGATTGATTTCAAAAGTAATTGGGATGATCACCTACCTCTTATTGAATTTTCTTACAACAATAGTTACCACTCTAGCATCCGAATGGCTCCTTATGAAGCTCTTTATGGGAGAAGATGCAGATCTCCTATTGGATGGTTTGAATTTGGTGAAGCAGGGTTGATAGGACAAGACCTTAGTTCACCAAGCTATGGAGAAGGTGAAAGTCATTCAAGAGAGGTTGAAAACGGCGCAGAGTTGTCAGAAATCCTACACTGATGTTAGGAGAAGGGATTTAGAGTTTGAAGTAGATAATTGGGTATACTTGAAAGTTTCACCCATGAAGGGTGTTATGAGATTTGGTAAGAAAGGGAACTTAGTCCCCGGTATATTAGCCCTTATAGAATATCAAAAAGGGTTGGTAATGTAGCTTATGAGTTGGAGCTACCACAAGAGTTAGCCGCGGTTCATCTAGTATTTCACATCTCCATGTTGAAGAAGTGAATGGGCAATCCTTCATTGATCATACCAACTGAAGATATTGGGATCAAGGACAGATTATCTTATGAAGAGATTCTGGTCCAGATTCTAGATCGCTAAGTGAAGTAGCATCAGTCAAAGTCCTTTGGAGGAACCAATTTGTTGAGGGAGCTACTTGGGAAGCTGAGGAGGACATGAAGAAGAGATATCCACATCTCTTTGAGTCCAGAGAAGTTCCAAATTAAGGTACTAATTCTCTTCTTAGTACTCTTTAATTTATAAGTAAGCATGTTGTGTTTGTTTTGCTTGTTGGGTGTTTAAACTACATATTTGATGTTACGCTGTCACGACCCAAGAGTACCCCCTAGACGTGACATGACGTACTTGACTCTGAAGGGGTCTCGTATAAGCCCTTAGCATCATCATAACATAAGGACATAAAATAATTGCGAAAAATTTAAAACTTTTACAATCAAACTCAACTTCTTTTGCATATATGGAAATAGTGTCCAGACATTGTCTCAATCACCATCTAGTACATAAAGAGTACAAATAGGGTCAAAGTCGTTACATCAATAAAGTCTCAAAATACTAAGTATGATAAAAGCTAAAAGCAATAATGTCTTGTGAACTTGAGGACTCACCAAGCCTAGGGAATAGTCGACCCAAGCTTCTCTTGAAGAAGTAGTAGTAGTCTCAACGACCGGAACCTACACTCCTAGTAAAATAGAAAATATGGGTTAGTATGATTAATTGTACCAAGTATGGAAGCCATGCACAAAAATCCTTAAAACATGCTCAAAAGGGACTTTTAGTTGAAATCATGTATTTTCATGTTTTAAAAGCCATTATGCACATTTATGAAGAACATAAGCCAAACCAACATATAAGCAACCCAAAGCCACACTAGTGCAATGCAAAGGTAAGATCCCATAACCCTACCAACTCCTAAGTATCACATTTAGGCCACTAACAACATACATATCATACTTTACCATAGTCCTAACCACACATAAAAGAGGAGACATTCATGCACATAACTTATCATAAGTGAAGTCAACCTTAACATTCAAACATACCTTTCATACATAATCCATAAACCATCATAACATAGGAGAACCTCACCATAACCCCTCTTAAAGTGTACTTGTGCAATGTCATACCCCCACTCATATTAAGTAGTACCTCTCAAGAAGTCACAATTAAAGTCCATGTTCTTACCATAGTTCATATTCATATCATATAGGGAAGAATAACATTAACCGACATAGACCATGTGAGCTATATGGAATCTGGTGTTCTACCCCCACACGCAAAAGAGGTGTCCTACTTGCCTAAGGTAGAACTTTCATAATAGCTTCTAGGTGGATCCACTAGCTAAGACCAATGTGGGCACATAGTTATGGTATAAGGGGATTGCTTCTAGAAACCTTGACTACTAATGTGGCGGTTTCCAGCTCATGAGATAACAATATTGGGAACCCAAGTACTAGCATGAAGGAACCCATCTCATACTCATATCTGCTCGGTGCTAAGCATAATTCTTTTTAAGATTTATGTTAAGTCTTTACTTAGATTCATATTCACAATAGAATGCACTACACATTCAAGACAACATAATATCATAAGAGCTCAAAGATTCATTTGGTGAGAATGTCCTTTCACCCTTTGAACCATCAACATGTAAGTAAACCTTTCACATCTTACCAATAGTGTGTTCATGAGCATGACCTTTCAATCAACACAACAAGCTTTTCATAACATACATACATTATTTCATGCATAATCAAGTGTAAGGTTGTAGGGAAGATGGGTCTTGCATCAACACCACAACTACACAATAGATATAGAATCATTACTATCTAAGTAAATCCCAATCTCATACATAATTCTTATAAAGAAGTATAACCCTCATACCTTTTCCCTTCAAGGGTCTTGAAGACACAATCAACCCAACCATATACAATTACTACATAATATAGGAGGAATTCATGATTCAATAGCTTAATTAACATAAACATATTCAATTGTCAGGTTCTCAACATCAATCAAGCCATAACATAATTCATACTTTAGGAAGAAGGGGAAATCATGGGTCCAAGAGAGATTTTCATCAAAATCCAACAATACTCCATTATTCCAACCATAAATCATCATAATTAACCATAACAATCCACAATTAAACAAGTGAAATCGTTTTAGAAGAAGGACCATGATATGAATTGAAAACAATAGATATAGGGGGACTTGAAGTCTTGAAAACAAATTTGAAGGGGCTCTTTGCGTGATAGCTACCCAAGGATGAAAAGCATCCATACCTTATCTAAGAAAATCCAAGAAATTTGGGAAAGAACCTTGAAAATCTAGCAACCCTAGCTCCAATGGCTTCTTCTTCTTCTTGAGTCTAGAGAGAGAATTTTTTATTGAGGAGGGAGATTTTTATTTCAATTTGGGTGTTTGTGAAAAATGACTCAGTCTTGTGAAATTTGACTTAAAAACAATATATAAACTTCCCCTAAAAATACCCAAAACACCACTACTTTAGTTGGACTAAATTAGGAAATGACCTAAAAGACCCTGATTAATTGGACCCGTCTAGGCCTCACGACCCACTCCACAAGCCGTGGTCCTGCCCATGGAGTCGAGGCAGTCGCTACCTTTTTGGAGCTCAAGGCCTCATCTTCTAAGGCACCCTCACGAGCACCTTCACGATCCGAGAAGTGGACCATGCCCCTTGGTCATGCTCGTGGAGGGTGAGGCAGTAGCTAGGCTACTCCATTCCCTCATACCTCAATGCCCAAGTCTCCTTCACGAAGGGCTCCACAAGTCTTAGTCAAGACCACGAGCCATGGTCCCTTCCGTGAAGTTGAGGCAGTGGCTAGCCTTTTAGGTGGCCATCTTTCCATGGCCAAGGGATCTTCACGACCACCTTCATAAGCCATTGAGTGGACCACGACTCATGGTCCCCCTCGTGAAGATTGGGGCAGTAGCTCCTAGCTAGGGGCAGCCTTGGCCTTTGGCCTTGGCTTGGCCCTTTGCCTTGGCACTTGCCCCTTGGTCTTGACTCAAATTACCTCATTTTAACCTTAAATGACTAACTAAATCTTCGGGGAGTCATTTTACAATTTTAAACCTTACGTTTAGGCTCTAGTTCAACCTACTAATTTTCCGGGTCGTTACAATATCTCCCCCTTTGGAACATTCATCCTCAAATGACACTTTAAACACTTTTAGGGAAACAATGACTCAAGACTAGCAACCTATCCTACATGACATATCAATATTTGCACAAACCATAGGAGGAAACATAAACTCCACATCAACAAGATCAATGCAACACAAGAAGTAGGAGCTACATCTACAAACTCATTATGCATGAAACTCATCAATTCACATAAACATGAGAGGAACTACCTTCTCCAACTCAAACAAGCTCAACACAACAATATGGAGCCAACATGTCATTTCACCAAACATAACTAAGCATGTTCATCATTTCACCTCATATAGTAAAAAATTCAATCATCATACTAAAATGCAATTCAACATGAGAAGAATATAATTCATGAAAGCTCAATTCATACCAAACATGAATTTCATCAAGAACATGAACAATATAAGGAAATCATGGAAAACTCATACAATATGCAACACTCCCTAAACATCAAAACTAAAGAGAAACTACTTACCTCAAGTTTGAATAGGAGTAAGTGAAAAAATATGAGGATAACGGGGTTTCATATCGGCCTCGGCCTCTCATGTAGCACCCTCAACTAAGTGATTCCTACATAGAACCTTAACGGATGCTACTTCCTTGTTTCTCAACCTCTTAACTTGCCGGTCCAAAATCTCTACCGAAACCTCTTCATAATAAAGGCTCTCATCAACTCCTAAACCCTCTAAAGGAAGGATAGACACTGGATCACCAATGCACTTCTTAAGCATGGACACATGAAACATTAGGTGAACCAGAGCCAATTCATTTGGCAAGTCTAATTCATAGGCACTATTCCCATTACGCTTCAAGATTTGATATCGCCCCACATACGGGGGACTCAGCTTCCCTTTCATACCAAACCTCATCACACCTTTCAGAGGTGAGATTTTCAAGTAGACCCCATCACCAATCTCAAATTCTAGCTCCCTCTTTCTAACATTAGCATAAGACTTTTGCTGACTTTGAGCTGTCTTCAACATCTCTCTAATGAGTCAAACTTTTTCAATGGCATCAGAAACTAGTTCGGGACTAATTAGATCAAATTCACCTACTTCAAACCAACCCACCAGCGATCTATACCTTCTACCATATATTGCTTCAAACTGAGCCATGGTAATGCTTGAGTGGTAACTATTGTTGTAGGCAAACTCAATCAAAGGAAGATGGTCGTCCCAACTACCCATGAAATCTATTACACATGCCCTCAACATGTCCTCTAGGCTTTGAATGGTCCATTCCGCTTTACCATCCGTTTGTGGGTGAAAAGCGATACTAAGTTTAACATTGGTACTAAGCCCCTTTTGGAATGCCTTCCAAAAGTGTGAAGTAAATTGGGTACCCCGATCCAATATGATAGATTAGGGAACCCCATGCAAATTCATTATCCCATTAATGTACAACTTGGCATAATCTTCCACCGAAAATGAAGTCTTGACCGGAATAAAATGGGTGGATTTTGTCATTCTATCAACAACGACCCAAATAGAATCATATTGCCTTCGAGTACGAGGCAACCCCACAACAAAGTCCATATTCACATCCTCCCACTTCCGAGTGGGAATTTCTATATCTTGGGACAAACCTCCAGGTTTTTATGTTCAACCTTGACTTGTTAACAATTTGGACAATTAGCCACAAAACCCGCTATATCTTTTTTCATGTCATTCCACCAATAGACATCTTGTAAATCACGGTACATCTTGGTGGCTCCCAAATGAATAGAATACCGTGAACTATGAGCTTCTTCTAAAATTTGTTGCCTTAAGCCATCAGCATCTAGAACGCATAATCTACCTTGGTACCTAAGCACCCCATCTCCCACTTGGGAGAAAGCCTCAACGGACTTGTTGAGAATCGATTATTTCAACTCCATCAAAATAGGATCAAGGTGTTGGTTAGACATCACATCAACAACGAAGGACGATTCAAAACTATGGTGGACCATAAACCCACCCTTAGTGGAATCCTCTAATTGGACACCTAACCGGGCGAACCTATGCACATCACGAACCAATTCCTTCTTCTAATCTTCTACATGAGACACACTACCTATAGACAATCTACTTAGGGCATCCGCACCTACATTAGCTTTGTCGGGGTGGTAAAGGACACTCATGTCATAATCCTTTAAAAGCCCTAACCACCTTGTTTGTCAGATAGTCAAGTATTTTTGGCTAAACAAATATTCAAGTATTTTTGGATAAACTCATATTAAGTAGTTCCTCTCAAGAAGTCACAATTAAATTACATGTTCTCACCATAGTTCATATTCATATCATATAGGGAAGAATAGAATTAGCCGACATAGACCATGTGAGTAACATGGAATCCGGTGTTCTATCCCCACACCGAAAAGAGGTGTCCTACTTGCCTAAGGTAGAACTTTCATAATAGCTTCTAGGTGGATCCACTAGCTAAGACCTATGTGGGCACATAGTTATGGGATAAGGAGATTGCTTCTAGAAACCTTGACTACTAACGTGGAGGTTTCCATCTCATTAGCTAACCATATTGGTAACCCAACTACTAGAGTGAAGGAACCCATCTCATACTCATATTCGCTTGGTGCTAAGCATAATTCCCTTTAAGAATTATGTTAAGTCTTTACTTAGATTAATATTCACAAGATAATACACTACACATTCAAGACAAGATAATATCATAAGAGCTCAAAAATTCATTTGTTGAGAATGTCCTTTCACCCTTTGAACCATCAACATGTGAGTAAACCTTTCACATCGTACCATTAGTATGTTTATGAGCATGACTTTTCAATCAACACAACAAGCTTTTCATAACATACATATATTACTTCATGAATAATTAAGTGTAAGGGCGTAGGGAAGATGGATCTTGCATCAACACCACAACTACACAATAAATATAGAATCATTACTATCTAAGTAAATCCCAATCTCATACATAATTCTTATAAAGAAGTATAACCCTCTTACCTTTGCCCTTCAAGGGTCTTGAAGTCACAATCAACCAAACCATATAGAATTAATACATAATATAGGAGGAATTCATGATTCAATATCTTAATTAACATAAACATATTCAATTGTCAGGTTCTCAACATCAATCAAGCCATAATAGAGTTCATACTTTAGGAAGAAGGGGAAATCATGGGTCCAAGGGAGATTTTCATCAAAATCCAACAATACTCCATTATTCCAACCATAAATCATCATAATTATCCATAACAATCAAGAATTAAACAAGTGAAATCGTTTTAGAAGAATACCCATGACATGAATTGAAAACCCTAGATATTGGGGGATTTGAAGTCTTAGAAACATATTTTGAAGGGGATTCTTGGGTGATAGCTACCCAAGGATGAAAAGCATTCGTACCTTATCTGAGAAAATCCAAGAACTTTGGGGAAGAACCTTGAAAATCTAGCAACCCTACCCTCGTGGTCATGCTCGTGGAGGGTGAGGCAGTAGCTAGGCTACTCCATGCCCTCATGCCCTCATGCCCCCATGCCCAAGTCTCCTTCACGAAGGGCTCCACGAGCCGTTGTCCTTTTCGTGAAGTTGAGGCAGTGGCTAGCCTTTTGGGTGGCCATCATTCCATGGCGAAGGGATCTTCACGACCACGTTCACGAGCCATGGAGTGTACCACGACTCATGGTCCTCCTCGTGAAGGTTGGGGTAGTAGCTCGTAGGTAGGGGCAGCCTTGGCCTTTGGCCTTGGCTTGGCCCCTTTGCCTTGGCACTTGCCCCTTGGTCTTTACTCAAATTACCTCATTTTAACCATAAATGACTGACGAACTCTTCGAGTAGTCATTTTAAGATTTTTAACCTTACGTTTAGGCTCTAGTTCAATCTACTAATTTTCCGGGTCATTACATACACCCTTAGCCTACTAAGAGTAAGCTCATTCGAGGATGAATGTTCCCAAGGGCGAGATATTGTAACACCCCGTAACTAGAAAGAACTAGAATTAGAAAGATCCATTTTTGGAAAGAATGAAAATCTGGAAAATTTTGTTAAGTAATGTTAATTTTGAGTTTTTGGTCAACTTCAAATAACCATAACTACTTGCTCAGGATGATTTAGGTGTATTTACGGATATCTTAGGAAATATCTTGGAGTAACATTTCCAATGCCTCTGAGTTTGCACGATTCCGAGTTCCCATGAGTGAGATATGCCCATTTGAAGTTGGATTGTTTAAATAAGGAAAGTCTAATCCGAATTTTAGAAGGGCATTATGGTATTTTCCATACACCATGACTTAATTTCATTTTTTCATAATTAATTGGGGTCTAAACTGATAGGATTGTTTTGAGAGAAGAGAAAAAAAGAGGAGAAAAGAGGACAAAGAGCAAGAATCGTCATGATCTTCAAGAATCGCTTGTGGATTTCGTCAAGTGGTGATCCCTACGAGATATGTGAGATCGCATAGCGTTGGGTTAGTTCATTCACATGCCAATCATGATTTATTTCAGCGTATTGTCGTTCTTGAGATTAAAACAATTAAGTTCTTGATGAATATTGTTGAAAGTTTCATTTGAATCTTGATTGATGAGTTGTTGAGAAGTTCTTGGATCCAAATTCATGTAATTAGGTGTGATTTCGAGTTGAATCTTTCATACCTTGAACATATAATCGATTCTAAGTGTTTGGGAAAAGAACCAAGTGAAATTAGAGGGTTTAGAGATGAAAAACGGAGAAGAAAAGTCGGGGGCACCAGGGAGGGTCTTGGGGCGCCGCCCCTCTCAGAGCCCCAAGAAGGGGTCTCTGAATTTTGATCTCTAGAGCGCCACGCCAGCCAGACCGCCCCAAGTCACTCTCTGAATTTCAAGGGTTGGGGCCCCACGCCTCTCAGAGCTCTAGGGACGCCAGTTCTTCCCATTTCTTCCCCATCTTTTCGTACTAGTTCCTTAGCAACGTACCTATGTTTTCTAGTTGATTCCAACACTCTAAGGTACGTCTAAACATCATGAAATCATCCATAAACATGAGATCATGAACCTTGAATCCATAATCCAATTCAAGGAAAGTTAAGATCAAAGTCAAGAGAAGTAAGAGTCGAGTCAAGAAGAGTTCTTAGAGTTTTCCAAAAGTCTTTTCCAAATGTTTTAACTTTGTTTTAAGACTTAAAGTTCAAGTTAAGTAAGGAGTAAAGACTCAAGTTCATTTCTTCAAAGAAGTATATGGGGACTATGTATTCCCAAAGATTTTAAAATGTTTTCACATTTAAAAAAGAAAGGAAACCTTGATTTCCAAAGAGCCTTTGGGCTAGTTTTCAGAAAAGAGTAAATGCTTTCTCTATTAAGCAAGAGAGGAAACTTTGATTTCCAAGATAGCCTTTGAGCTAAGCTTTTGAGCAATTATCTCAAATAACAGAAAAAAGTATGTTTTTAAACATAAGAGCTAGTATCATAATTTGGGAGTAGTATTGAGCACCAATATGAGGGAGAGTTCAGACAACTCATAGCCCCCATAAACCATGTATCCACCATAGATAGAAAAGGATCATACTTTTTAGATTATTCCTTTGTGCTTTTAAGCATAGACTAGTAGATCCACTTAGTAGTCCAGGTTCTATACCCTCGGCAAGGTATATGACGGCCCTGGCAGTGTGAGGCAAAATGTTGTATCATCACAATAGCTCTTACGTGATGGTTGTCAGTTAGAGAAACTCCCACAAAAGTAATTGTATTCTTATATACATAGTTTATTTGTATTGTTACATACATCTCAGAGTTATATTGTATCTTTGCATACACACAGATTGACATATATGTTTGAAAAAACATTCTTTATATTGCACTTGTTTGTACTGCTTTATATTGAAATGAGTTCAGTTAAGTTGAGTTGAGTTGAGTTTAGTCAGGTAAGTTCTTTAGTTCCTTTCAAGCTTATGTCTTGTTTTAGAATGCCCTCGCATAATTGTACATTCAATGTACTGATGCCATTTGGCCTGTATCTTCTTATGATGCAGACACAGGTAACCAGGATCATCATCCAGCACATCGTTGATCCGGTTGAGCTTCAGAGTTGTTGGTGAGCCTCCTTGCTTCCGAAGGATCCCCTTTTTCATTTTGTTATCATTTTAGTTCATTAGGCTGTCGTGGGTCTTGTCCCGACATCTATCTCAGTTGTTTAGAGGCTTCATAGATAGACAGTCAGATTTTAGTTCATTCATCATTATCTTGTTATTGACTTATGTTCAGATTTGAGTTGCCACTTTGGCTAAGTTAGATGTTGATTTATGAAATATTTTGAGTTTAGTTTTGAGATATGTTGATTTGGATTCTCTTTCTTATGTCTAAGTCTTTCGCTGAGTAAGTAAGTCAGGCCAAGGGTTCGCTTGGGGCCAGAAATGGTTCTCGAGTGCCAGTCCCGCCCAGGGTGTAGGCTCGGGGGTGACATAAGATAAGCCCCAACACATGAAGTCCCAAAATTCTCACAATGAGAAGTCTGACTTGAACTCTGCATGTCGTAGGCTTCTCAACCTAAATCATAACCCCCCGGAAGCTATGATTCTACCTCTATATGCTTGATAGTTTGAGATGGAGGATGACCCTTACTGAACTGATACCCACCTTGAAGTGGAATGCAGTCACTGTTGTACTGATGGCATGGCCTCTTACCAATATCCCTAAAAGTCGCAAGGCACGCCTTCTCTATGGACCTCACATGACTAATGACCTGGGGAAAGGTAGACCCAGCTACTATTAAGTTCTCTAATGCCAACCAGAATGGCAAAGACAACCCCAAAAGGAACTCTTGACTCAAATCTCGATCCTTAGGGAACAATGTGTGATTATGCCCAGCTCGCTCAAGAAATCCCACTACATACTCGGAAATGGATGATGAACCTTGTTAGGGACCAATCAACTTAACTTTATCTTGAGAAGCACTCGTTGCACAAGAACTATACCCGTAGTTGGTGTATCCTTGAAGAGACTAAGGCCTCCTAGCAACAAACCTTGAGTAGCCTAAGTAGTCAATGACCTTGTCGAAGTCTTGGGTGCACCGAATCTCTCTGTCTGCCGTAGAACATCTCCAAACCCAAGTCCTGTTCCTAATTAAGGCTCTCTATCCCGACCAAGTGCTAAAACTCCAGTAGAATGTGTTGATATGTAGTCCACGTCCATAAAGTACCTCATTTTATTGATCTAGAAGAGAGTTGACTCCAAAGAAGCAGTTTTAGAGGTTAACTGAATTAAAAGCACACAATAAGTGGCAAAAATTGAGCCCAATAAGAGGCAACAATCCTAATACTTAAAAAATACCAACCTATATCACATGAAAATCATCTCTAACCCTAATCTCTATTTTACTCTCCAAATATAGAGTTTTCTATTTTTTCAAACAACCAACTCCAACCAAATTCTCTATTTTACTCTCTAAAAAGAATATATTTCTCTCTCCTCAATATTATATTATTATTTCTATTTCATTCTTATTTTCTTATTTCATGATACACATCCTTTATTTCTTTTTTTCCAAATAATCACTTTATATAATATTCATGTAATATAAAAATTTATTTTTTCAAATTCTTTACTTAATATTAAATTATATTTTTCCTAAATTTATAAATAACATATATTGCAAGTTCATATTGTATAATATACAAATTAATGGACAATTCAAAGTAAAGTGAAATTATTAGTGAAATACAATTACATAAATACTCTACTTTCAAGATTATTACATTGCTCCCATAAATGCTCTATTAAGGCATTATGGAGTTCAAAATGTGCATTTTTATCCTTAATCATTTTATGTCTAGCTAAAGATTGTTCAAATCAGAGATTTTCATTCAACAAGAACAACTACGAATAATTAAAACAAGAAGAAATTAACAAGCACAACCGCAATCACAACTACACTAATTATGTCGATCATACGCTAATTTTTCCGAATATTCTTAAATATGAAAAATGACCTATCGGATTACTAAATTACTGTTGTGATAAAATTATTATGTTATGTATTGTTATCTTGTATTTAAATTATTATGTCACATATTTAATTTTAAATTAAAATTTTCATGTTATCATTTTAATTTTGTGCATTCTTCATAGTGAAAATTAATAATGATATCAAACTATATTAAAGTGACGAAAATTATAAAAATTGAAACATTATTAATTCGGGATGAAAGTAGTGTATATTAAATAATATATTTTTTAAATTGTTATATTACATTAAAAATGAATTACTAATATTAGAGATATAATTAATGGTCTTATATGAACAATAATATGTTAAATACAAAATAATAGAAATAATAATAAAATAATGAAAAAGTGAAATAGAGGGGTGAATAGTAGTTCTCCAAATTTGGAGAACTACTATTCACCTCTCTATAATGGAGAATAGAGAGTCATTTAGAGGGTGGTTGGAGAGCCCATTCTCTATTTTACTCTCCAAATATAGAGAATGGAGAGTAAAATAGAGTGGGGTTGGAGATGGTCCTAAACTTCATCTAATAAACTTCAACCATGAAATTATATCGTAGCCTTCTTCGAATCCGATCAACAATGCTCTGAATCAACCTTAAAAGGGTTACACACATCTAAGACACCTCAGACTATCACCATGCTAACCAATTATTGATCAGAACATCAAAATGGAAAATTAGACACCAAAATCACAATAACTAGGGATGGACCGAAAATTGAGTCAAAATGGGAATAGGGGACATGCACCAAGAATCTTGAAATTTACTTCTTCAAAATTTCCTAATCGATATACACATCTTGTGTCTCAAAATGGTACACAATTCAATCCCCCAATAACTCAAACAACAACATGCATAAATTCCACCATTTAAAGAGGACATGGCACCCTTTCATGGCGACAATAACATCAAAATGATGTTCCCCAAGCTCTCCAATGTAGAACAACTATAAAAAAAAATGACCTGGCACTTGGAATTATCTCAAACGGAGGTCTGAAGCTTGAAAATTCATAAAAAAATTGAAATGGGGTTGGTCAATGCATGATTGGTCTTATTTAAAAAACAAGTCAAAATTTCTTATCATTATCATGGAAGCCATAGCCCGCAATCGTGGCCCACCCAAGAACAAGGCATCCCGAACGGGGAGGGGAGCCCCGTGATTGCAATAGGTCGATCAACTACACCCTCAAGAACCCTAAGGACAACTCTTGAATGTGGAGGTCAGGGTGATAAGCCCTCACGAACGCGGCTGATGCCTCGTGATTGCATAGGGTAGGGAGAAAGAGTTGAATCAACACGATCCTCAGGGTTCAAACACAATGGGAAAACTGAGTTTGACCAACTTATTTAAAACAGCTGATTTAATAAAAGTTGGAAATCTCTGACGAGGTGCCCATAATTAATTTGGAACCTAGTACCCGCAAAACATGCTGGGACTGATAGTTTAATAATTAATCATCATTTAACGATTCTCCTAACATTTTGTATCAAATTCTTTAGTAGAAAAAATTTGCTTAAAACTTTTCACTATCCTTTAGTAAAAAGAACTTGTTAAAAACATTTCACTTCCATTATAAACTTTTAGATGTAATACGAAAAAACTTTTAAAAATTAAAATTTTTAAAAAAAATATGAAAGGAGAAAATATTAGTAATATAAAATAATGAGCATTAAAACATAAGATGTCATAAGTTGTTCTTCTTTCCCCTAAAATTAACTTGTTTCTTAAGGTAAGTTGTTTATAATTTTTATTTATATAACTACACAAAGAAATGAAATGAAATGAAACAAAGGAAAGATCAAATAAATTAATAGTCATTGAGGAGAACAAATTCCCTACTATCTTATTTTTTTTGGCACTTGCCTTTTTCTTTTCATTTACTTTCTTTAGAATATAATTATTTCATTTTGTATTTATCTTCAAAATTTCAATATTGAAGATATTGTTTGAAGAAAGAACAAGAGAGAACATATACCACTTGCAAAATCATTGATGACGCACAATAAAAGCATAAAAGTAGCAATACAATATTATTTTGTTATATTTCAGTTGAATTATTATTTTGATCGTCCCAAAATAAGAATTATCTATATAGGAGTAGTGAATGAAAAATACATAAATATCATTATAGGTAAAAACAAAATAAATTAAAAGAACATTTTGGTATCGAATGAAAAAAACTCATTAATTATATTATAGCAATAACATATCTAATCAAAGATTTAAAAGAATTATATATATATATATATATATATATTCAGTCAAATATATGAAGTGTAGAATGTACCCATACAATTAATCTTATTATAACAATTACATATAAAGTTATAGAATGATTAAATGTACATATAATTAGTCAAATATAGGAGCGTAACATGTACGCAAGGTTAGAGTGTGTATATATCTCATCAAAGATGAGAGTGTAGAATATATGCATACTACTATGTGTGAAGTCAGAGATTCACATATAATAGTCTATAAAAAAAAGGGAGAACCCCCCCCCCCCCC
>NC_064287.1:18535400-18629214 GCF_019186545.1 Solanum stenotomum
CCCCCCCCCCCCGCTCGAGTCTAGGTAAATCTTTAACTAATCACTTTGAGGCATTAAAATATTTGTTATTCGACTGAAAATTTTCCCTTTTGTTGGTTAATCTGTTTTGCATGCTGCTATTTTTCTCTATTATTGAAGATTTTGATGTGAAGAGAGAAATTTTTCATACAAATAAATTAATCCTAATTCCAAGAATGTCTATTTCTGCAAATTGGACTAAATTATTTTCAATTTTAAGTGCCCAACTCATCGGATTATAAACTATTATGGTGAATCCATACATCAATTTTAAATTATTTTTTAGTCCATTTAGGAACACCCTTGGAGATAATGAATTGGCTAGTTTTTTACCCTAGATGAATGTTTTTACAAATTCTTGATGATACACTTGTATAGAACCTGATTGCTTTTCATAAGTTATGAAATGATTTTCCCAATTTCTCTAAAGAATTGAAAGAAAAATTCCTTATCGTAGATTAAGGCTAAAGACTTGAAGAATCCAGATAGTGCCCTATAACTAAAATATTCAGAAAAGGTATTCAAAATTTACTTTGCAGTTTTCTTTAAAAAATCATTACTTTTCCTTTTCGGTTAGTGTTATGCCATATTTACTTAAGTTCCTTAGGGGTTTCCAATTTTAATACTATCAAAAACTACTAATTTGATGTTATAATTCTAGAGAATGAAACAACTTCTTTCTTGTGTTTTATTGCTTAAAATTAGCAGATTTTATTAGTTGAAAATATTAGTAGAAGCAATCTAGAACAACTTGAAAACGTCCATTACTTTTCTTTGTGGGTTGATATCTATGAGACAAAGGGAAACCCAAAACAAACTGCAGGGTCTGGGGAAGGGTCAGACTCTAAGGGGTGTGACATAGACTACCAATTCTATGAAGCAATTTGGAGTTTCTCTAATATTTATGATCAATTACGTCATTTTAATCCTCGACATTTTCTTGATTATGATTTGAATTGTGTTTCCTTGTATGATGTGTTAAAATGATTTGTTTCACTTATTTGTTATTTGAAATATCAACATAGCTTACTAAAATTTTTGTGTCACACTTAGTATGTCAAGTCCAGTTACGTATCCAAATAACACAAATATTAATAGGATATTGGTGATGATTTTAATTACAATGCACCTTTATTTCTTATCCAAAGAGTTTTGGGGATTCCATTACTTTTGTTCTTCAATTGATTTGACAATGGGTCTATAGTTCCATCCAAATTGTTTGATGATTATTTCAATTTTTTCAATATAGTTTGGAGATTCCTTACCTTGTATTGTTTCTTATTTTGTAAAGGTGTTTGGTGGCTTATAATGCCTTATATGGGAAGAAATGACTAACAAAGTTTAACGACTAGAATCTTCTGAAACCATCCTAATGGTATATTTGATTTAATTTTGACGTGTTTGCCTTTTAAAGATGATGGGAGGACAAACATCTTATCAAAGAAATGGAGAAATCACTGTGTTGAATTACACAATCGACGCTTAATGAATCACTTTGGGAAACAAGAATTTACTTAACCCTATTGTCAAATTTAGGAAGATAATCTATTTGCTTTTGACCCTTCATAAGGGTCCCATTACTAAGTTTATCATCAAGGTTTTCGTCTGGATAGATATCCTGAGATTGATTATTTCATACTTTTCCTCTTGATGAATGACATTGATGCATAATTTGTATCTCTCTATATCGAAGGTGAAAAAAAAGATGTTGAATGTCATTCATCGAGAGGAAACATATGAAGTTGTCAATCTCAGGACAAGTTTCTAAATGAACAACATCGAGGTTAAACTTAGTAATGGGACCTTCATGAAGTGTCAAAAGATGGTAGATGATCCTCCTAAATTTGACTACAAGTGATACCTCTTTTTCTTTGAGAAGACACTTGTCCTGAAAACATCTTTACAATGCAAATGCATTAGAATGGCATCAATTACACTATTGAGAAAATTTCTAAGGATGTCATGCATTAAACTTCGACAATGTTTTCTTCCCTTAGGAGACATCATAAACTACCCAACACTAGTATAATATAAGAAGTAATATGTGGTAAGGAATCTTCAAACTATATGAACATCCTAAAACTATCTGGAAAAAAATAAAGGTGTATTGCAATTTAAATCATCAATAATCTCCTATTAAAATATATGCATAACATCATGTGCATCACCTAAAGCAGAAATTTTCTACATAGATTTAAGCAGATCTCGATCTTTTGCTCAGAAGTTTAAAATGAAAAGCGAGAAAGAACTTTGATGTAGCATTATTATTTATGTTTAGCCTTTCTGTTACACCTATTTCAGAACATGATCATTGCTTGATTGGGTATATTAATTATTTGGTTATCATTAAATGTTTAAGTATTTCTACATTTACTGTCTACTCATGAATGGGTTATTGAAGTGTTTTTGGTTTCTTTAGTTTTGGAGGGGACTGAGAAACTTTCTCACTTTTCAAATTTAATTACTAGTTATGACAAGTTTGGCATATATATACTCTCCACGTCTAATATTTGATTTTTTGTCTAATAAATAATGTATATTTACATTTTCATTAACAAATCTATATTTATTGAATTAAAAAGTAATCTTAAAACTGTTTTTATTTAATTTCAAAAAACCACATGGTTTTAAAAATATTGCTCACCCATTTCTTAACCCTTCCCAACCTTAATCAACTAAAAAAGAAAATCCCTCTTCTCATTTGGGTCAGTTTTTTCTTACTACTGGTGATAATTCAGGTAGGAACAATAAACAATCGATAATTTAGAAGTATTTTGATAAATAGTTGCTGGTATTTCCAGTAGGAATAATAAAAGAAGTATTTTGATATTATATATTATGAATAATAAAAGTGATTTTTAATCACTTCAAATATCTAATTCTTAGAAAACAATTTGATGTTCATTAGGAAGTGTTGTAATTCCTTATGAATAGCATTGGTAGTGGAAATAGTATCTCCAATTAACACTATGGCTTGGAGTTCTTCCTTGGTGTGTAACCCTGGTGATGCTGAAATTCATTTTACATTTTACTCTTAGTAGTAAATGTTACTTAATATTAGAACCACCTTAATTTTGTTTTGGTGTAAACTCAACGTGGATAAGTTTTTATCCTATAAATATCAAAGAAAAACATGTACACCTAGATAATTTAATATTTACGAAGCATAATATAGTTGAGACAAACTTGTTCATGTGTAAACTAAGTTTTCAAAAATATAATATATTTTCTATTAAAGGAACAAAGTTATATGGTACTTGTGTTATTGAGACATAATACATATTTGGTGAATTTATCACACAAACTACATCAAAAGTTTAAAATCATAAAAAGAACATGAAAACTATAAAAAAAAAATTGTTCCATTAATCACATCAACACGGAAAACAAACCATAATGAAACTAACTGACATCAATTTTTTGTCTTTCATTACTAATGTTATTGTTCATGCTTCATACGATCATAAGAATAAAATAAGATTATTGTTTAATAATAGTGTTATAAATTTTAAAATTCATTATTAATTCATAATTTAATAGGTAAGTTATCTTTTCACAACTCTTCTAACATTCTATATAAAATACCTTAGTAGAAAGAATTTGTTAAAAACATTTCACTTCCATTAAAAACTTTTTGATTTAATACAACAAAACTTATTGATAAAATATTTAAAATAAATATGAAAAGGGGAAAATGGTAATATATAATAATGAGGATGGGAATCAAGATACCATAATTTTTTTTCCTTCCTCTAAATTTACGTTTTTCTTAATGTATTTTTTTGTTTGTTTGTTTTGTTTCTTATTGTAATCTAACTTATTAATAATTTTATTTATATAAGATTATAAGTAATAAAAAAATGAAATGAAACAAAGAAAAGATCAAATAACTGTATAGACATTGATGAGATAAAATTTCTTAGTATCTTTTTGTTTTTTATCACTTGCTTTTTTTATTATCATTTACTTTGTTAAGTATGTAATTTTTTAATTTCAGGACCTAAAACTAGACGAGATGATACTCGTCTAGTATTAGAAAGAAAAGCCAGACTAAAACACAACAAAACGATAGAAATGCAGAAGTAAACTAGCAATAACATAAAAGCGGAAAACTTAGTCATTCTCAAAAATAACCCCAGAACCTGGTTGTCATGTGTACGAGTCATGTCACACCTCGAGGCTACCCCCTTGATGTAACACGAGACCTAGGATCACGAGTGACCCCAAGCTAACCCTGACTCTAACATATCATGAACATACGGAATATATCTAAGTAAACATGAACTAAGTGGAAATTAAATCAATAAATCTCTGAAGAGGAACAAGTCAATAATCATAATAAAAAATAACAGGAGTTTAGTTGTAACTGAAAGGACCACTTAACAACTCAATATGAATCTACTAGTATGTCTGAAAAGCCTCTACTTAGTTGAGTTGCTGGGACATGCTCCCAGCTAACTCTAACAAAATTAAAAACTAAAAGCAGAGACTGAAATGGAAAGAATGTCTATTGTCTACGAATTATGAGGACTCACCATTGAAGTTGCTGAAGTCGGACCTACAATTGATCTAAGCATGATCTGGATGCTGAGTGTTTGAACCTACATCATGAAAGTATATAACGCAGAGTATGCGTCAATACATGGAATGTACTAAGCATGCAGGATATAGATATACTATGTTGAACAAATATATATATATGAGTTGAACAAAGTATAACTAAGCAATGACATAATCTGAGCAAGAATATAAATGCTAAAACATAACTAAAAAGCTAAGCTGAATACAATGACCAAGTACTAATCATGAAGATAACATATTGAACTGTATATTGATAGAAATGTTGAAAACCTGGTCAATGCACTAACAGTCTAACTGTGGGAGCTACTATTAACCGACATAAACCACGTGAACGTGGAGTCCGATGTATACGCCCCATAGAGAGGACCCAATATACCTTGCCAGGGATATAAAGGCATAACTGTGGCGTGACCACTAATACTAATGCCTAACGAGGGGACTTATAATTCTATGCGGGCACGTAGTTCAAGGACTATCAGGGTACGTTGAACCTTAGTCCAACTTGGCTCTAAGTCTACTCCCAAATGAATACATATGAAGCTAAAATGCACTAAATACTGAGCTCAAAATACTGACATGCTAACTGAGAATGCAACATTTATATACCAAAAATGTGGCATTCATAATATGGAGCATGATTTTACGTTTAACTGACCTAGCAAGTATAATTCATGAACTAAGAGAATTTACACAAACTAGGGATCTGAGTTTTATACAAGGAATTATGCAACATTTTTAAGAAATCATGTTATTTAGACTATGAATTCTATAGAAGCTGAAACCACAATAAATTCCCAAGATTTTACAAACCCTAGATCTAAACAATCTATGTAGAATCAAAGAACTGCCTGAATTCTAGGGACCTAGTGGATGAAAGTAACCCATTAGTGAAATCTCACATACCTGGTGACGAAATCTATGGAGAAATCCTTTGGATTTCGGGGGTGAACTTTGAAGAATGCTTCTGCTTGTTCTTGGGAGGACTGCGACTTTTTCTTCTTTTTGCACTAAGTTCGGTGATTTTTCGAGAATGAAGGTTCTGGGTATGTCTGACTACATTATTAGGCTTAGACTAAGTAAAAGGATGTAGTTTAGGCATGAAACAACGGAGTTTAAGTGCCCCAATGCATAGGGAAAGGACAAAAACAACCCTAACTTAAAGTTGATGAAGTGCCACTCCTGAATGGACTGACGAGCCGTTGTTTGAACCACTGCCCCTCAACTGGGTCGTGGTTCATGGCCTATTTGACAGGGCTTCACTAAAATGAGCATAACGTTTTACTATGAGCTTAGATTTTAATAAATTTAGTGGCGTTGGAAAGAGGATTCAATTATCTTTAATTGGATAGGTCATGGGCTACCTAATTCATTTTGTGCTAAAATATATGATGATTTCAAGTTGACACAACAACCATTTTCCACTAAATTGCTATCAATACCCTCACCTACAGTCCGTAGATCCAACCATGAACCGTACTGGTCATTCGTGGGTGGGATCAGAGACCACTGAGTCTGGGACCCTAATGACGGGACCCATCTACGGTCCATGTCTATTAGCGGACCGTGGACCACGACCGTAGGTTTCATCTTTTGATCTTAAAATTTCCATATGTCTGGGACTCATTGACGGGACCCCATGTACGGTACGTGGTGTCAAGACCCGAGCCTACACCCTGGACGTGGCCAGCACTCGAGAACCATTGTTGGTTCCGCAAGCGAACCCTCATCCTAGATGGCTATAAGCGGAAGACTACCTCAAACATACAAAAGCTTAAAACTGAAAAAAAACAATAAACTCGAATACTCAACCTTTTTAAAAGTATGTACAATACTCAAAATTAAAGTACATATAGAAACTCCCCAACTCTGTCTATCTATGAAGCCTCTACTATTACAGAAGGATATCGAAACAAGACCCACGACATCTCAAAACTAACTGTAAGATAAAGGTGAAGTCCTCTAGAATATAAGATGGATCACAAAGCTGACTGGAATATCACATGACCTCAACGAAACGCTTGTTGATGATCCTGAATACCTGTATCTGCATCATGAAATGATGCAAGCCAAATTGCTCAGTACATGGAATGTACAAGCATGTAAGGGGAATTCTAAAACATAAACATAAGCTTGAACTGATGGAAAATAAACATACTTACCTATACTCAACTCACTCAACTCAATGAAACATAATTCAACTCAATAATAAGGGACTCAGCTTTGTGAAACACAGTTCAACTCAACTTAGAGAAATAGGGCTCAACTCAACAATATGATACTCAACTCAAGATAAAGCAACAATAAAACATGCAATAGATGGAAAGCTTTTAAAACAGTAGATAGCAACTCAATGTATTAAAGAATACAATAATAACTCAGTTTGTATATAAAAATACAATATAATTATGTGGGAGATTCTCTAACCGACAACCATCACTATGAGCTATGTGATGATACAACATCTAGCCCACACTACCAGAGAACCTACTACTAAGTGGATCCACTAGTCTATTCTAAAAGGCATTAAGGAATCATCTAAATAGTATGACGGTTTCTACCCATGTTGGCTATATGGTTTATGGGGGCTATAAGTTGTCTAAACTCTCCCCATATCGGTACTCAATACTACTCCCTAAATATAACTAGCTCATAAGCTTAAAAACATAATTGTTTCAGTGGTTTGAGATTGTTACTCAAAAGGTTTTTTCTTAAAAGAGACTGAACTAAAAATTTCTCATGAAAATATTTTGGAAATCGATGTTTCCTCTCTGCTTAAATGTAAAAACATTTACTCTTGGGAATACTTAGTTCGCATATATTCATTTTGAAAAAAATGAACTCAACTCTACTCTTTCTCAAACTCAAGTGCTCAAGTCTTAAAACAAGTTTAAAGTTATTGTAAAAGACTTCCCAAAATAGGGTTCATGCCGAATTATGGACATGATCAGCTCAATTCAAGGTTTTCAATAACCATATATATAGAACTTAATGCTCGGAACTCAACAACTCTTGAACTCAAGGACTCAATGATACTACTCATCTCGAGACTGCTCGACTCATAGGGTTCATGTGGAATTATGGGCATGAACAACTCAACTCAACGACCTTTTTGGGTGACATTTAGTAGTCCCACAATTAGGAATATAATCTCGAAAGGGTTAGGAACTCAATACTCAAGAACTTAGAACTTGAAGATCCTACTCATCTTAAAGATACTCAATTTATGGAGTTCATGCGGAATTTATGGGCATGAACGACTTGACTCAAGGGTCGACATAACAATATGGGCTCATGTATACGACTCTTCACATTCTCATACTTACTTCCTCAAAACTCTATTTAAGAACTCAAGTGTTTGCTTTAAAAAAAACTCTTTCCAAAATTTATAACTCAAAATAGGGTTCATGCTGAAATATAAACATGAACAAATCAACTCTAGGATCTCAGTAACAATATAGAAACTCAATAATTAGGAATAGAATTTTAAAAAGAAACATGAACTCAAGAACTCAAAATCAACTTATCTCAAGAATACTCAAATCTAGGGAAAGAATCCTAGATTACTCTTTTACTGATCTGAAAGTAGATGTAAGGCGTGAGGACGAACTAGTCCAACACTATGATAGCCTTACATACCTGGAAGAACAAGGTTCTTGAAGAATCTTGATTAGAAGTCTTGAAACTTAGTTTGAAGGTAAACAATCAAGAAAACCTTTCTTGAGATTCTTGAATTAATTTCTTGAAATATCTATGACCAAGAACCAAGAATTATGATTTTCATTAGTGATTCATAATTGCATGAAAGAATGAAATTCTTAGACAAGGACTTACATTCAACAAGAATTTTGAAAAAGATTGAAAGAATATTGAATGGAGTCTTCTACTTTGATTTTTCCTTAGGGTTTTTCCCTAGGGTCTGAGAGAGAAGAGAATGATGGATTAAAAGATGAAAATCTGATTGTTTTGAGCCTTATATTAGTCAAGAAATTTGCAACTCTCACCTCTAGAACTCAACAAGAAATTCATTATCAAAGAACTAAGCACAAAACCTCAAAAACTCTACAAGATTATTAACATACTCAATCTCATGGATGAAATTCGTAAAAGAAACTCATGATTCACGTGTGGGTGAACAAATCCAACACTATGGAAGCTTACATGCCTCAAAGAACTCGGTTCTTGGCGAAATATTGAATTTCTTGAACGAATGCTTGAAACTTTGAAATTTTTCTCCTCTTGAATATTCTCTCTAAAACCCTAAAGGCTTTTGGGGAAGAATGAAACTGATTCTAATCAATTTAGACCCTTAATTGAGTGTAATTCGCGTTTCGACTAAGTGGAGGTAAGGAAAAGAGTAAAATACCCCTCCTATTTTCGGGAAACTTTCCTTAAGTGGACAACCTGACTTCAAAAGGGCATATCTCTCTCATACAAGCTCAAAAATTAGCAAACTCAGTGGCATTGGAAAGAGGACTCAGAGATCTTTCATTTGATATCTTCTGGGTCTCCTAACTCATCATGTACTTAAAGGGATGGTTGTTTGAAGTTGACTCAAAACTTAAAAGAACTAATAAATGACTTGAATGAATTCTCTTTAATTCTTTTTGGAACTCAAGGTGCTATATCTAGTGACTTGACCTTAATACTTAAGAAATTTTAAAATCCTACTCACAGCGAAGAAGGGTTCGAGTCTTAGTTCAAAAAAATTTCAGGGTGTTATATTATCTCCTCCTTGGGATCATTCGTCCTCGAATGACTGGACTAGTTACGGAATGGGGTTACTCTCACTATCTCTTCTGACTCATGAACTTGCCTACTAATACAGGCTGGGCTGATTCATACCAAGTGTTGGGACTTCCTATAGCACCTAAGTCAAGAACGATGCTATTGTGAACATAGTCACACTCTCTCTGAAGTTAGCTTATCTGAAACAAAGGAAAATTGGGCATGAAATAAGCCTAGGAATACCATGCCTGGGGTAATATGACTGCTAAATATTAAGCTTAGAAACTCTCCTCAACTACACTCTTCTTTCCTTATACAATTTCTCATTGGCTGCAACTCCTAGTTCCCTCAAGGGGACATGCCTTCTCTTACCAAGGTCTGAGTCTAACGACACACTCTTACCTTATTCAAGCTTAACCCAAAATCCTAAGGTTCGGGTTCTATACCTTTCTATAGGGAGTCTCATCCCAAGGACATCACTCTTTATCACCACATTTAATCAACATTGGGCTCATAGAAAAAACTACCTCATGTTTAACAACACCACATTCAAGCTTAGTATTCTAACAACTCCATGGACTCTTACTAACCAACTCCCTAAGAAGTTCTCATTCTCTCATCATCCCTGCAATACCAACTACGATTTCCCGCATTACCACTCGAAATCAACTAAGGGCTCTCATTTAACTATTTCTCATAGTAAAACCTCATCTTATCATCTTCCCCTTAGGTCTAAAGCTGCCACCTAGAAGTCATGGACCTATTCCATCATCTCTAAATTGGTCTACATCCCCTTTTTACAACTTAAGTACTATTTTCCCACTTATTATACCTCATAACTTAATTGGTTCTATAGCCTTTGAAGCATCATGACCCTTTCAAACAAATCATAAGACTAGCTTAGATCTATCACTTCATGAATAGTTTGTGCTTCTATTCAACACATATATTTAGTCTTCTGTAACATGATGGCACATCGACATCAACTTTATTCTGGTTAATAGTATACTCTATCCATGCGGACTAGTAAATTTTGCTCTTTCTTCTATCAAGAACTCTCTACAACATTATTATTCCTTATGCCACTCATAAAGGAACTCATCACTTATAACTGACTGGGTGCATGATTGCATTAACATAGTCTGCCTCATCTCTATCTCCCTTTCATAGATTACTGAACCTCTGCATACTTTCCTCTAACTCTGGGCACTTTCACTACAACTGCTCAAAATTTCATAACTCATACTAACTTTTTGGGATGAAAATACTACCCAAGCTCTAAACATACTTCCTCATAAGGATCTCAGCTAAAATAGGGCTTAGAGAAGAGAGTACAACTCGCTTTTATCTTGAACGCATGATTCATGTGAACATGAGCGCATTCCTTTGAAACTTAACACTTAACACACTCCTAGGCTTCTTTTAAACCCCTATGGAGTCTCATGATTTCCTCAAGATTTTTCTAAGAGAAACTCATTGATAAATAACTAACTTTGCTTTTCAATAACCTCTAGTATAAGGGGTACTTGAATGGATATGAGAATGCACGAGTTAGAATGAGTCTCTATGACATAGTTCTATTGCACGATTAAGAGTATGAAAGAAGTGAGATAGTTCCTAAATGTTGCAGCCTTCTAATTATAAATGTGGCGCGCTTCACACCGATAACTAGGACTCTACAAACACGGCTTCATAGACACCCTAGGACCCTTGAACTCTATGCTCTAATACCAAGTTTGTCACGACCCAAACCTACACCCTAGACCTGGCCAACACTCAAGAACATTGATGGTCCCCAAGCAAACCCTCATCCTGACTAGCTACAAGCGGAAGACTAACTCAAGCATACAAAAGCTTAAAACTAAAATAAATTCAATAAACTCGAATACTCAACCTTTTGAAAAGTATGTACAATACTCAAAATAAAAGTAAATACAGAAACTCCTTAACTCTGTCTATCTATGAAGCCTCTAATAATACAGAAGGATATCGGGACAATACGCACGACATTTCAAAACTACCAACTGTAAGATAAAGGTGAAGTCCTCTAGAATATAAGATGGCTCACCAAAGCTGACTGGAATATCACTGACCTTAACTAAATCCCTATAGATGATCTTGAATACCTGTATCTGTATCATGAAATGCTGCAAGCCAAATGGCTCAGTACATAGGATTTACGAGCATGTAAGGGGAATTCTAAAACATAAACATAAGCTTGAAGTGATGGAAAAGAAACATACTTACCTCTTCTCAACTCAATGAAACATAGTTTAACTCAATAATAAGGGACTCAACACTATGAAAAATAGTTCAACTCAACTCAGAGAAATAGGGCTCAACTCTGGATACTCAAATCAAGACAAAACAACAATAAAAGATGCAAAATATATAACGATTTTAAAACAGTAGATAGCAATTCAATGCATTGAAGAATACAATAATAACTCGGTTTGTATATAAGAATACAATATAACTCTGTGGGAGATCTCTAACCGACAACCATCACTATGAGCTATGCGATGTTACAACGTCTAGCCCACGCTGCCAAAACTGTCCTATACTTTATCGGGGTATAGAACCAGTATTGTCTGTTGTTGGACCTACAGACCCTAGGTATGGCAGTAGGTGAGGGTCAGCGGCTATTTAGAGGAAAATGGTTGTTGGGTCAACTTCAAATGGTCATTTCTTTTAGGAAAAAATGAATTAGGCGGCCCATGACATATCAAATTAAAGATAATTGAATCCTCTTCCCAACGCCACCGAATTTGCTAAAATCTAAGTTTGAAGTAAGAATTTATGCTCGTTTTAGTAAAGCCTTACCAGGTAGACCATGAACCACGACCCCATTTGATGGCTAGTAGTTCAAACGACGGGCTATCAGTCCGGTAGTAGATGGCCTTCGTCAGCTTTTAAGTCAGGGTCATTTTGGTCCTTTCCCTTTGTGTAGGGGCATTTAAAATACATCGTTTAATGCCTAAACTACATCGTTTTACTCAGTGTAAGCCTAATAACCTAGTCAGACATATCTAGAACTCTCATACTCTAAAAATTTTTGAAATTAGAATGAAAAGAAGAGAAAGAGGTGAGAGTTTCTGTTAAGAATAAGCAGCATCGTTCTTCAAGTTTCACCCACAAAATATAAAGGATTTCTCCATAGATTTCGTCACCAGGTATGTGGAATTTCACTAGTGGTTTGTTTTCACCCACTAGGTCCCTAGAATTCAGTTAGTTTTTTGATTCTTCATAGTTTGTTTAGACCTAGGGTTTGTAAAATCTTGGGAAATTATTGTGCTTTTAGTTGCTATAGTTTCCATAGTCTAAATAATATATTTTTCTTGAAAACATTGCAGTTGTCCTTGTATGAAAACTCTGAAACCCTAGTTTGTGTAAATTCTCTTGGTTCATGAATTATACTTGTTAGGTCAGTTAAACAAATAATCATGTCCCATATTTTTAATGTCACATTATTAGTATATAAATATTTCATTCTTAGAATTCATGTCAGTATTTTGAGCTATTTAGTATTTAGTGCATTTTAGCTTCATATGTATTCAGTTGGAGTAGACTTAGCACCGAGTTAGACTAGGGTTAATGGTATCCTCATAGTCCCAGAACTACGTGCCCACGTAGAATTATAAGTCCTCGTTGTTGGGCATCAATATTAGTGATCACGCCATAGTCATGCCTCTATACCCCTAGCAAGGTATGTTGGGGATCTCAATGAGGTGTATGCATCGGTCGGATTCCACGTTTAGCTCATGTGGTTAATGTCAGTTAATAGTAGCTCCCACAGTTAGGATCTCCTTGTATTGACTAGGTTTTCAGCATTTATATCAGTATACAATTCCTCATGTTATCTTCATGATTAGTCCTTGGTCATTGCATTCGTTTTAGTTTTTTAGATATATTTCAGTATCTATATCCCTGCTCAGATTACATCATTTCTTAGTTATGTATTGTTCAACTTATATATCTTTTATTCATCTTAGTATCTATATCGTGTATGTTCAGTACATTCCAAGTACTGACGCATACTTTGCGCTAAATCATTTCATAATGTAGGTCCAGGTACACAGCATCCAGATTACGCTTAGATCGATTCTCAGTCCATATTCAGAAGCTTCAGTGGTGAGTCCTCATATTATGAGGACAATAAACATGCTTCATTTTAGTCATCATTTTTAGTTTCAACTTTGTTAGAGTTAGCTGGGGAGGGGGGGGGGATGTCCCAACAATTCAACTCATTTAGAGACTTTTCAGACATAGTAGTAGATTCAGCTTGAGTTGTTAAGTGGATATTTCAGTCTTCACTAAAACTCATATCTAATATTATTATTTAGACTAGTTGGGCTTGTTCTTCTTCAGATATCAATCGATTTAGCTTCTGCATTATTTCATTTTACTTAGTTATTTTCGGTTTGTTCATGATATGCCAGATTCAGGGTTAGCTTGGGGTCACTCGTGATGCTAGGTCCCGTATTACGTCAAGGGAGTAGCCTTAGAGCATGACAATCATATCTCTCTACTCTGAACTTGGAAAGATGCAAACTTGTTGGAGTTGGAAAGAATATTCAAAGCCCTCTAATTTGGTAGGTTATGACCATGTAACTCTTCATATTTTAAGAGATATGGTAATTTGAATTTAACCAAAGTAAAATCTAATGTGAAAACTTTTAACTCAACTTTGTGTTAAAGGATTATTACCTTAATTTATCTCCAAATATCCTACCACACTAAATAATTGACTTTAAAACCTATACACATTTAATAATCGTCAGGTACAACCCAATACACTAATGAAGATTGGTTCGAATCTTAGCTTAGAGATTTTTGGGGTATTACAGTATGTATTGGGGAGTAATGAGACTTGGTGTTGGGCTAACTTGTTCATATTGAATGTTCCTAATAAGGAAAATGTGTTAATAAAGGTAACTATATTATATATTGTTGTGTGATGCATGGAGAATAATTGGAAAGATTTATTGTTTTATTATTGATGTTGTATCACGATTATTTTGGTGTGATTTGTGTCTTGATATGGAAATATTTATCTCTTCATTAATTGTGTGAACATGACATTTACATTGATTCTGAGACACGGTTGTGACAAATGTTGTGTGAATCAACAAAAAATAAGAAATTAAAGAGTATATACCATTTCGAGATATGTGTTGCACGTCGTGACAAATATTATTGAGGGTTGTCTCACACGCCGTGATAAATGCATAGAAAGATATGTCGCCTATGGGTACCAAACACAGAGAGAGCATGTGTTTATTATTATGTCAGACATGCATCACTATCCTTGGAATTGTTTATCATTGCATTGTGCATTTTTATCACTTGTGAACTTGTGAATACTTTCTGTAGAACTTTTGGTTAGTGAACCTGATCTTGTGTGTTGCTGATATGTAATATTCTCCCTTCTCTTCTTCTCCAAGGACTTCTATAGAGATTTTCGAGGTAGTTGTTTGTCATCTCACCAAATCTTCTTAATCTTATTTATGATCTTGTTCTACTTCAGAGAGAATATCATTTGAGAGTTGTGGTTTTGTTTCTATTCTATTTGTAGTATACTAGAGGCTTGTACACATGAAAACCTGGTTTTGGGGGTTTTATTAAGTTGATTTGGTTATCTGCATTATCATATGGTGTTAGACTTTAATTCTTATTTACTTCCGGATTTTATCATTATATTTTGGGTTTAAAGCTGACTTGTCTTAATGGGATAAGACGAGTGCCATCACATATATTTTAGGGTTGTGACAGATGGTATCAAAGCCTCAGGTTCATAGGTCTGACATGTATAGAAGCTGAGTCTTAGTAGAATCTCGAAGATTAGTACAAAGATGTATGTTCTTATCTTTGAGAAGTTATACAGCCTGTTAGAAAGATTCCCTTTGTTTATTCCATTCTCTCTCATAGTGATGACTCAAGTGTGGTTCTTCATGTGAGCAGTTGGTGTGTCGTGTATGGATTGGATGTTAGATCTTGTACTAAGGTGGAAGTGATAGAATTATGAGAAGGATATGTTGTTAGATTCAGAATATGTAGTGATTCGAAGTAGTTGAGTATGGTGATGGCTCAACGATGCATTTTGAAGATATTTGAATGATGAGGTTGAACAATGATTTAAGGTATTTCATAAATGTGTTATGTTTTCAGGTTAGTTACTTGACAGAAGAAATAGATTTTGTGTGGTTTTACAATATGTAGAGTGATTTGAATATTCGAAGTGGAATGATAATAGAACAACTAGATAATAAAAACTGTAACTTTAGCAACTATAGTTAGTAAAGTTGTCATAACATGTATGGATTGCTTAGCTAATGATGAGAATAATGTTGCGCCAATTAAGGTTAGAATCCCCACTATGGTTCAATATATTGAGTGTGTACCAAAGAGGATCATGATTGGCCTACTACAACAATACATATGCTTACTTGGTTAGAGTTCTGAAGTGTGTTACTTCTGTTATCGACTTGATCTACGAAAGAATGTATATCCCAGCTAGCATAAATGCACCCTCCTTCTCAGATTACGTTTTTAATGGAGTACACATTCTGATTTCATAAGAAATCAAGAAGAGTTACCTCCTCATCAACTTCATCATCTTCTAATTTAGCCTTATAAGTGAACAAGGAATCAATGACATCTTCATCATACTTCATAACTAGCATAGATGCATCCTCTAGATGTTTAGATTTCTCTACATCACTTGAAGAGTCTCCCTGAACCGCTCGAGCCTTTTTACTACATAGTTTGTAGCTGCTCTCATTTTTTACTTATCTGTGACCTGGTCCCTCCTCTTGTCCTTATCACCTCCAGATTTGACATAATCTTTGTAAACCAATTTTTGCATAAGGAAGTCTCTGATGTAATGCCCTGGATTTCAAAATTTATGAAAAAATCATTTGCATTTGTTGGATTGCTTGAGTTTCCTTTTTTCATTAAACCACCGTGCTTTCTCAAAATCTTATGAAATGTAAGAATCAAGTAAGCCTTGTCCTAGTCTTCTTCACTATTCTCATTGTGAGAAACATTAAGAGACAAATATTTTTCATTCTTCACATCTTTCTTAAAATGATCTTGGCGCTTTTTCAGCTCATGAGTTTGAAGAGTCCCTATCAGCTCATCCATTGCTAGGGTTTTCAAATCCCTTGCTTTAATGATAGCATCAAATTCTCCTTCCATAAGATCATTCGTAGGAACGTGAGGTCCATCAAGGATGATGTCCCAAAGTTCAATATTTTTCACCACGATGTAATCATGCATCCAATCTTCCACCATCCGTAGTATTGACAATTGAAACGTGGAGGTATGGTGGTAGATTGTCCTTCTTCAAAGTTTGGTGAAGCAGCCATTTAACAAATCTTTTACTTTAAAAGAGCCAAGGTTTAGATTACAAGCTCTTGCAACCTAAGTATTAAAATTGTAATCCCCATGACGAGTGGGGAATTTCCACTCATTTGATGCTCTTTTCTTATGATTTTGGGGCACTCAAGTAGAGAAAGAGGCTAATTATTTATGGTTTATGCCAATTCTTGACCGCCTCAGTTTTCTTAGTATCAACTTGAATACCTTCATCGGAGACAGTATGATCAAGGAAAGTAACAGACCTCAACCAAAAATCACACTTGTTAAACTTAGCATACAACTCACGATCCTTGAGAATTTCAACACAATCCTCATATGCTCAATATGATCATTCTCACTCCGTGAGTAAATCAAGATATCATCAATAAACACAATCAAAAACCATGTCAAGATATTGCTTAAATACCCTATTCAGTAAATCCATAAATGGCACCGGGGCATTAGTCAAACCAAAAGCAATCACCAAAAAGTTATTATCACCATATCGAGTTCTAAAATCTGTCTTCGGAACATCACTTTGTTTCACCCTGAATTGGTGGTAACTAGACCCGAGGTCGATCCTAGAGAAATAACTTTCTCCTTGGAGCTGATGAAAATATCATCTATCCTTTGTATAGGATACTTATTCTTAATGGTAACCTTATTCAATTGTCGATAGTCAGTATATATTCGAAGAGAACCATCCTTCTTTCGAACAAACAACACCGGAACATCCCATGGTGAGATACTCGGTCTAATGAAACTCTTATCCAAAAAATCTTTCAATTGGTCCTTTAATTACTTTAGTTCTACTGGGACCATACAATAAGTAGGAAATAGAGATACACTGCGTATCTTCGAGAAGGTCAATACCGAAGTCTATCTCTCTTTCTGTAGGAACACCGAGAAAATCATCACGAAACACTTTTGAAATCATTTTTCTAGCTTTTAGGTAAGATATAAACTAACCCTTGATGACATAATTTCCCCCTTCCCATGACATGATGGGTTCATTCAGAACCTTGAATGTGACCAATAAGGCCCTAAAATCTATGGAAATATAACATGCATGAAGCCAATTCATCCCAAGAATAACATTAAAATATGGCATATCAAGCTCTATAAGATCAACCTAAGTGACTCTATTAGAAATAGAAATAGGATAATTTCTATAAACTCTCTTAGCCACAATAGCATCACCCACGAGAGTAGAGACATGAAAGGGATTCGAAAGGATTTCAGGACCAACATCAAATCCCATGGGCACATAAGGAGTAAAAAATGACAAAGTAGCACCTGGATCATGAAAGACATAAACACCAAGATGAAAGACGTTCAACATACCGGTCAGCACATCTGGATAACCCTAACGAACTTGTCGAGTCTGAAGAGCATAAAATATGTTTTGGTTTAGAGCACCCGAATTGGAACCCCTCGGTTAGACTTGTCTTCCATCCCTTCCCTTAGTAGAAAGCAATGGGAAATCTCTCATCTTATGACCATTCTTCCCACAACTAAAACAACCATCTGTATTGGCAACACTCTTGTCATCATATTTCTTACCACAGCTAGTGCAAGCGACAATAGAAGATCCATTACAACCACCTCTTGAGGCTTAAGATTAGACACTCTATCTTTGTTGAAGTTAGGATCTGGAAAATTAGAAGATCAAACCTTGACTCGAAAATATTTTCCAGAATTGAGAATGACCTTGCCCACCTGACCTAGAATGAGAAAAGTCACCATCATCAGTCCTTGCCCTCTTGGACTCTTTTCCTTGAGCTTTTATTCCTCAATTTGTTGGGTATGTATCATCAAATGAGAAATATCCATTTCCTTGATCAACATGGTTGTGCAACACTCTTTGATAACCAAGTCAGACACACTCGACACAGACTTACTCTCCTTGCCCTAGAGTCGACAACCATGGTTGAAGCATACTTATCCAATTGAGTGAACTTCAAAGCATATTTCTTAACACTCATATTTCCTTGATAAAGACTAATGAACTCAAGAACTTTCGTGTCTCTCATCTAAAGAGGACAGAAACGATCAAGAAAAGCTCCTTTGAATTTTCCCAATCAAAAGGACTCGCATTAACAAATCTCTCACTCTTCCACTATTCAAACTACACTTGAGCAACACTTTTAAGTTGACAAGCGGCCAACTCCGCTTTTCAACTGTAGTAAACTCCATAATACATACTATATTGTAAGCCTCATTGATGAACTCTTGAGAATCATCATCAACCTTAGAACCATGAAATTCCAAATGATTCATCCTAGTAGTGAAGTCCCTTATCCTTTCTATCATCTTACCAATATTTGGGTTCATGGGAGCACTAGCCTCTCTATTGGCTTGAGCCAAAACTTGAAAAGCACTTCGGAATTTTACATGAGTGACTTGCTCGGCTAAAGGATCAATTGGAACTTGAGGAACCTCAGGCTCCACATTCTCACCCGCATTCCTTCTCAAGTAAGGTCTTCGAGGGTCCATATCCTGAAAAGGATCAAACATGATTTAGGAGAAGGATATTTATAACACTACAAGAAAAAGGGTCACTAGGGACGAGAAATATGGTCCCAAAAGGTCTAATTCTGGTCTTTAAAGATCACTAGCGATGAGAAAAATCTGGTCGCCAACCGTCCTTATAGGTTCCGTCGCTAAAGGTCAATAGGGATGAGATTTAGGTGCCAGTCCTTAAATCTATTTCGCGACCGGATAATGTTCTAGTCCCTAAAACTCTTTTAGAGACCATAATTCTGGTCCTTAAATATAACAATCAATTGGCACCTTAAAATTTCACGAAGAACTTCTCTAGTCCTAAAAAGGTTATCACGACTAAAAATCTAGTCCTTAAATAGTTTTAAGGACTCACACATTGTAGGTCCCTAAAGCTGTATTCAAAAATTATTTATTTATTTCCAATATTAAAGATGATTTATGGCCAGAAAATGTGGCACATAAATAACACTTACTTGTTCCTGTCAAGGCTCTCTTAGATAATATAGATAACTAAATGCATCTAGATAATTTTAATTAAAAGTATTGATCAACATCCCACAAACAATAGTGTTTACAGAAATATACTCACAAGACTATTACACAACTCATTCACCAAAAAAAACTAATATTTCTAACTATAATATAATATAATGTGTTGCCAAAAAACCCTTAAAAAAGATAAGCAATTTGTCAATTGTTTCAAAGTATTCCAACTTGCAGCTTGACTTGTAAACGGATCTCCAAATCCTGTGAAACGTACAAAATAAATTTGTTTAGAAAAAAAAATTATGTTCACAACCAAATCACACAATATATTTTAGTGTTGATAAGAAATAAGAAATTATGTGCACAACCAAACACTTCAAAGTCATTCAAAATATCTTCTCTTTGGAGAGTCCCTTGCCATGCTTGGCTTAGGAACCTAAAAACTTAATCACAACTCACAAGAGAACTCATAAAGTAGGTCTTTTAAGTCTTCTTTTCTCACAAGTCCATTAAGCTGGTCGTACTCACAAGAATTCACAACTACGAACATAATTTTTTTAATAAGAATACCTTATATAACAACATGAGTACGCGCAGAACCTTGATGTTCATGTCCAATAACTGAAGTCAAATGATGTTGATCCTCAAAAAGAAAATTTGAACTTGATGTATTTTCATAGTAGTAATTAACAATATAAGGAATCATTTCTTTGGATTCATTGTGCTGGGATATAGTCAATCAACTTCTTATCCTGTATAATACATGCCCCAAATTCAAGTGAGCACCTGACGATCAATCATTTGAATATTTACTGCTAAAACTTTAGAAATGATACAACAATAAATTTAGTGTAATCACACAAGTAGAGTCTAGATAGTGTGGTGTTGTTGAAGTGCAACAATGATATCAGGAAGAACAATTCTGATAATTATATTGCTTTCAAGGTGAAGACCACAAATCCAAAGAAGTATTGTGTGAAGCCCAACACTTGAATTTTCATGCCTAACTCTTCCAGCGATGTCATAATTAGAATGCAACCGCAGAAAGAGGCTCAACCAGTCATGTAATGCAAGGATAAATTCTTGCTTCAAAGTGTTGCTGCAAACCCTAGAACTACTGCAAAGGACATTACTCCCGAGATGTTCATTAAGGAGTCGGGGAATTGTGTGGAGGACTGCAAGTTGAAAGTGATTTATGTTCCCCTCAAGTGCCACTGCCTATAAGGGAGGGGTCTGAGGAAGGTTCTCCTCCTAGGACTCTAGTATCCGAAAATAGAGCTGTAAATATATTCGAGCTTAATAATATTTCAAGGTCATATAATGCGCAGCAAGATAACTCGTTGGACAAAGGCACTAATTTGAAAGCTGACAGAGGAGAAAATTTCTATTATGCAGTAAAATAACAAACTTCAGCAAGAACATAAGAGAAGCCGTTGCATTGTTGGACATCCTTCTGGGCTATCTTCTCAAGGAAACATAATCCTTACGCATTCTTGCTATATTTTCAATGCTCTAGCTGTTTGAAAAATATCAGAACCGTAAGTCAATTAAGTGTCTGGTTGACTTAAATTTGTACAGTTAATATCATTAGTTTTGTAATGACCTTTTGCTTCTGGCAATCTTCATATGACCAACTAGTTTGACGTCCTACTTTTGGAAAATCGAGAAGACAACATTAGTGTATTGATCAAGTGTATTTTTTAAGTTATGAATAAAGCCAAGTGTTGGGTATTATTGAAAATTCATTGTAGTAGATTGATTTTATTGACATGATGAATTACTTGGATTAAAAAAAAAGACAAGAATTTTAAAAAACAGATACACATTAGTAGCACTCACTTGTCCCTTGGCAATGCCTTCTTGATTTCTTGTCTTCCTCTGTTTTCCGATATCTTTTTCAGTCATTTATCTGAGTTGCAGATACTCCAATAATTCTTTTGGAAGTTGTTTGGTTTTTTCCTCCTCATAATCCTCTTTACCACACTCATCCTCTTCTTGCTCTTCACCTTCCTCCTCATATTCATCCAAATATTTATACTCCTGAATGAACACAAAGAAATTGTCAAATCAAAATAGAAGCTAATCTGCGAACTCAAAAGATCATTGCAAGAAGAGTTGGAAATGATATTAACTTTCTCAGAAAAGATCAATTTCCCCAACAGTATTTAAATGACTAAATCGAGTGTGTTCACAAACATCAAAATGGTCTTATAATTGAAAAACATATCTGATCAAAAAATTACACAGACTCGACATAAGTAGATAAACAAAAAGGCTGATTGATGATTGCTCTAACTCTCAGTTTGTTCCCTCAGTCTTCGGATTGTGCTCCTAACTGTCACAGCACTTGCAGTGCTATTGAAGAAAAAGATGAATCAGATACTCACACGAAAAATTGAAGAGAAATATATAAATAAGGGAATAAATTATTACTTCAATGTATAAGCACTTCTTGCTTTCCTCTTCACTGCATACTGCTCATAGTGACAAGTATATCTTCAGATCACATGTATATAAGACAAACCAAGTAGAGCAGAAAGGCATTCAGGAGATGGTGAAATTCTGTTGCATATACCTGCTAATTTATCCAAAAGACTAAAAAAAACATACTTTCCACAAAACTCGCAGAAGTACTTGCTATGCTGGCTAACCTCCATTTTCTTAATCTGCTTTCACAGACTGGCACCATAACGGGTACCTAAACATATATGACATATTTAGAAACATAACTTTGCTGGATTAATAATGGAACACATTCTATTCAACTGCAGCAAAGAGTAAAAGGCAATCTATGTACAAATAATCAATGTTAAATGAAAAGTATATAATGTAGGAGTTCTAATCAAATAACCAATGGAACACAAATGGGATAATAGATGGATGCAATTATTGGATATTCTTAACAGACCAAAACATTTCTGCAATTTTCTATGGGAGCTCTTTCTATTTGCTCGAAAAAATCGTCAAAAAATTATCCCATTAAATTTTTCAGCAAGTATTTGTAGATTGAATAAGCTAAAGTTATATTATAATCAAGAATACAAGGAATATTGACACATCTTTGTTTAAGTAAGGTGCAACTAAACTGTGATTTCTTCAGATTCAGCGTGGCTGCCATTCTAGCTTATGACCAAAGTAATTTGTGAAATACATATTGAAGCAAGTTAATCAACCATATTCATGCATATAAAACATAGCTCTATTAGTGTACTTATGTTTACAAATTTACCACGTGGACAATGCAAATTTTTTGTGCAAGCTCCCACAATATCCTTGATAAAGTTGAACCCCACCTTACCAAATTCTTAGAGCTCAAATAAATCATCTATCAATTTCTATAGATAACAATGCTATAACATGTGGAGAAAATATAATCACACTGTAAGTGCCAGAGCACCAAACTTTCAATAACAACATAAATCAAAAAATGAGTACAGTAAATTGAAAATGTTTAATCTCTCTGATTCACTTAACATGTATACCCACCTCAATATCAATATCATAATCTCAAAGATAACCCTAACTCATAAAATAATTCTCACTTGAAAAATCAAGATCTTAATAGCAAAGATAACCCTAATTCAGGAATCAATACCATTTGAACAGAGGAAACTTAATCTAAAATAATTTTAATATGGAATATCATTTTACTCCTCTGAAAGATCATTGTGTAACAAAACTATGAGGCAAAAACACAAAATAAAAAGAAAAAATCGAGCTGGGTATAAACAAAAGATCTAACCAAACAAAGAGATTATGGTGTCTGTACATAGCTCCAAACTCGACCATGAAATTTCTATGAAAAAAGATCAAAAGTAGAAGGGAAGATGGCGGCATGAGGAACTAGAGGTTGTGGAGAATCTCAGAAGAGCGTTGTTGAAATTGCTCATATGAGAGATGGTGTTGATTAGGGTTTTCAGACATCAAGTAAGTTTTTACCCTTCAAGTTTACTTTGATTTAGTTTTTTCTTTATTTATCTCACTCTTTTTAAGAGTCAAATTTGTAAAGTGATGCTCTGTCCCGTTTAGTTTGGAGTATAGGGACCACTTTCTCATCATTTTAGGGACCACATTTAGTCCCTTTGCTATAATATCGAGAATTAGNCAAGTAAGTTTTTACCCTTCAAGTTTACTTTGATTTAGTTTTTTCTTTATTTATCTCACTCTTTTTAAGAGTCAAATTTGTAAAGTGATGCTCTGTCCCGTTTAGTTTGGAGTATAGGGACCACTTTCTCATCATTTTAGGGACCACATTTAGTCCCTTTGCTATAATATCGAGAATTAGGGACCAAAAACACATATCGTCCTTGTAGATATACATTTAGGGACTAGATTTTGTATCCGTCACAAAACTCTGGTCTTAAATAAGGGTTTTTCTTGTAGTGTAAAGATAGACTTTATGGAACGACTTTAGAATAATGAAAGAAGTGGAGTTTCCTAAATTCTTTGTAACCTCCTATTCACAAATGTTGAGCGCTTCACATTTATGAACAAAACTCCACTCAACGCAACTTGTCAGATTTCCTAGGACCTTTTTCTATAACCTTGTGCTCTAACTACCAAGTTTGTCATGACCCAAAGCACACCCTAGACAATACATGGAGTATAAGACCCCGTGAGGCCCTACACAAGCCACTTGACATATGTATACACAAGATAATAGAGAAAAACAAGGAATCTCATAAGATGTAAAAAGTTTGACATATGAGCAAAAGTACATCAAAGTCTTGACAAGTTATCTATTACATCAAAAGAATGGTTGGAACGTAACCTATACACCACGTACAAACTCTGAAACTAAATCATAAAGACATAAGAGAAGTAATAAAGGCAACATCATCCTTGGAGTATGAGCACTAATCAAGTCTTCAATCTCTACATTGATCAACTAGCCATGAATGGAGCGAGATGAATCGTCAAGCCCTATATTAGTGGAATAATACAGGGACAAGTATGCATTAGTACATGAAATATACTAAGTATGAGGGGAATGCACTAAATCATAAAACATGATCATAAGGGGACATAATCGACAAACATGATATACATGACCAAGTTAAATATTGTAAAATTCTTTAAAGAGAATTGTAATCATAATCATGGTAAATCCAACTTGAATCATAAGAAAAGCTTCATAAAACATTTTAAAGTAACTTGGTTCGTTTTGTGGGATATTTACTATTAACCGACATAGACTATGTGAGCTACAACATGGAATCCATTGTCTTGCTCCCACACAAAAAAAGAGATTTCTTTGCTTTCCAAGGAAAGTACCTTAAAATTCTAGCTTAGGTGGATCCACTATCTATGTAACTTAAGACAACCTACTGGGGGCACGTAGTTAGAGACAAGGAGATTGCTACTTGAGACCCAACCTCTACTAACGGAAGAGCCTCCATCTCAATATTCTCTCGATGCTATGTAAAATTCCAATGAAATAGTCATATTCATAAACATATAATCATCCATAGAAAATCACAATTAAGTTACTAATCCAAGCTAGAAACATCATAGAGTAGCTCCTTAAATCATGTGTGAGAAAACATTTCACCATTCATGGTTTGTTAAGAATTTCTACGGTCTGTCCTGGTGAACTATAGAACAAGCTTCAAAGACCCAAATATTCAATCATTTCCCATGAGACTATTGTACAATCCGTTCAACATTCTACGATCTGTATACCTCATCCGTACAACTTAACTTTCACTCAAAAATTTCACTAAGTCTAAGTCTAATACATATCTACAGTATGTAGAACTAACTACGACTCGTCAAAACCATCCGTAGACCTGAGGTCCTAAATTAAAACTCCGAATGAATCCTATGGGCTAGTCCTACGACCTATCAAACATCCTATGATTCGTTCTGTCAAGTCGTAGGTCCAATCTTTAGAAACTAAATTTTTCAAAACTCAACTCTGGGTCTTCATCTTCCTTCCTACAGTTCATAGGTTGGACTCGTTGAACCTGCTCAGTTCCTAAAAAATATTTTTTTCCTATTTCTTTTGACTTTCCAACTTTTGGAGTGTAACATGTAAAGCGACCAGGTCAAGCAATCATGCCCATTTGTCCCTTACCTCCATAGGAAAAAATTAGTGGCTAACCGTTGTATCCATAGCCATTGTAGGTGCAACCATTATAATATGGAGCTGATTGATGCTTGAAACTTTATTTCCATGAGTGGAAGACTTATCCCTAGAAGGGTAGTGTTGATGATAGGAACCCCACAGTACTAATCAGAGGCATGTTTAATGTGAGATGAGCTACCACCGAAGGATAAGTTATTGGCTGCAATACCCTCTTTTCTTTTGCCTTCATAATTTTGTGGATAACAAACAAGTCTATAGCAGTTTTCCTCAATGTGGCCATTAAGCTTGTAGAAATCACACTTCTCATTCCAATGCTCATTTTAAGGTTTCATAGAATTTTATGTGCACTCCATAGTGCAGTAATGTCATTACCCTCAATAATCGAGTCAGATAGAGTGTTCAAACCAGATTCCTTTTGACTTTCATCCTCAATGATCAGGGCATAAGCCTAACTTAGAGTAGGCTCAAATGTTTTTATAAGATTTTGCCGTCTGGCTTTATCATATGAGTCGTACTCAAGCCTCCTATCAACTCTAATAGACGTTGTTGTTGAAGATGTCCTATGTTCTATTTTCCTCTAATGCGGCCACAATCAGGAGATGGAACCATTGCATCAGACTCAGACAATAATTCCTTCAATCTTGTGAAATACTCTGCTACAAAGATTGTTCCCTGTATGATTCTGTTGATTTCCCTATGAAATTGAGAAATCCACATGCGATTAACCCCATCAAATCGTTCTTTCAAGTCCTCAAAAACTGAGAAAGCATTCAAAGCATAAATAATGCCACTAAGAAGCGATGGTACGACAATATTCATAATCATAGAAAGGACCAGTGCATTGCTGGTCTCCTAGTGTTCATGATGCTCATGATCGACTGATTCCTTCCTACAAGCACCTGTGACAAAACCTAATTTTCTCTTCGCTTGTAATGCGATCGTCATCGATCTTCACCACATCCCATAATTCTCCGATACTTTCATTTGAATAGGGATAATAAAAGAACTAGGAGTATCTGATGGGTGCACGTGCAGAGGATGAATATGATCTATTCGTTCCACCATTGAAAGTAATCATGAAGTAGATGATGAATACGAGAGAAAGATAAAACATCCGTACCTCTGATACCATGTTAAGAAAGCTCACAATCTTCTTCAATGGAAGTTGTGGCTATGGAGAATTGAGAGAGAAAGGGATTAAAAGAAAGGAATTATTTCCTTCTCTCATATCATTTACATTCCATATACCAGTACATATATACATATTCTAATCACTAACCACTTGTATCAATTACTTCATTCACTTATTAACAAACTATTGACAGTTTTAACTAACTAACTGCTAATCTAACAGTGTATACTGACAGCTGGCATTAAATGGCAGAATCTTCATCTTCACACATTCCCTCGCTAAATAACTACGGATTAGTTAGGGAAACATTATTTGGTTGCTAAAATAGGGATGGATTAGGGACAACAACTTAAATCCGTTGCTAACATTCCGTGCTAAAAGTTGGCACCCTTATTTTTCCTACAATATTAGCATACGATTTCGACAAAATTACTAACATAGTAGGGATGGATTTAACGATGAAATATCTTGTGACTAGTGCTATTTTATTTTTTGCTACGAATATTTTGGTCATTGACTTATTTGTTGTAAAGGCAGAGAGCTATATTTAGCACATAACGAAATCCTATTGCCAACTTGTTAATATTTTGCAAGTGCATAAATCTCACTCACTCAAAAATCAGTCACAGAGTGAAAGACCCCTTGTTCTAAACATAGAGTGAAAGAGTAAAAGAGCTTCCATTCCTTCAAAATTTTATCCCTTTCAACTTCGGGAAGTGCCTTCCATTCTATTTACTGATAGCTTGTTGTTGCTTCCATTGCTGATAGCTTACTATTTCTATTTGATTTATAATGATTGTTTGATTCTCTTTGCTTATAATGACTTTTTGTAATGTGGATATCGATAAAAATTGTTAATTAGCACTCAGATAATGACCCCTTCTTCCATGGAAATAGCATCCTTATGTATAGCCTGACTTTTCTTGCCACCGTGGAGTGAGGAGCTCAAACCATTAAGCACATGTTTATTTGTATGTGTAGGAATAGAATAATAGTAATTAGCTGCTATGCAATGATATGGATGGTTGTTTCTTGCGTCTCTACTTTGAATGAAGTAGTGAGATATAAGGGTATGAGCTCAAAATGGGACCTTGTATGGAGCAAAGTATAATCAATGAAATGTGCATATTATGAAATCAAGTTTATTTAGTGAAGTATTTTAGCTTGCCAATTAGATATAGTCCAGGTTGATTGATTATTTTAGGCATAATACATAAATATACCCTTTAGCTTGGCCTCATTTTACGTTTATGTCCTAGAACTTTGAGTGTGCACAAGTAAACACTTAAACTTGTATAAAATTGAAGAAATAGACACACACGACCTATGTGACATCCTACATGCATGGCAATTTGCATCTTATGTGGTGTTTTCTGTGTATTATGTCATGCACATAGGACTTATGTGTCTACTTTATATAAATTTAAGTTCTCTGTGCACACCCAAAGTTAGAGGACATAAATGTGAAATGAGGTCAAGTTAAAGGACACATTTATGTATTATATCATTATTTTAAGTAGCTATTGTTGTCTGTTAATATAGTTTTGATTTTGCGATTAATTTTTTTTATCAAATATTCTCGAGTAGTTAAATGATTTAGAAAATTAAACTACCATACTTGAATTTTGTGGTATTTCAGTCCTTTCAGGCAAAGTAGAAGTAAATTTTGATCATGATTATATAAAACAAAAAGTTTTTAACTGATGAATCTATATATCTTACTTTTAGTTGTATAGTTAAGTCTAATCTCTTCCCAATTTTTACCAAATGTGTCCATGGGAAAGCTATCAACTGTACTAAAAGAGCAAATTAACTACTAAAGTGTATTCCCTCATAATCAAGTTACTTGTTCTGTCTTGGCTGAATGTGTTTGGAAAATTTCTCAGCTACTATTCTAGATAGCTCTAAGTCTCCATCGTGAAAATCCTGCAAATACAAATATAAGATCAGAATATGAGGAGTTGTTTACTTGTTAACATCTAACTCAGCCTCAAAAGTTACCTTATGAGGTGAGAACTGTACGGAACTACATAAACGAGACAACTCATTCTGCCAGCTAATGTGAGCCTCTAACAAAACCCTCTCTCCCTCCATAAACAATGCCCAATCTTGATATTTGGACAGTGAAGAACATAATATGGGAGACCAACATGGGAGAAACCAAGAATGGGATGAGTTTGACTCTAATACGAAGTAAAAAAACCTATTGTAAGAGGTATATCCAATACTGTAAAGAAAATAAAGGCAATGCCAATAAGAGAAACCATGGAAAGGACAAGGCATGTTATCTACTACATACGTGTTAAAGGATCCTGCTACAACCCCTTAACTAAAAGAGCCATCTTACGCTAAGAGGTGTTAAATGACATTTTTTCATCGAAATACTACTACTGTTTAGCAAATTCAGAATACTAGTTTTATGTATATATTATATGTTGATTCTTTTAATTATTTGCTTTATGTGTCTACTCTTTTATAATGTGATGCTCTTTAGTAAAAGTTTTGACTCCATTGTTTGCTGTGTAAGAAATTCTTATCAATACTACTACATATATTAAAATTGGCAGATAACTCGCTTTATTTTTAGGTGGAAGAAGCACAATGTCTCTTCTTATATTTTACAAAACAGTGCACTGGATTGTTTTGTGTCACATCCAGCATCTTTTGGATTGCCAAAAAAAATGTGGATTGTCCAAGGGGAAGGGCTGATTCCATAAGAAAAGCTTTTGGTCCTCAAGTTATAAGCAATCCTATTAGAATTATATTGAGTGTACCAAATATGTTTTTCTAACTTTTTTTCATTTCTAGGTTGATTTAGTTGAGTTTCAGCTTGTCTAGATTAACTCAAAGTCCGAGTAAGTTTTACATCTCTCTCTTAGGCTTGAATACAATACTACACTTGGCAAGCAAGAGTTTTGTTTCCTTTAAAAGTAGCACCGTGAATTCTATTTTAACTATAGTTTTCTCTTAGTGAGTACACCTTTTGGTTTATGCTAATGACAGGCACGAAGAGCATGGGGTATCTTACGTTCAAACAAAATCCCCTTATGACAGACAATTTACCTGTTGTATTATGTGGATAGCAGTACTCTATTTATTGGACTAGAATCAAACAAAGACTGTTTTCCCAAACATGTCTTGTATTATTAGGAATATGTATCAGTGGATACCATTATTCTGCAATGCACTATGTACATCCATATCGAACTAGCATCGATGTCTTAACGTAATATAAATTAGCGACTTGCTATTTAAACTTTTTAGTGAAAATGCTTGCTAGATTAATCACTCCACAAACAATGGAAAAAGTAATATGTGCTAATTGATATTTGTTTGACAATTAAGTGGATAAAAACTCTTGTGTTTCAAAATTCGCTCATTGCCATTATAACGAATTTAGAATGAATTCCTCTTTTTTATTAGAATAGTTAAGCTTATAATAAATGGAAAGGGTTAAATATATTTGTGTATTATTAGAAATGGTTTAAATATACATTTGTTATACTTTTGGCCCAAATAAATCTTATACTTTTAGTTCAACTATACCTCTCTTTTATACTTCAATGCAAATTTACCCTATATTTTGATGGAGGGATAGTGATGATATCTAATTTCGTAGAAAAATTTTGTCCTGTAAAATTTCCCACCAAAACATAATTTGGCTTAAAACGAAGCTTGGGTGTGTGACCCACTTTTCATTAGAACGACGTCTGAAGGAAGTTTAGGCATCTCAATTGAGGCTAAAATGCATAATATATAGTAGGGTAGAATATTTTTTCATGCACAAGATTCTGAACGAATCCCAAGAATCCCATCGAAGTATTTTTCAACTCCAAAGTTTAGCGCACCACTACATCTTAGATTGTGCTCTGCATTGACAGATTAGGTTCCCTTGTTCGTATAGAGTGTTCAAGCTAACCTCCGCATTTGTGAACCAGGTTCCGATATTCACACGAAATGGTCAAGATGTCCCCGCGTTCATGAAGGTCATTTTTCTTGTCTTATGATCAGATGTGATTTCAGCTTCATTTCTCATATTAAAAATACGATTTCTTGAGCTAGGGAACTCTAAATTGAGTTTCTTTTTTAGTTGCATTGGTTTGAGAATTTGGATGTCTACACATTAGAGTGATCGATGAAGCGTGAGGGACGTTTATTTGAGGTACTTTCTATCCCAAAGAGACTGTCTGAGCTTAGTTATGTTGTTTTCTTATTGAAGTTGTTGCATGTGCTATTTCCTTATTTTCCTAGCATCGAATAGTGGACACATCTCAGTATGCTAATTAGGACATGTTGACAAAGTCAATTTCAAGATTCTCAACATGGGTCTATATTCTCATTTTGACTTGATTTTTGGTCCATCTCCAATTACTATGATTTTGGTGTCTAATTATCCGCGTTGATGTTGTGACCAATGTTTTGATAGCATTTCCATGATTGGAGGAGCTTCATAAGTAGGAAACTCAAGTTCAATGAATTGGGATCGCGTGTGGTTGGTTTTGAGGTAGGCTACAATCTACTTTTCTTGATTGTGGTCTATTAGATAGGGTTTATTATGAATTGCATGTGAACTAGGATTGTTAAGTCCAGACTTAGAGATGCCTTCCTTTTTTTCATTTGTTTGGTTCTCGTAGTAGTTTTGAGGTTGTCTTGGGTGGCAATATCGTTATGTTAGGCTAGTAGCCCTTGCTCATATCATAGTTGGTGCCCTTTTCCTCCTTATGATTGATACTTCGGGCCTTACTCTAGGTTGGGACCTAGATGCTTTTGTTGTATTTCAGCAATCCTTTTAGTTATTTATTGCTCCCTATAGTACTTATTACGGTTCTTGGTACCTTTCGTTATCTCTCGGGCCTTAGTTACTTGTCGTAGTTGTATGTTCGGGGTAAACATCGATCATGGAGGCGTATTCCATGTGGGATTGTTTAATCCCCTCTGTATTTCCTTTATGTCATGAGTGTTAAGGAGCTTGCTATGCTATTATTGTTGAGGTTGTTAGTATGTTGTTGCGCCCAAGGCCTTGGTCTAGTACCATCTAGAGTTCAGGTTAATTTTCTTTGCTCCAGGAGCATGGTAGTATTTGTAATGTTCATCTAGCTGTTTGGAGGCTATTGATTGGATGCTTGTGATGACAGGCATTGCATTTGGCACTTGATTTCACTTGTTTTGTGGTATGATCCTAGTTCATGTATTGGATTATCATTGCTATTTTTGAGAAAGTTGTTTTTACAATGTTACTATTTTAAAAATGGTTATAACGGAAGTCCTACCACCTGGATTACTTTGATAAAATAGTTTTTAAGACATTAAAGGCATCTGGATGTGCTCACCTTTCACTTGATCAGTTGGTGAGTTGACACCTTTTTGCTATTCTAATTTGGGCTACTTGTAGCTCCGATACCAAGACGAAGCAGATCCAATATTGTGATATATATATCAGTTGGGATGGTGAATTATTTTGGTGTAAAAGTCAAGAATTCATGGGACAAGGATTAGAAGTCATAAGTTCAATAATTTCCTATTGCGTTGAAGGATTGTGTTAGAGTTTAATGGATGTTTTATATGTATATTACTTGGAGAAGTTAGGGGACCTTATAAGATGATTGTGCAATTTATTGAGGTGAAAATGTAGGGTGTGGTGATACACCATCTATTTAAGAACTATACGAGGTTACTACCCATTACGGATTTCACAAGGACCACATTTTGATTAGATGTTACTATTAGCTTCATAATGTACTTATATTGTGATCAAAATCTTAAACGAAAGGCTGATTTGTTGTAGTCGTATTGGTCCAAAAACAAGGTATGTATGGCAAAAAAGAACATTTTTCGTTGCTAAGGTACAAATATTTGTCACCTTTCTCTTTTATATGAGTCAACATGACCCTAGGTTACACATGTTAAAAATGTTAAATTGTTGGATACACAATATGTTGATATATACTGTCAAATGGCTTCAATTATTTATTTAATCATATAATTCATTTGCTCACATGTTCACATGTTCCTTTCATTGTATATCACTCCCATTGTTTTAGTGTATCATGTTACTTTACATAATCCGTACTTGTTCTAGTATACAGTTTATATGTTCTAACTTGAAATGTGCACTTGTCCCTAACTTGAATATGCCCATGTGTCTCATTAGTTCCTATGTTCATGACACCTATTGTTTGATATCATCTACTGAATATGTTTTAGCCCACTATAAGATTCATTGTGTCATATAAGTTCCTAAATTAATATTACTACATTAAGGTTACAATTATTTCTTATGTCATTTTTGTTGCCTCAAATATTTTATTCACATGTCTACATCAGTGGTATATAGTCCCAAAGTTCAAAAGAGTTATGAACAATCTCAAAGATTAAAGAAATGACATAAACTGAATCTATATAATTATGGGTGGTAGCCTAGGGGCTGAAAACCAAGCATGGGTCGATCCTAAAAGTAAAGTTGTATACTTATGGGTGGTAGCTCTGGGGTTAAAAATACCTCGCATTGGTCGATCCCAATTGATATATATATGAGGTGGCATCTCAGGAGTTATAATGCCTAGCATGGGCCGATCCTAATTTGTATATGTACAAGGACAACATCCCAGGGGTTAAAATATCTAGCATGGGTCATCCTCCTCTGCCACTGATCAGCTGGTCGTCGTATAAAATTCTATAAAGTTTATAAAGAAAAGAATAGTAAAGTAAAGCAAAGAATGTAACGTACTAAATACCCCAAAAGAGTAAAGCAAAGGTGGTCTTTCATCCTTATCTATACATTTATACATTGATACATAATTTTACTTGAGCTCTTGTTTTACATATGGATACTTTATGCCTTACATATTTAGTACATTCTTTTGTACTGACTCCCTCATTGGGACGTTGTGTTCCGTGCCGTATGTACAGGTACTCAAGATAATAGAATTTGTCTAAGCACAAGATACTCAGCTACCTTTGGTGAGCTCCATGTTGACTTAGGGATCGTCGAGTCTCTAACATATATTTGATATTTTATTATAGTTAAGGGTATGATGGGGTCATGTCCCGAACTTAGCTAAGGGTGTGTTTGGTATGAAGGAAAATGTTTTCCTGGAAAACAACTGGATTTTGACTTATTTTCTCATGTTTGGTTGGTGAGTAGAAAATATTTTCCAGAAATTTAGTGTTTGATTTATGAATGAAAAATGTTTATGAAAAAATATCTTTTATTTGTACAAGAGTAGAAAATAATTTTTGAAATTGAAAATATTTTTAAAAAACAAACTTAAATTTTTTTGGGGGTGGGGGTGTTCGAGGGTAGGGATGAAAAATTAAAAATTTGAAGTTGAAAATATTTTTCAAAAGAAACTTCATTTTTTGGGGGGGGGGGGGGNNGGTAGGGTGCTGGGGGTAAGGATAAGGGTGGGGTAAGAAATATAATTAAAGTTAAAAATATTTTTTAAAAACAAGCTTTAAATATTATTACTTTTTTGGGGAGGGGGGGAGGGGGGGAGGGCTAGTTTGAGGGTAGGGACAAAATAAATTGATTTTTTAACAAAAAAATTGTAATTTGAAGTTGGAAAAGAGTTTTGAAAAATGTTTTCCTTAAGTTTTGAAGGGAAGTCATTTTCCTTAAATTCGAGGAAAATGAGTTGATTTGAAAAGCATTTAACCCAACCAAACATGAGAAAATTGGAAAACATTTTCCGAAAAATATTTTCCTTCATACCAAACACACCCTATGTGTCTATCTTTTAGAGGTTTTGTAGACTATCTTTGTTTTATAGTAATTAAGGCTCCAATGGCCAAGCAAGTATATCTATTTTGGGCCTATCTATGTTGGTATTTTATCAGGGTGTTTTACTTATACTCATCAAAGATTTATAACTTCATTGTTGCATGTATGATAATCAAGGGTTATAAGTTATTCTCTTGGGCCTTTAGGGCATCGGGTGCCTGTCCGCTAAATGGGACTTGGGGCGTGACAACTTGCCTCTCCAGGTATGTTCCATTCACTTGGTCGTTTACTCAATGTATTTCATCCCTTCATTCTTACTACCTGTATTATCATGCTATATCTCCTCGTTAGATACTTGTGCGACGGTTTCCTTTTTTTACATGCTATTTTTACTTGCTTTATCTTTGGAGCTCAGTAGTCCTATGCCTACTGAGTACCGCTTGTTGGTACTTATACTACTTTTCTTCACCCTAAAAATTATAGTACGAGTTCTCACTATTTATTTGGATCTTGTGTGGAGTAGCTTTTTGTAACACCATGAAAATTTATAACCAATTCAACAATTAATATATCAAATTAAGAACTAGAACAATTTTAAGCATTGATCAAAAACTAGAATTAACTTGAGTCAAGAAAAATAATGAGCATGTCACGAACCAGATCTGAAACTATACACAATATAACGGTGTCCGACATAATCCCGCAACATCTCACGCTGGCAGTAGCTTAGAAAATAACAGAGGGAGCTCAAACAGAGTAATTTTTCAAACAAAATAGCAACATAACAAAATATTCAAGCAAAGATATGAAATTCAAAACAAGCATAGAATAAAACCAACAGGAAAGTTATAAGATGGTTCTAGATTTCTACAAAAAATTTGTGGGAAAATAGAGAAGCTTGTTGGAGTTTAGCATTTTCGGCCAGTTGGTGGTCCTTAGATCAGATGGTTGTTGGGTTTGTAAGGTTGTTTGTCGGTCTTCTTCAAAAGCTTTAAGCTCATCAACACGCCCTACAAAGCAAATAAAAAATTATGAGGGGGAAAGGGAAGGGGCTGCCAACATTGGTTGTTGTTATTGTCGTTGCCTTGAGGAACTCGTGGGTGGAGATCTTGTGGTTACGAGCTCGCTGGCTTGTTGCTGGTTGTTGGGGATCGGAGCTGTTGGACTCGGAGTTCGCCGTTAATGGCAGAACTCGAGCTTGGAGAAAGGAACAAAGGCAGGAGGAAAATGGGGTCTTTTCGGTGGTGAATTGGCGGAGCTCCGACGAACTCTTCGCCAAAGAAGATAATAACTAATAAAAGAATATAAAAAAATCTCTAAATTACACCCCTAAAAATTTTATCCACCACCACCAAATTAATGTCCAAGTAATTGTCTAAATAGAAAATTAAAAACCGCCTTAGTAGAATACAATCACCTTAAAACTGTGGGATAAACCCACCAGTTAATAAAATATTTGTGTATGCAAATCTTATCCGTATTTAACTGTATTTCTAGACTGTGCAAAAAAACCAAAATGATTATTGATAAAAGTAAAAACTACAATAAATATTAATCAATGTAACGAAAAAATGAATGGCATGTAAAAATTACGATTTAACAAAAAATAATGATTTAATCAAATCGAACAAATATTTGAACATATTCAAACTATTGCAACCCAAAATAATGTAAAAAAATTAACCGATAAAAATCCTGATATTTTGAGAAAAAAGGATAATTATCAATAAATGACATTAAAATTACAAAATATGTATTTTGAACTATTTAATGAATAAAACACCTAAAAGTATTAATGGAGAGACCTATAACACACCTTAAGTACATAAAAGTATATTTATTTCCCCCTTCCGTCACCCAACCTAGGGTGTGTTTCGCTCCACATAGTTGAGCGCGTCAACACGCCAATAGAGTCATTTTTATTTATTTTTTTAGTTAAAAAAACTCAACCCAACAGTTATATTCCCGTTCTCTTCATATAACCCACCCACCTGACCCTAATGAACAAGAACCCTAAATTTTCACCTAAAAATCTGAATCAAGAACCCTAAATTCAGACATAGTTCAAAATTCCTTCTTTTGAATCAAAGGTAACTCTTTTTCATTATTATTATTCATTCATCTCTTTTCCATTTTGATTCATTCTTCTCTTTTTCATTTGATTTGTTTCTATCTATTTTGTATTTTGAATTTTTAGTTGTTTGATTCGCGGTAATTCTTATTAAGGTGCTACAATGGCTTGAATAAGTTTGACTAGGCTCTGTTTGCAAGAGGAAGATCATGAATTGAAAGAGGTGCGATGCAAACATGGATTTGTGAAGTACTATGTTCTGCAGACATGGAAGTACTATGCAAACATGGATTTGTGAAGTACTATGTCTCCGACCACTCGTTGTTGGTGACGACTAAAACTGTATTGCCTTCCTCTTCTTCATCGTTGTCGTCTAAGAGCTGTTTCTCAAGCTCTTGAAGACGATTCATCAATTTTTTATCCGATTCCTGAAACAATAATTCCTGTACTCCGATGGATGCTCTGTTTTGAACCGGATTTAGAGACGAAACCCCTATAGAATAATTCTGAATACCTGAAAATAAAAACCCACCAATATTAGCAGGCTGTGATCGAAATTGCTGTAGAATAGGTAGAGCGTGGTGCATGTTTATCATCGTAGAGACATTTGAATTCAAAGAAAATTCAGATGAAATTGAAGAAGAAGAAGCGGCAATAGAAAACTCTACAGGGGAAAGAGAAGACATTGGAGAAGACTGCTGATAACTTCTAGGTTTTACGTTACGGAGATAAAAACCCAAGTCCTTGCTATTGTTGTTGTTGTTGTTGTTGAAATAGCATCATTTGTTGTTGCTGCTGCTGCTGTTGAAGTTGTAGAAACTGCAATTGTTGTTGTTGTTGAAACTCCGCAAGAGATTGCTTCCCCATCAAATTGGGTCTCCCTTGATGAACGATCTCTATAACCAGGTCAGGCAAAATACCCGATAGTAGTGAAGAATAAGGCCTTTGGGAGTTGTTATTCATGGTAGATCTTCCATTGTTGCTCCCACCGGCACCGTAAAACTCACCAGAGTACCCACCAAACCTAGTAACCACAGATTTGCTTCCACCAAACGATGAACGCCTCGATCGAAAACACACCAATGTTCTTCAAATATGACAGTGAAAACTTGATTAGATGGTTAAAACTACAAGGATGCTTCAAAAACACTACAAAATCGAAGAAATCTTTAGCTAAAATTAGGATTTACAGACGATTTTTTATTATTAGGTTTTGGTGTTCTTAGAGAAAGGAAACGGGTAGCTGAAATAAATGGACTAGGGTAAAATAAAATGGATTTGGGTGAAAGAATCGGATTTGGGTGAAAAGAAATGGGTTTGGGTCAAATGAATTGGATTGGGGTCTTTTGTTACGTGGCTTCACTAGGAGGCGAGTGGCTCTCACTCTAGGCATAATGTCCTGGGTTGGGTGACGGAAGAGGGAAATAAATATACTTTTATGTACTTAAGGTGTGTAATAGGTCGCCTCATTAGTTAAAGTGTGTAAATGACTTTTGGGTACAAGTTTAGGGGGCGATTTATGCCTTTTGCCTTTGAAAATTTCAAACAAAGTATTTGTGTCAACATCCGTAAAGTAGAAGGATAGTTATAGCCTGAAGACAGTAAAAGACGAGGGTACAAGGCCTGCATGCTCCGTTAAACCCTCAAAAACCCACTTAGAGTTAACAATTCCAACTCAGAACTCAATCTAGGAGGGAAATCCTTAAGTCCACTTCAACACTCCAAAAGCTTCTCCAATTCCTTTTGGGCTCCAATTTTGCCCAAATGGACGAAACATGACCGAAAGTACCAGATTTATATGACGAAACCAATACTACACCGAAATCGCCAAATTGAGAAATCACAATACAATGGCGGATGCAACCCAACTCACCAATCAAAATACCTACATTATTGTCTAAACCCAACATCTTCTAGTCATAGGAGCGTTATGTTTGTCCTTAGTTATCATGAACATCTCCAACACCATCTAAATCGTGCCTACCAACCCATAAAATGCAAACATCAAACAAATGACATGCTACACCTGAACATCTAGAAACAAAAACTACCAAAACAAGGAATTCAACCCAAAGCAAAGCCCAAAAAAATCCTCAACTCCTAAAACAAACAACTCTAGATGAAACACAACCTTTTAAAATGAAACATTCTACTCCAAAGTACAACCATCTGGTGAACAACAAGGATGCACTGATCCCCCACTCCAGTGACCTACTTCTACAAAGGAATTTCCAAAAAAATGACACCATCTGCTCACAAACTACTCAGTCATCGTAAATATGAGACAACTACCTTAATCCAAAGAAAACTAAGGTAGCAGATGGCATACATACATAGCCAACCGATCAATAATTCCCCAAGGCACCAACTCTCATCAACAAACACCGCAAGCTACCCAATATGCCAAAAGTTGGCATTGCATGTTGAACAAACACACAATCATAGATTCCCTATTACATTGACCCCAACCAATAGATGAACCTTCTAAACAAATTTCCATTCACAAACAGAAGTTAATGTCTTAGCCACCAAGGAACACCACTACACTGACTCTAAATTACAAACAAAACCTTGAGAGTTACCAACACAATTGTGGAAAAATCAACTACAATGATAACAAGGTGCAACAAAGGATCACACCATCGAATCCCGGCTAACCATAACAAAACACCAAGACCAATAGAAAGAAACTTATCCTAAGAGATCGAATGAGCAAAACATAAATGTGAAGGTGAGAATAAGACTAAGGCAAAAGAAGAAAGAGGCCAACTAGGACTACCACAACACTGTAAAAGACCATACTAACCTTCACATAACTCTGCCACCAACAATCTCCCAACTACTACTCCAAAAGAACGACATGTAACTAAGGTAACCTCCCTAGCCTACTAGGTCCAATAGCAAAACCAATTCCAAATCGTGTAAAGTTGGTCTATCCACCTATCTAACAAGGATTGGCATCATATCAAAAATAGATAACCTGGGTGGCGAAAGAGGAAACCAAAAACCCTAACACCACTATCACAACAAAGCCACCAAGGTAAAGGCACAGGGAGTTTCTAAGCCACTACTCTCAATCTGAGAAACACAACCTAGTCAATCCACTACTAAAAGAAATCTACTATAGGAGATAAAACACTTACACATCCATAATTAAGGTTGTCACAACAATCCAAAGATGGATAACTAGTCAAATAGGCATGAAAGGGTATGAAATCCCAAAATAAACACAAAATAATGAAATCATTTCAAAATAAGGGATACATAGAGCCGTAACCTCTGGTTGACTTGTGGAACATAGAACTTATTATACCCCCACCTCAACATAAAAAGTTAAAACACCATCAACATCACTTAGGGCATAACCTATGACCGAGTGTAAAATCAACCAAAGAGATTGACCCAACTAAACATAATGAATCGTACTCCCACACCGGGGACAAGCTCTCCATAGATACAACAAGATCCAATGACTCTTGTCTAGAGAATAAAAGAATTGAAGAATGTCTAGAAGATCAACTACCGCCTAGAACACTCCCTAGACCAGTGGTCAAACCATCCACAATAATAGCAACCTCCAAGTACTAAAGCCCGACATGAAGAACATAATGAGTTTCCCTACCTAAATCTACCTGACTCAGGACAACCCTTAATAGACTATAATGAAGCCTTACAATAATCTCTAACAAAGTGGCCTACCTTACCACACTCATAGTAACCTCCACAAGAGCAACCTGCTATGAAGACCCATTTGGAGTAAGATAAGTCCAAACACATGAAGTCCTGAAATATTCACAGTGAGAAGTCTGACTTGAACTCTGCATGTCATGGGCTTCTCAACCTAAATCAGAACCCATTGGAAGATATGATGCTACCTCCATGGGCTGATAATTTGAGATGGAAAATGACCCATACTGAACTAATACCCACCTTGAAGTGGAATGTGGTCACTGTTTTACTGATGGCATGTCCTCTTACCAATATCCCTAAAAGTTGCAAGGTATGCCTTCTCCATGGACCTCACATGACTAGCGACCTGGGAAAGGTAGACCCAACTACTATCAAGTGCTCTCTGATGCCAACCAGAGTGGCAAAGACAACCCCAAAAGAAAATCCTGGCTCAAATCTCGGTCCATAGGGAATAATGTGTGATTATGCCCAGCTCACTCAAGAAATCCCAATACATACTCAAAAATGGATGATGAACCTTGTTAGAGACCAATCAACTTAACTCTATCTTGAGAAGCACCCGTTGCATAAGAACCATAACCGCATGTGGTGTATCCTCGAAGAGACTAAGGCCTCCTAGAACCAAACCTTGAGTAGCCTAAGTAGTTAATGATCTTGTCGAACCCTAGGCTTCATCGAATTTCTCTGTTTGTTGTAGAACATCTCTAAACCCAGGGTTGAGCGATTAAGGCTCTCTAGCCTGACCAATTGCTCAAACTCCAGTAGAATGTGTTGATATGTAGTCCACGTCCATAAAATACCTCATGTTAATAATCTAAAAGAGAGTTAATTCCAAAGAAGCAGTTTTAGAGGTTAACTGGATTAAAAGCACACAATAAGTGGCAAAAATTTTAGCCCAATAAAAGGCAACAATCCTAACACTTAAAAAATACCAACCTAAATCACATGAAAATCATACTAAACTTCATCTAATAAAGTTCAACCATCAAAGTAGATCGTATACTTCTTCTAATCCAATCAACAACGCTTTAAATCAACCTCAAAAGGGTTACACACGTCTAAGACACCTCATATTATCACCATGATAACCAATTATTGATCACAACATCACAATGGAAGATTAAACACCAAAATCACAATAACTAGGGATGGACCGAAAATTAAGTCAAAATGGGAAATGGGACCTACACTAAGAATCTTGATATTTAGTTCTTCAAAATTTCCTAATCGATATACACATCTTGTGCCTTAAAACAGTGTCGAATTCAATGCCCCCACAACTCAAACAACAACATGCATAAATTCCACCATTTAAAGAGGACATGGCAGCCTACCTAACACTTGGAATTATATAAAATGGAGGTCTGAAGCTTGAGAATTCATAAAAAGATTGAAATGGGGTTGGTTAATGCATGATTGGTCTTACTTAACAAACAAGTCAAAATTGCTTATCGTTATCATGGAAGCCATTGCCAGCAATCATGGCCCACCCAAGAACAAGGCATCGCGAACAAGGAGGGGATCCCCATGATTGTAATAGGTCGATCAACTACACCCTCAAAATCACTAAGGACAACTCTTGAACGCGGAGGTCAGGGTGATGAGCCCTCACGAACGCGGTCGATGCCTCGCGACTGCATATGCTAAGGAGAAAGAGTTGCATCAATGCAGCCCTTAGTGTTCAAACACAAAGGGAAAACTGAGTTGCACCAGCTTATGTAAAGCAACTGATTTGCTAAAAGTTGGAAATCTCCGACGAGGTGCCCATGATTAATTTGGAACCTAGTGCCCGCAAAACAAATATGTTACTCTATTGAATTCGACATTTCAGACTTAATGAAACTATTGAAAATTCTATTTGAGGTCCTCTTGATGAAAAGTGAGTCCCACACCCAAGCTTCTTTTTCAGGAAATTTCCATGAGGGGGCTCGATATGAGACCTAAAGCCTCAAGACCCACACAAAGTGTTGTTCTAGTCCAAGATCGACATTCTGGAGCACTTGAAATTGTCATATTTGTATTTTGAGGTCGTCTTTCCAAAGTTTTGATCGAAATCAACTGTATAAAATCCAAAAGCTTCAAAATATGGAAACTTGCATAAAATTCATACAACGACTCGATGACTAAACTATCAGTCCCAGCATATCATAAATGACTTGAGATCACTACAAGAAAGGTATAAACACTGAAAAGATTGGAAAATGGAGGAAATGACCTAGAGGGTCATTTCACACTCATACAAAAAAGAACATGGAAAGTACATCTTGTTTTTGTTCCATCAATCACGTCAACACAGAAAGCACACCATACGAAAACTAAATGACATCAAATTTCTTTCGTTTCATTACTAATATTATTGTTCGTGTTTCATATGAACTTAAAGAATAAATTTAGATTTTTTTCCGAATACAACGTCATAAGTTTTTAAATTCATTATTAATTCATAATTTAATAATTAATTATCTTTTAATAATTCTTCTAACATTTTGTATCAAATTCTTTAATAGAATGTATTTGCATAAAAAAAATTCACTATCCTTTAGTAGAAAGAACTTGTTAAAAACATTTCACTTCCATTATAAACTTTTCGATGTAATATGAGAAAACTTTATTTTAAAAATAATTATGAAAAGGGGAAAATATTAGTAATATGAAATAATGAGCACTAAAACATAAAATGTCGTAAGTTTTTCTTCCTTCCTCTAAAATTAACTTGTTTCATAAGGTAAATTGTTTATAATTTTATTTATATAAGTACACAAAGAAATGAAATGAAATGAAACAAAGAAAAGATCAAAGAAATTAATAGTTATTGAGGAGATCAAATTTCCTAGTATCTTTTTTTGGCACTTAACTTTTTCTTTACATTTACTTTCTTTAGAGTATAATTATTTAATTTTCAATTTATCTTCAAAATTTCAATATTGAAGATATTGTTTGAAGAAGAATAAGAGAGAAGATATACCACCTGCAATAGCATTGATGACACACAATAAAAGTATAAAAGTAACAATACAAAATTATTTTGTTATATTTCTGTTGAATTATTATTTTGATCGTCCCAGAATAAGAATTATCTATATAGGAATATTGAATGAAAAATATATAAATATTAAATTATTATAAGTAAAAACAAAATAAATAAAAAGAACTTTTTGGTATCGAATGAAAAAAAACATTAATTATATTATAGCAAGAACATATATAATTAAAGATTTTAAAGGGTTAAATGTGTGTGTGTATATATATATATATATATAGTCAAAGATATGAGTGTAGAATGTACCCATACAATTAAGCGTATTATAAAAACCACAGATCAAGTCAAAGAATGATTAAATGTACATATAATTAGTCAAATATAGGAGCGTAACATGTACGCAAGGTTAGAGTGCATATATATCTCACCAAAGATGGGAATGTAGAATGTATATATATATATATATATATAGTCAAAGATATGAGTGTAGAATGTACCCATACAATTAAGCATATTATAAAAACCACAGATCAAGTCAAAGAATGATTAAATATACATATAATTAGTCAAATATAGGAGCGTAACATGTACTCAAGGTTAGAGTGTATATATATCTCGCCAAAGATGGAAATGTAGAATGTATGCAGACTACTATGTGTGAAGTGAGAGATTCACATATAATAGTCTATAAAAAGGGACAAATATTCCCCCACCCCTGCTTCTTCCTGAAAATTCATTGTCTAGGTTTCATGGTTTGTATAAGGAAAAAGCCCTAACAGTGTCAATTCGCTCTTCTTGGACTCCACTCCATTCCCCNCCCCCCCCCCCCCCCCCGAATTTAGGTATATCTTTAACTAATCACTTTAAGGCATTAAAATATTTGCTCTTAGACTGAAAATTTTCCCTTTTTTCGCTCAATCTACTTTGCATGCTGCTATTTTTCTCTATTATTGTAGATTTTGATATGAAGAGAGAACTTGTTCGTAGAAATAAATTAATTCTAATTACAAGAATCTCTCCTTCTGCAAATCGGACTTAATTATTTTCAATTTTAAGTATAGAACTCATATGATTATAAACGGTTTTGGTGAATCCATATATGAATTTTAAATTCCTTATTGGTCCATTCAGGAACACCCTTGGAGATAATGAACTAACTAGTTTTTTACCCTAGATGAATGTTTTGCAAATTCTTGATGATACACTTGTATAGAACCTGATTGCTTTTCTTAAAATTATAAAATGATTTTCTCAATTCCTCTAAAGAATTGAAAGAAAAATTGCTTATCGTAGATTAAGGATGAAGACTTGAAGAATCCAAATAGTGCCCTATAACTAAAAAACCTCATAAAAGGTATTCAAAATTTATTTTATAATTTTTTTAAAAAAAATCATTACTTTTCCTTTTCGGTTAGTGTTATGCTATATTTACATAAGTTCCTTAGGGGTTTCCAATTTTAATACTAGAAAAAACAACTAATTTGATGTTATAATTCTAGCGAATGGAACAACTTCTTATTTGTATTTTATTAATTAAAATTAGTAGATTTTATGAGTTGATAATATTAGTAGAATCAATCTAGAACTACTTGAAAACATCCATTACTTTTCTTTGTGGGTTGATATCTATGAAACAAAGGAAAACCCAAAACAAATTGCATGGTCTGGGGAAAGGTCAAACTCTAAGGGGTGTGACATAGACTACCAATTCTATGAAGCAATTTGGAGTTTTTCTAATATTTATGATCAATTGCCTCATTTTAATCCTCGATAGTTTCTTAATTATGATTTGAATTGTGTTTTCTTGTATGATGTGTTAAAATGATTTGTTTCACTTATTTGATTTTTTAAATATCAACATAGTGTACTAAATATTTTGTGTAACACTTAGTATGTCAAGTCCAGTTACATATATTAATAGGAGATTGTTGATGATTTTAATTACAATGCACCTTTCTTTCTTATCCAAATAGTTTTGGGGATTCCATTTCTTTTGTTCTTTAATTGATTTGACAATGGTTCTATAGTTCCATCCAAATAGTTTGACGATTATTTCAATTTTCTCAATATAGTTTGGAGATTCATTACCTTGTATTGTTTCTTATTTTGTAAAGGTGTTTGGTGGCTTATAATGCCTTATATGGGAAGAAATTACTAACGAAGTTTAATGCCTAGCATCTTTTGAAATCATCCTGATGATATATTTGATTTAATTTTGATGTGTTTACATTTTAAAGATGATGTGAGGAAAAGCATCTTATCAAAGAAATAGAGAAATCACTGTGTTGAATTACGCAATCAACGCTTTATGAATAACTTTGGGAAACAAGGATTTACTTAACCCTATTGTCAAATTTAGGAAGATAATCTATTTACTTTTGACCCTTCATAAGGGTCCCATTACTAAGTTTATCATCAAGGTTTCGCCTTCGCCTGGATAGCTATCCTGAGATTGATAGTTTCATACTTTTCCTCTGGATGAATGACATTGATGCACAATTTGTATCTCTCTCTATATGGAAGGTTAAGAAAAAGATGTTGAATGTCATTCATCGAGAAGAAACATATGAAGTTGTCAATCTCAAGACAAGTTTCTAGATGAACAACATTGAGTTTAAACTTAGTAACGGGTCCTTCATGAAGTGTCAAAAGATGGTAGATGATCTTCCTAAATTTGAATACAAGTGATACATATTTTTCTTTGAGAATACACTTGTCCTCAAAACATCTTTAAAAGGCAAATGCATTAGAATGACATCGATTACATTACTGAGAAGATTGCTAAGGATGTCATGCATTAAACTTTGACAATGTTTTCTTCCCTTAGGAGATATCATAAACTACCCAACACTAGTATAAAATAAGAAGTAATATGAGGTAAGAAATCTTCAAACTATATGAACAATACTAAAATAATATCAAAACTATCTAGATGGAATTACTATTCGTACTGTTAGAATAATTACATAAGGAATCAAATCGTCAAACTATCAAAACAAATAAAGGTGTATTGCAATTTAAATCATCAACAATCTCCAATTAAAATCTATGTACAATTTCATGTGCATCACCTAAAGCAGAAATTTTCTACATAGATTTAAGCAGATCTCGATCTTTTGCATAGAAGTTTAAAATTAAAAGCAAGAAAGAAACTTTGACGTAGCATTATTATTTTATGTTCATCCTTTCTGATACATCTATTTCAGAACATGAGCATTGCTTGATTGGATATATTGATTATTTGGTTATTATTATATGTTTAAGCATTTCTACATTTACTATCTTCTCATGAATGAGCTATTGAAGTGTTTTTGGTTTCTTTAGTTTTGGCGGGGACTGAGAAACTTTTTCAGTTTCCAAATTTAATTACTCCCTCTGTCCCATTTTATATGAGGTACTTTGACTCGGCACGAAGTTTAAGAAAGGAAGGAAGACTTTTAAAACTTGTGGTCCAAAATGAATGATAGAAATTTGTGTGGCTGTAAATCATTTCATTAAGGGTAAAATAGACATTTTATAGCTAAATTGTTACTTAAAATAGAAATGTGTCATTCTTTTTGGGACTAACTAAAAAGGAAAGTAAGTCATATAAATTGGGACAGAGGGAGTACTAGTTATGACAAGTTTGGCATATATATACCCTCCACGTCTAATATTTGATTTGTTGTCTAATAAATAATGTATATTTACATTTTCGTTAAAAATCTATATAAAAGTAGTCTTAAAACCATTTTTATTTAATTTTAAAAAAACCACACGGTTTTATAAATATTTCTCACCCATTTTTTAACCCTTCCCAACCCTAATCAACTAAAAAAGAAAATCCCTCATCCCACTTGGGTCGGTTTTGTCTTAGTATTGGTGATAATTCAGGTAGGAACAATAAACAATCGATAATTTATAAGTATTTTGATGATTAGTTGGTGGTAGTTCAAGTAGGAATCATAAAAAAAGTATTTTGATATTATATATTATAAATAATAAAAGAAGGATTTTTCATCACCTCAAATATCTAATTCTTAGAAAAGATTTTATGTTCATTAGGAAGTATTGTAATTCCTTATGAATTGCATTGGTAGTGGCAATAATATCTTCAGTTAACACTATGGCTTGGAGTTCTTCCTTGGTGTGTAACCCTGGTGATGCCGAAATTCATTTTACATTTTACTCTTTGTAGTAAATGTTTTTTAATATTAGAACCACCTTAATTTTGTTTGGGTGTAAACACATTGTGGATAAGTTTTTATCCTATAATTATCAAAGAAAAACATGTACACCTAGATAATTAATATTTACGAAGCACGATATAGTTGAGACAAACTTTGTCATGTGTAAACTAAGTTTTCAAAACTATAATATATTTTCTATTAAAGGAACAAAGTTATATGAGACTTTTGTTATTGAGGCATAATACATATTTGGTGAATTTATCACACAAACCACATCAGAGCTTTACAATCATAAAAATAACATAAGAAGTAAAAAAAAATTTGTTCCATTAATCACATCAACACGAAAAACAAACCATAAGGAAACTAACCGACATCAAATTTCCGGATTTCATTACTAATGTTATTGTCCGTGCTTCATACAATCATAAGAATAAAATAAGATTATTGTTAAATAATAGTGTAATAAATTTTAAAATTCATTATTAATTCATAATTTAATAGGTAATCATCTTTTCACAATTCTTCTAACATTCTATATAAAATACTTTAGTAGAAAGAATTTGTTAACTCCCATTATAAACTTTTTGATTTAATACAAAAAAAACTTATTGAATTAAAATTTTTAAAATAAATATGAAAAGGGGGAAATGGTAATACATAATAATGAGGATGGGAATCAAGATACCATAATTTTTTTCCTTCCTCTAAAATTTAGATTCTTAATGTATGTTTTTGTTTGTTAGTTTTGTTAACTATTGTAATCTGACTTATTTAGAATTTTATTTATATGAGATTATGAGTAGAAAAAGAAATGAAATGAAACAAAGTAAAGATCAAATAAATGTATAGACATTGATGAGATAAAATTTCTTAGTATCTTTTTTGTTTTTTAGCCCTTGCATTTTTATTTTCATTTACTTTCTTTAGTATATAATTATTTAATGTCACAACCCAAAAATAGACGAGATGAACTCGTCTAGTATCACAAAGAAAATCCAGCCTAAAACACAACAAAACGATAGAAATGCAGAAGTAAACTAGCAATAACATAAAAGCGGAAAACTAAGTCATTCTCAAAAATAATTCCAGCACTTGGTTGTCATGTGTACGATTCATGTCACACCCTGACGCTACCCCCTTGACAATACACGGGACCTAGAATCACGAGTGACCCCAAGCTAACCCTGAGTCTAGCATATCATGAACATACTGAATATGTCTATGTAAACATGAACTAAGCGAAAACTAAATCAATAAATCTCTTAAGAGGATCAAGTCCAACAAGTCTGAATAATTATAATAAAACATAACAGGAGTTTAGTGGTAACTGAAAGGACCACTTAACAACTCAAGTTGAATCTACTAATATGTTTGAAATTTCTCTTGTCACGATCCAAGCCTACACCCTGGGCGTGGTCGGCACTCGAGAACCATTGATGGTCCCCAAGTGAACCCTCATCCTAGATGACTATAAGCGGAAGACTAACTCAAGTATACAAAAGCTTAAAAACTGAATTAAGTTCAATAACTCAAATATTCAATCTTTAAAAATATCTAAAAACTACTCAATAGATAAACTTAGAGTTTGAAAAAAAACAACTCAAAGAAGATACATATTGAAAACTACTCAACTTTGTCTATCTATGAAGCCTCTACTATTACAGCAGGATATCGGGACAAGACCCACGACATCTCAAAACTATTAACTGTAAGATAAAGGTGAAGTCCTCCGGAATATAAGAAGACTCACCAAAGCAGACTGGAATATCACATGACCTCAACGAAACGCCTGTTGATGATCCTGAATACATGTATCTGCATGATGAAACGATGCAGGTCATATGGCTCAGTATGTGGAATGTACGACCATGTAAGGGGAATTCTAAAGAATAAGCATGGGCTTGAACTTGGTAAAAAGGAAACATACTTACCTTTTCTGAACTCACTCAACTCAACTCAACTCAAGAATAAAATACTCAACTCATGATATTCAAGGATAAAGCAACACTAAAAGATGCAATATATATGGAAAGCTTTTAAAACAGTACATAGCAACTCAATGTATTGAAGAATACAATAATAACTCAGTTTGTATATATATAAAAATACAATATAACTTTATGGGAGTTTCTCTAACCGACAACCATCACTATGAGTTATGTGATGATACAACGTCTCGCCCACACTACCAGAACTATCCTATACTTTCCTAGGATATAGAACCTCTCAACTAAGTGGATCCACAAGTCTATGCTAAAAGGCCTTAAGGAATAATCTAAAAAGTATGACCCTTTCTACCCACATTGGCTACATGGTTTATGGAGACTTGAGTTATCTTAACTCATCCCCATATCGGTGCTCAATACTACTCCTAAAAATATACTCAGCTCATATGTCTAAAAACATAAGTCTTTCTGTGATTCGAGATTATTACTCAAAATCTTTCTCTTAAAAGAGATGGTACTCAAACTGCTCAAAACTCTTTTGGAAATCTCAGTTTCCTCTCATCTTAAATGTAAAATCATTAACTCTTGGGAATACTTAGTTCCCATATATCATTTTAAAGAAACGAAACTCAGCTCTACTCTTCCTCAACTCAGTGCTCAAGTCTTTAAAACAAGTTTTAAAATAATTTGTAAAAAAATACTTCTTAAAATAGGGTTCATGCCTAATTATGGACGTGAATGACTCAATCAAAGGTTTTCAAAAACCATGTATAGAACTCAATGCTTGGAACTAAACAACTCCAGAACTCAAGGAGTCAATGATACTACTCATCTAAAAAATGCTCGACTCGGAGGGTTCATGTGGAATTATGGGTGAACTACTCAACTCAAGGACTCAATGATACCTATCATCTCAAGACTGCTCGACTCATAGGGTTCATGCAGAATTATGGGCAATGAACTACTTAACTCAAGGACATTTATGGGTAACATGTAGTATCCCCATCATTAGGAATATAATCCCAAAATGATTAGGAACTCAATACTCAAGACTTAGAACTTGAAGATACTACTCCTCTCAAAGATACTCAACTGATCGAGTTTATGTGGAATTTATGGACATAAGCTGTCACACCCCGAGCCTACACCCTAGACGTGGTAGGCACTCGGACACCATCGCTGTCCCCAAGAGGACACTTGGCCTGACTTACTTAACTCAGCGGAAGACTCAACTTAACAGAATAAACTCAATGCAACAGTTTAAATGATAACATCTTAGCCAAAGTGGCAACTTATGTCTCAAAACAAAGTATCTGCAAATACATAGATGAGTGACTCAACACTAACTGTTTGACTGTCTATGAAGCCTCTATAATACTGAGATGGATATTGGGACAGACCCAACAACATCCTAATAAAGAAAAAAAACTAGGAAAGCGAAATAAAAGAGTCCTTCGGAATGCAAGGAGGCTCACCACTAACTCTGGAGTGCTCAACTGGATCAACAGCGCGCTGAATGCTAATCCTGGTTACCTACGTCTGCATCATGATAAGATGCAGGCCAACTGGCATCAGTACATTTGAATGTACGAGTTGGAATGCTAACAACAACTTAAGCTTGAAAGGAGTACAAAGGAACATTTACCTTGGCTCTGTTTAACTCATGAATAACTGAACTCAATATAAAATAATCAGACACATACAATATATTTATAAAGTTTGTGAACAGTGTAAACAACTTAGTTCATTAAAGATAAAGCAATAACAAACTCAACTTTACTTAAATATAAAAGTAATATAAATTTTGTGGGAGATTCTCTAACTGACAACCACCACTATGAGCCTAAGTAGTGATACAACGTCTTGCCCACGCTGCCAGAACTGTCCTATACTTTGCCGTCATATAGAACTCTTAACTTAGTGGATCCACTAGCTTAACCTATGTAATCATCTAAAAAGTATGACCCATTATTACCCATGATGGCTACATGGTTTATGGAGACTTGAGTTAATATGAACTCGCATCCCCATATCGGTGCTCAATACTACTCCCAGAAATATACTTAGCTCATATGTTTTAAAAAAAAACTTCTTTCTTTGGTTTGAGATAATTACTCAAAACTTAGCTTAAAAGCTCTCTTGGAATCGACATTCCCTTTTCTTGATCAAATATGAAAACATTTATAAACTCTTTGGGAATACTTAGTTCCCTAATAGCTTTATGAGAAATGAACTCATCTCTTTACTCTTTGCTTAAATTGAAACTTTAGTCTTTAAAACAAAGTTAAACAGTTTGTTAAAGACTCTTGAAAACCTTAGAACTTAGCTTTGACTTGCTTCTTAACTTCTAGACTTGACTCTTAACTTCTCTTAACTGGTCCTTAAATTGAATTATGGATTCAAGGATTATGATTTATTATAGGAAAGATCTCTTGATGTTTAGGAATGATTTCGAATAGCTAAACCTGAGAGAAGCTACAAAATCACCGTCTTGGAACATGTCCGCGACGCGGAGGTGTTTTAAATAATTACTCGCAAAATTAAATTTTGGGACAGAAGAGTCCGCGTCCTCTTCGTGAAGTAGAGCAGATTTTTGTTCACGGGGGGAACAAGTCCGCGACGCGGACTTGTTTCATGAACCTTACTCGACTTTTTCCTTCTTCGATTTTCAGCCTCAAACCACCTAAATTCGATTATCTTCCTCAAATTCATTTTAGATCCCGATACCCAGTATATGTTTTCAAGAACCTAACTGAAAGTAACTCTAAAACACGTAAAGTTCTCGGAAACTCCACAATTCAACCCAATGCATGAACAACATTCAAATTCAAGAATTCATGTCAAGAACATCAACTTTCAAATCTTTTAGGACGAATTGCGTTGAAACTAAACATGTTTGGCGTGTGGGTGAATGAACCCAACGCTATGAGAGACTCACATACCTTGTAGGATCAATTCCTTGGCGAATCCACAACCAAAATCGATCGTTCTTGGCGAATCTTGCTTTTCCTCTTCTCCTTTCTCTTACGTTCTTTCTCCAAAAGCCCTAACTCTATTTCTCAAAAGCACAAACTGAACTAACTCAGTTTTGACCCCACTTATTTTACTACAAAAGGATTTAATTAATTGGGTAAGGAAAATACCAAACTACCCTTTTAAATTCCGGATTGGGCATTTCTTCATTCGAACAACCCAACTTACAAAGGACGTAACTTACTCATACGAACTCGGAATCGTGCAAACTTGGTGGCGTTGGAAAGATAAATTCAAGATCTTTCCAACTATATCTGTAAATACACCTAAATAATCCTGATCTAGGAGTTATGGTCGATTGAAGTTGACCAAAATCTCAACTTTACATTACTTATAAATTTCCAGATTTCCTTATACTTTCCAAAAATGATTATTTCAAGTTCTTAGCTTCTTTCTAGCTATTTCAAGTTGCGAGATGTTACATGAACGACTCAACTCAAGGGTCTAACTAACAATATGGAACTCATGTATACGACTCTTATCATTCTCATACTTACTTCCTCAAAACTCAGTTTAAAACTCAAGTGTTGGCTTTGAAAAACTTCTCAAGATTTATAACTCAAAATAGGTTTCATGCTGAATTATAGACATAAACAAACCAACTCAAGGATCTCAATAAAAATATAGAAACTCAATAATTAGAAATAAAATTTTTAAAAGAACCATTAACTCAAGAACTCAAATCTACTTATCTCAAGAATACTCAAATCTAGGGAAAGAATCCTAGATTACTGTTTTACTGATCTGAAGTAGATGTAGGGCGTGAGGACAAACTAGTCCAACACTATGATTGCCTTACATACCTGGAATAACAAGTTTCTTGAAGAATCTTGAACAATCGTGAAGAATCATGAAGAAGAACTTGATTAGAAGCCTTGAAACCCTAGCTTGAAGGTAAACGATCAAGAAAACCTTTCTTGAGATTCTTGAATTAGTTTCTTGAAATCTCTGTGGCCAAGAATTATGATTTTAAATAGTGATTCATAATTATATGGAGGAATTTGAGTCGATAAAATGGAATTCTTTGAGAAAGACTTACCTTGAAGAAGAATCTTGAAAAAGATTGAATGAATCTTGAATGTTGTCTTCTACTTTGATTTTTCCTTAGGGTTTTTCCCTAGGGTTTGAAGGAGAAGAGAATGATGGATTAAAAGATGAAAATCTGATTGTTTAGAGCCTTTTTATTAGTCAAGAAATTCGTTTAGCTTTTCTTGGAGGTAAAAAAACAAAAACGACCCTTTTTAATGTTTTCCCGTCGGCTAATTCGTAACAACATTGTATCAGGTTACTAAAATATTCATAACTTTTTACTCAGAAATTGGATTGATGCAAAATTAGTGGTGTTGGAAAGTAGATTCAAATACCTTTAATCTGATAGGTTGTGGCTCACGTAACTCTTTATATTCTAAGAGATATGGTCGTTTGAAGTTGACCCAAGTAGAATTTTACATCAAAACTTAATCAATAAGGAAACATCAAGAACACTTATCAAGAACTCATCAAGAAATTAAATTGCTCAATATTTATGGATAGATTCGCAAAAGAAACTCATGATTTGCGTGTGGGTGAACGAACCCAACACCATGGAAGCTTACATACCTCAAAGAACTAGGTTCATGGTGAAATCTTGAATTTCTTGAACAAACGCTTGAAACTTTGAACTTTTTCTCTTGAATCTTCTCTCTAAAACTCTAAACGTTTTTTAGGGATGAATGAACCTAATTCTAATCATTTTAGACTACTAGAACCTTACTAAAAACACTTAAATCCGATTGGGTAAGGAAAAGACCAAAATACCTCTTATATTTTTGGGTAGCGTTCCTTAATTGGATAGCCCAACTTCAAACGAACATATCTCCCTCATACGAGCTCGAAAATTAGAAAACTCAGTGGCATTGGAAAGCGGATTCCAAGACCTTTCATTTGATACCTTATGGGCCACCTAACTCATCATGTACTGAAGGTTATGGTCATTTTAAGTTGACCCAAAACTTAGAAGAACCTAGGAATGACTTGAATGAATTCTCTTTAATTATTTTGGAACTCAATGTGTTATATCTAGTGACCTGACCTTAATACTTAAGGAAAATTTAAATTCCTCGGTAAAATCCTACTTACAAAGAAGGATAGTTCGGGTCTTAGTTCAAAAAATACTGAGTTGAGTTGCCAGTACATGCCCTCAGCTAAGTCTAACAAAACCAAAAACTAAAAGCAAAGACTGAAATGGAGAGCATGTCTATTGTCTTCGAAGTATGAGGACTCACCATTGAAGCTGCTGAAGTCGGACCAAGAATTGATCTAAGCGTGATCTGGATTCTGAGTACCTAAACCTACATCATGAAAGGATGTAGCACAGAGTATGCGTCAATACTTGGAATGTACTAAGCATGCAGAATATAGATTTACTAAGCTAAACAAATATATATATATATATATATATATATATATATATATATATGAGCTGAACAAAGCATAACCGAGCAATTGCATAATCGGAGCGAGAATATAAATACTGAAACATAACTGAAAATCTAATCTGAATGCAATGACCAAGTACTAATCATAAAGATAACATGCTGAACTTTATACTGATAGAAATGTTCAAAACCTGGTCAATGCACTAAGAGTCTCACTGTGGGAGCTACTATTAACGGACAAAAATCACGTGAGCTAAACGTGGAGTCCGATGTACACGCCCTATCGAGAGGACCCAATATACCATGCCAGGGGTATAATGTCATGACTATGGCGTGATCACTAACACTGATGCCCAATAAAGGGGACTTATACTCTTATGCGGGCACGTAGTTCTGGGACTATGAGGGTACGCTGAACCCTAGTCCAACTAGGTGCTAAGTCTACTCCCAATTGAATACATATGAAGGTAAAATGCACTAAATACTGAATAGCTCAAAATATTGACATGCTAATTGAGAATGCAACATTTATATACTAAGAATGTGACATTCGAAATCTAGAGCATAATTTTTTGCTTAAGTAGCCTAGCAAGTATAATTAATGAACTAAGAGAATTTACACAAACTAGGGTTCTAAGTTTTATACAAGGAATTATGCAATGTTTTCAAGAAAACATGTTATTTATACCATGGATTCTATAGCAGCTGAAATCACAATAAATTCCCATGATTCTACAAGCCCTAGGTCTAAACAAGCTATGTAGAATCAAAGAACTGATTGAATTCTAGGGACCTAGGATGAAAGTAACCCACTAGTGAAATCCCACATACGTGGTGACGAAATCTATGGAGAAATCCTTCAAATTTCGGGATGGAACTCTGAAGAACACTTGTGCTTGTTCTTGGGAGGGCTGATACATTTTCCTCTACTTTTTGCTCTAAGGTGGGTGATTTTTGGAGAATGAGGGTTCTGGGTGTGTCTTACTAGGTTATTATGCTTTTGACTACATAAAACGATGTAGTTTAGGCATCAAACGACGTAGTTTAAGTGCCCCAACACATAGGAAAAAACAAAAACGACCCTAACTTAAAGCTGAAGAAGTGCCACTCACGAGTGGAATAACGGTCCGTCGTTTGAACCACTGCCGGTCAACTGGTTCGTGGTTCGTGTCCTGCTTGACAGGGCTTCACTAAAATGAGCATAACTTTTTACTCTAAGCTTAGATTTTAGCAAATTCCCTGGCGTTGGAAAGAGAATTCAATTATATTTAAGTACATAGCTCATGGGCCACCTAATTCATTTTGTACTAAAAGATATGACCATTTGAAGTTGACCCAACAACCATTTTCCTCTAAATAGTTGTTGACCCTGACCTATGATCAGACCTACGGTCCGTAGATCCAACCACGAACCATAATGGTCGGTCGTGGGTGGGATCAGAAATCACTATGTTTAGGACCCCAATGATGAGACCCACTTACGGTCTGTGGGTCTATCAACGGACCGTGGACCATGATCTTAGGTCTCATCTTTTGATCCTGAAATTTCCTTAAGTTTGGGACTCAACGACAGCACCCCACCTACAATCCATGGTCTGACACATGGTCCGTCGGTGGCTTCCGTCGGTTCTGACACCAGATCCTAGAAATCTGCATTTATCAATCTTCTCGAATCAGAGGTATTAGAATATCTCCCTCTTGGCAACATTCATCCTCGAATAAAGTCTAAAGAAGCTGAGTATGGAAGGAAGGAGTTGCAATCCCTACCACTAAGTGCTAGAAGCCGATATCTAACGGAACCGAGTTCTAAGAACATGTAAATATGCTGAAATGCAAGAATAACTCAAAGAACAAGATACTGAAACTGAATTACACAAGAGTAAATTGAGAGACTAGAAAGGAACTATTACCTCAAGTTGAAACGAAATTGGAAGGAAAGGGTGAGGACACTTGTCCATCATGGCTACTTCTGCTTCCCAAGTAGCTCCCTCTGCGGACTGACTCCTCCACAAAACCTTTACTGAAGCGACTTCCTTATTTCTCAACCTACGAACATGACGGTCAAAAATTTCAATTGGCACCTCTTCATAAGTGAGATTATCCTTCACATCCACACTCTCTAATGGTACTATCGATGTCGGATCACCTACACACTTTTTCAACAAGGAAATGTGAAAGACTGGATGAACCGCTGCTAGGTCTACTGGAAACTCTAACTCATAAGCCACATTACCAACCCTTTATAGGATTTTATAAGGACCTACATTTTTGGGACTAAGCTTTCCTTTCTTTCCAAATGTCATCATCCCATTCATAGGTAACACCTTCAGGAAAACCCAATCATCGATTTCCAACTCTACGTCCCTTCTCCCTACATTTGCATAGGACTTCTGATGACTCTGAGCTATTTTTAGTCTCTCTCTAATGAGTTGAACTTTCTCCATATCCTCATGAACTGAATCTAGCCCAATCAAGGTTGCTTTACCTACTTCAAATCAACCAATTGGAGACTTGCATCTACGCCCATATAGTTCCTCATACGGGTCTATCTGATTACTGGAATGAAAGTTATTATTATAGGTGAACTCTATGAGAGGTAGGTGATCATCCCAACTACCCTTGAAATCGATCACGCAAGATCTCAACATGTCCTCTAAGGTCTAAATGGTATGCTCTACTTGACCATTCGTCTGTGGATGAAATGTTGTACTGAGATTTACCTATGTACCAAGACCTTTCTAAAATGATTTCCATAAATGAGAGGTAAACTGAGGACCTCTATCTTAGATGATGGACAAGGGAACCCCATGCAACCTAACTATCTCATTGATGTAGAGTTTGGCGTAGCCCTCCGCTGAATCTGTAGTCTAGACACCCAAGAAGTGAGCGGTCTTCGTGACTTTTTCCACTATAACCCAAATGGAGTCATGTTGACAGTTAAGACACTTAGCCACAAAGTCTACTATATCCCTCTTCATGTCGTTCCACCAAAAGACTTCCTGTAGATCACACTACATCTTAGTGGCATCTGGATGAATGGAATATCTTGAATTATGAGCTTATGTAAGGATCTGATGCCTCAACTAACCTACATTAGGAACACATAAGCAACCCTGGTAAAGGAGCACAACATCTCCACCTTGGGAGAAAACCTCAACTTTCTGTTGAAGAATTTCACCATTCAACTAAAGTAATATAGGATCACTATCCTGTTTTTCCTTAACCTCCGCAACCAACGAAGATTCTGATCTATTCTGAACTATCACACCACCATCTTAGTCAACATGTGTTACACTATCCATAAATAGTTTGTTTAGAGCATTAGCCACTACATTGGCTTTACCCAGCTAGTAAAGCACATTCATTTCATAGTCTTTGAGGAATTCAAGCCATCTCATCTGAAGAAGATTAAACACTTTCTTGGTGAACACATACTGGAGGCTGTTATGGCATGTGAACACATCAACATGAACACCATATAAGTAGTGTCTCCAAATCTTTAGGGAAAATACTACGGCTGCAAGCTCGAGGTAATGAGTCAGGTAGTCCTTCTCAAGGACCTTAAGTTATCTAGAAGCATAAGCTATGACCTTACCTCGCTGCATCAACACAAAACCTAAGCCGACCCTGAAGGAATCAAAATAAATCACATAAATGACTTACCCATCTGGTAGAGTCCAGAAAAGAGTTGTAGTCAACCTAGTCTTCAACTCTGAGAATATTTTCTCACACTCATCTGACCACTGAAACTTGAAAATTTTCTAAGTCAACTTGGTCAATGTGGAACCTATTGATGAAAATCCTTCAACAAACCTTTTATAATAACCGGCCAAACCCAAGAAACTTCTAACATCTATTGGAGAGGTAGGTCTGGGCTAGTATTGTACTTCTTCAATTTTCTGAGAATCCACTCGGATCCCTTCGTTGGATACCACATGACCAAGGAAAGAGATGGATTATAGATAGAATTCACATTTGCTCAACTTAGAGAACAATTGGCGATCTTTGAGAGTTCGTAGAATAACTCTCAGATGAGTCGCATGCTCTTCCCTACTCCAAGAATAAATAAGGATATCATCAATAAAGGCGATGATGAATAAGTCCAAACACTCTTTGAACACCCTGTTCATTAAATCTATGAAAGCTGCAAGAGCATTTGTTAGTCCAAAAGAAATAACTACAAACTCATAGTGACCATACTCAGTCCTAAAGGTAGTCTTTGGGATGTCACTATTTCTGACTTGAAGCTAATGATAGCCGGATCTGAGGTCTATATAAGAAAAACAACTAGCACCTTGAAGTTGGTCGAACAAGTAATCAATCCTAGAGATAGGATATTTGTTCTTGATTGTGACTTTGTTCAACCGTAGATAGTGAATTCACATTCTGAGAGAACTATCTTTCTTTTTCATGAACAACATTGGAGCACCCATGGACAGATACTAGGTCTGATGAATCCTTTATCTAGAAGGTCCTTCAACTGCTCTTTCAATTCCTTAAGCTTGGCTGGAGCCATTCTGTAAGGAGGAATTGAAATAGGCTGGGTATATGGGAGGAGATCTATTCCGAAGTCGATTTCTCTTTTGGGAAGAACTCTGGGAAGATCTTCTGGGAATACTTCTGGAAACTCATTTACTATTGGGACTGACTCAAGAGTTGGGGTTTCGGAGTTTGAATCATTAACCCGAACAAGATGATAGATATACCCTTTAGAGATCATTTTACTTGCCTTAAGGTAAGAGATAAATAGACCCATAGGCACTGTGCTACAACCCTTTTATTCTAAGACAGGCTTTTTTAGAAACTAAAACTGAACGATCCTAGTTCTACAATCGAATAAGATATAACAGGAATGTAACTAATCCATACCTAGAATGATATCGAAATCTACATTTTCTAACTCTACAAGGTCTGTTGAGGTGACTTTCTAAGAATCTGTGACAGGGCAATTTTTGTATACCCGTCAAGCTATAATTGGGTCATCAACTGGAGTAGAGACTAAGAAGGGTTCTGAGAGAGTTTCTAGACTGACACCAAAGTTTACTGCTATATAGGGATTTACAAAAGATAGTGTAGCCCTTGGATCTAATAATGCATAAACATCCAAATGAAAGACTCGTAACATACCCGTGACCACATAAGGAGAATCTTCCTAGTCCTGGCGAGCTTGGAGAGCATATAACCTGTTCTAGCACTGACTGCCACCTGTACCAGACGAGGCACCCTGATGATTAGGGCGACCTGTTGGCATTGCTGAAGTAGTAGACTGAGTCCTGTTAATGTTACCTGGCAATCCTTCAACCTATGACCAAACTGACCACAACAGAAGCACCGATCTCTGTCAGCAAGACAGTCATCCGGATGGTTTTTACCACACTTTGGGCAAGTTGGAAAAGTTTGATTACCTGAAGCACTCCCCTGTGACTTAGAGCTGGATGCCCTACCTTTATAATCCTGTCGAAACCTGTGGGACGGAGCGCTAGCTGGTGAAGGTGTTGGGGATGTGGACCTCTGCTGAAACTGTGAGAGATTTCCACTGCTCGACCTTTGTTGAGAGTATTCATAATTCCTTGTTCTAGCCTTTTTGTTAGCCTTAGCCATTTCCTTAAGCTTATCTCACTCAACATGATGAGCATGAGTCGGTAGCTTGGAGATATACATGTCTCCTAATAGAATAACATTCCTGCACTCGGTCTTTACTAAATCGGATACTCCAAACAAGAACTTGCTTATTTGTTCCCTCGAATAAGCAACCATATGTGGAGCATACCTGGAGAGCTAAATGAACTTCAGTCTGTATTCTTGAATAAACATTGAGCCCTGCTTCGAGTTCATAAACTCCTGAGCCTTACCCTTCCTCAACTCTCTCGAGAAGAACCTATCAAGAAAAGCTCCAGTAAGACAATCCCATATCACAGGAGCTGCATTCTCACCTCTGTTTTCCTTCCACTGCATGAACAAAATATGAGCCACTTCCTTGAGTTGATAGGATGCTAACTCAACACTCTTAGGACCACTCACTTACATTATTCCAAGAATCTTCTTAACCACATCAATAAAGTTTTGTGGGTCATCACGAACCTTCGACCCTAGAAATTCTAGTGGTACGAACAAAGTCTCAAACCCAAGCTGTAGCTGATCCACCAGTGGTGTTTGTAGGAACTGTGGCATGCTGATTGATCTGATTAGCTACACTCTAAGCCAAGAGCTAGCTTGCATTCCAAAATTATGCATTTGTAACGTCGTGGTTCGGGGCTGGAGGAACTGCGTTAGCATTACATGCATTAGCATTTCGTGCATTATATCTACGAGGAGGCATGATCTGAAACACATAATGATAAATTAGACAGGAGAAGTGTGATCATACCTCACGCATGATAAGAATAGCAAAGAAAGTGAAGTTTTTCTTAAAATACTTTGTAGCCTCCCCTATAGAGATGTTGTGTGCTTCACACCCATGAAAGAGACTCTACTAAGTTCGGCTTTCAGACACCATAGGACAATTGAACCTAATGCTCTGATACCAAGTTTGTCAAGCCCCGAGGCTACCCCCTTGACGTAACACAGGACCTAGGATCACGAGTGACCCCAAGCTAACCCTGAGTCTCGCATATCATGAACATACTAAATATATCTAAGTAAACATGAACTAAGTGGAAACTAAATAAATAAATCTCTTAAGAGTAACACGTCCAACTAGTCTGAATAATCTTAATAAAATATAACAAGAGTTTAGTGGTAACTGAAAGGACCATAAAACATCTTAAGTTTAATCTACTAATATATCTGAAAAGCCTATATTGTGTTTAGTTGCTGGGACATTCCCCCAGCTAACTCGAACAAAACTAAAAATTGAAAGCAAAAACTGAAATGGAGAGCATGTCTATTGTCCTAAAGTAGGAGGACTCACCATTGAAGCTGCTGAAGTCGGATCGAGAATCGATCTAAGTGTGATCTGGATATTGAGTGTCGAAACCTACACCATGAAAGGATATAGCGCAGAGTATGTATCAGTACTTAGAATGTACTGAGCATGCATGATACAAATACACTAAGCTGAACAAATATTTATATGAGCTAAACAAAGCATAACTAAGAAATTACATAATCTGAGCAAGAATATAAATACTGAAGCATAACTAAAAAGATAAGTTGATTGCAATGACCAAGTACTAATCATAAAGATAACATGTTGAACTGTGTATTGATAGAAATGTTGAAAACCTAGTCAATGCACTAAGAGTTTGACTGGGGGCTACTATTAACCGACATAAACGATGTGAGCTAAATGTGGAGTCCGATGTATAAACCCCATCGAGAAGACCCAATATACCTTTCCAGGGATATAAAGGCTTGATTGTGGCATGATCACTAATATTGATGCCCAACAAAAAGGACCTATAATCCTAAGCGGGCACGTAGTTCTGAGGCTATGAGGGTACATTGTACCCTAGTCCAACTTGGTGCTAAGTCTACTCCCAACTGAATACATATGAATCTAAAATGCACTAAACACAGAATAGCTCAAAATACTGACATGCTAACTCAAAATGCAACATTTACATACTGAGAATGTGACATTCGAAAGCTGGAGATTGATTTTATTTTTAACTAACCTAGAAAGTATAATTCATGAACTAAGAGAATTTACACAAACTAAGGTTCGGAGTTTTATACAAGGAATTATGCAACGCTTTTAAGAAAACATGTTATTTAGACTATGGATTATATAGAACTTGAAATCACAATAAATTCCCAAGATTTTAAAAACCCTAGGTCTAAACAAGCTATGTAGAATCAAGGAACTCACTAAATTCTAGGGACCAAGTGGATGAAAGGAACCCACTAGTGAAATCCACATACCTGGTGATAAAATCTATGAAGAAATCCTTTGGATTTTTGGGCTGGAGTTTGATGAACGCTTCTGCTTGTTCTTGGGAAGGTTGCTACTTTTTCCTCTTCTTCTTGCTCTAAGTTGGGTGTTCTTTGGAGGATGAGGGTTCTGGTTATGTTTGACTTGGTATTAGGCTGAGACTGAGTAAGACGACGAAGTTTAGGAATCAAATGGTGTAGTTTAAGTAACCCAACACATATGGAAAGGACCAAAATGACCCTAACTTAAACTTGACGAAGTGCCACTCAAGAGTGGATTGATGGGCCGTCATTTGAACCACTACCCATCAACTGGGTCGTGGTTCGTGGCCTGCCTGATAGGGATTCACTAAAATTGCTTTCTTGTATATATCATTTTCTAGTAATTCACTTATATGTATCTTAAATTATGTTAAATCATTAAAATCATACTTTAATGGCTTTTGGGTTATTATACTATTATTATCAATTAGCTCAATTTTTACTTTTGTTTTATGTGTTTCCCATCCTTGTAAAGGATCTTCACTACATAATAATTCTAACTTATCTTGGATTATTTTTATTTTATCTATAGAAAATATAATTAATTCTATTTTAGGGTCTTCTTCTTTTATATTTTCTAATTTTTGTGTAATTTTCTCACTTCCTTCTATCAATTCTGTTGTTTTTCGTTTTTTGTTATTTACTCTTTTTGCTCCTATTTTTTGTTTACATGGTGTTGTGAACCACCAGTGTGTTTTTGTTATTATATGTGACTATAATTTTTCTAAAAATGGCATTCCTAATAGCATATCGTTTGTGGTCAATTCAAAGTTATATATTTCTTCTATAGTTAAAATCTTATTCCATATTTGTATTTTTATATTTTTATATTTTTTGCATTATATGTGATCATGCTTCCTTCATTATTAAATCATGTTACTACTATCGGTGTTTTTAATTTTTTCCATTTATCTTCTAGTAAGCAATTGTATTTACATATATTAGCTTATGCTCATGTGTCTATCGTTGGTGTATAATATCTGTTGTAATATCCTTCTATTATTATCTTTGCAAGTATATATATTTTCATGTTTTTATCATAAGAAAGTTTTTTTATTATTATCTTCTTCTCATTATATTTTATTGTTAACTGTTTGTCTTCTAAATTATATGGTTTTACTTGTTCTGACCATTTTATTCCTAAAGTGATATTTGTATCTCCTTGATATACTTTAAACTTTATTACTATTGGTACTGCTCTAATGATTATTTCCTTTTCTGTAGTTTCTTCGGTATATATTAATGCCTTTGGTAGTTCAAGGCATGATTGTTCAGTAGTAATTATTTCATCTTCTGTTACTAGTTCTCTTGTAATATAGTTTTCTTCTTGTCCTGTATTTATTAATATTAGATATTTTTGTTGTTCCATTACTCCCGTTATGTAGTAATGATACGGTTTTATTTCTTCTTCTATTGATTTTTGTGGAGTTTTATCTATTCTTCTTGAGGTAGTCATTTTTTATGATATTTGGGGTATTTCATAGTTTATTCTTTTTGATGTGCTTAATCTTTCTTTTACTATTTCTAAATCTTCTTCTATATCAATCTCATTATAACTATAATCATTATTATCTATGACTGTAACTATCCTTTCAAAAGTATTTTCTATTTTTATTTTTCTTATTTTATTTTTTGCTGTTATTTTATGTTTTGTTGTTAAAACATATAAGTGTTTACATCTAGCTGTAAATATTTTACTTCCTGGGGCTAGTTCTATCCCTGACATTTTCCAATATAATACTAGTGATTTATCTATGTTTCTGTCATTTATTGCTACTGACTAGTTAACACTTATTATAAATTTAAATTTTTGGTATATAAGGTTACCTTTTACTGCACTTATTATATTTTTCTCTATAGGTTGTATGATCCTATCATCTGCTAAGTATATTTCTATGGGTGTATCTATTCCTTTTCTAAAATATGTTTTTATTAATATTTCCGTTCCTCCTAAATGTACATATTTAATTGGATTTTTAGCCTTAATATCTTGTATTTCTTTATTGATTATTCGTTTGTTTATTATTGGTATTTTAGCCTTTCCTTTGGTGTATTTGCAATCTATGATATATTTTCTTTGACTTACTACATAATATTCTTCTTTTTGTCGTTTAAACCAGTTTCTTAGTGCTGGTATTTCGAATATTTTTTCTATGCTTAGGTCTAATTTTTTTCCTTTTATTTGTTCAAATATATTATTATCAAATATTATTTTTTGTTCTGCCGATTCTTCATCTTGAAATCTTTCTTTAGTTATTATTTGTATATGTGTTACAGTCATTGATATAGTATTCATTATCTGATTCTATTAATGAATTATTTTCCATTTCTTCTGTTTCGTTTTCTGATAATTCATATATACTATCTTCACTTTCTAATTCATAATCTACCTACTCTATTTGTATATACTTTTCATCGTCTATTATTATTTATGATATTTGTTTTTTCTTTGGATTCTTAGGTAATTTACAACTTCTAGCTATATGTCATAATTTTCTATAATTATAACAAGTACATTCCGTTAGTTTTCTTTTTCGTCTATTTGGTCTTTTGGTTTCGTAGTTTTTTACATAGTATCTTCTTCTTGGTTTTTTATATTTATATTTTGATCTATATTTTTTTTTATATCTCTTTCTATAGTATTTGTCCGTACAACCAAATTGGGGTGCCGTTTTATTTTTGCAACATGCTAAGTTTTTTACTAGTACTTTTTCCATTTTTATTTCTTATTTATGTTTTTCTCATAGTTCTATAAACCATCGTTGTAAGAATTTTATTCTAGCTCCTAAGGTATCTGTTAATCCAGCTTCATTCCAACTTTTTATAACTTTTGAATTAAAAGGTTCTGGTAATTTTGTAAAATATAATTTTCTTATTTCTTTACTTTCTTATGTGCTATATGTTCTTTATAATAATATTCTCTAAATTCACATGTATATTCATCTACATATTGATAATTTTGTCATTAGATTTTGATTTATGATTTTTTCTTTATTTTATTTTTCTACTTCTGTTGTTATACTACTAAATTCATTTCTTATATCTACTTTGTACTTATATAATATTTTCATAGTTGTAGTAGTTAATTCACCATTAGATTTTTTATTACTTCTTAGAGTTTTTTAACTTTTATCTGATAAATTTTGTAGCCATAATTTTACTGTTCCTATATGTGTTCTTTCTATATATCCTGGTATTTCTGTCATTCCTATTTTGTTATCTATTAATTGTTTTGATATATATCCCATCCATAATTGGATTGTTTTATTTATATCTGCTACACAGTCTAAATTTAAAAAATCATGTTGTTCAGTTATTGGTTTAGTTGTCCATTTTTTATTTAATAATTTATCACATATAGTTTTTTCTTTATCATATTGTCCATAGTTTGCATTATAATATTTTAAATTTTTTGGGTTTTTTTATTCCTGATGTACTAGGTTTTTCATCTACGTCTACGTCTCCTGTATTTACTTCTAAATTCTTTGTATTATCTATGTTTGCTAAAAGTTCCGTATATGTTTCGCTTGTTTCCGAATGTTGTTCATATAGATCATTGTCATTTATTTCATCAAATCTTATTTCATGTAGATTATCTTGGTTATTTTCTTCTTTTTCTTCTAATTCACCTTCTAATTGCAATTTTTCTTTAAATTTATTTATCTCATTTGCTAATTTTGTTTTTTTTTCTTTTTCTTTTTGTTTAATTTAATACATTTGTCTTAATATTGCCAGTTCTTTTTCTTGTTCTATTATATTAGTATTTTTTACTTCTTCTAATTGTTGTACTTCCTTTTTTGCTTGTTGTTTTATTTTTTCAATTTCCGTTTTTCTATCTATTTCTTCATTTTCTTTTGTTATTCTTATCATAACAGTTAAACTATCTTTTAGTTTTACCATTTCTTTTTCTAACATTAAACTTAGATTGTGACCTATTTTTTGTATCTTCTTCCTAGATTAGAAAATATTATATTTATTTTTAATCCATCATAGTTTTCATATGTTTTTCGTCTATGGCATATTCTTCCTTATTCATTTGTAGATTGTGTTGAAGTTTATATTCTAAACTTTCTATCTGTATCTGTAGATATAAAATAGTTTTTCTTTGTGCTACTATAGATTTTTTACATGTTCCTGCGAATATATTACTGTTAAGTCTACTTTGCCTATGTGCTAATTCTTGTCTTTTCGCTATAATTATTTCAGTAAGTTTTTGTCAATATTCGTTATTCTCGTTATTCATTGTATTTTTAAATATTGAATATATTTATATTCTATTTTAGATATATTATCTATTAACTGATCTAATTTGTCGTTATCAGTTTTTGTGATATTGAGTTGTTTGTATTCTGGATATAATTTGTTTAATCTTCTTCTTATTTTTCTTAACTTTCTACCTATATGTTTCTTCTTATATTTCTTTTCTACTCATATTGAGTCATCTTCTATTTCTCCTCTTCTTCCTAATTTTGAGGATTTTTCATTGTCTTCTAAGCTATTCAAACCAGGATTTGTTTATGAACGATGTCGGCCAACTTTACCCCAACCTGAAATAGATGTGCCACCTGAGACTGCTCCACAACAAGAATATGATATTTCTTCAACATCTGCTCCTCTTTAGCCTCCTCGTCTATCTATTAGAGTGTCTCAAACTCCTAAACTGTATGGTTTTTCTCCTACTTTATCCACCATCTCTATTACAACCGGTTACTCACAAGCCACCAAGCTTGAATGCTGGCAAAAAGCAATGAAGTAGGAACTTTTGGCTTTTACAGAAAATAACACATGGGACACTGTTCCTTGTCCTCAAAATGTCCGTCCAATTGGATGTAAATGGGTTTATTCAATTAAACTTCATTCTGATGGAACTCTTGATTAGTACAAAGCTCGATTGGTGGTCCTTGGCAACAAACCGGAGTATGGTGTAGACTATGAGGAGACTTTTGCACCTGTAGCAAGAATGACTAAGGTGCGAACTATTATTGCCACTGTTGCATCACAAAATTGGCCTTTTGATCAAATGGATGTCAAGAATGCTTTTCTTCATGGTGATCTCAAAGAAGATATTTATATGAAATCCCCACCTGGTTTGTTCTCATCACCTACAACAGATGCATGCAAGTTGAAATGGTCTTTATATGGATTAAAACAAGCTCCAAGAGCTTGGTTTGACAAGTTTCAGTCTACTTTGCTTCTATTCTCTTTTGAGCAAAGAAAATATGATTCGTCTTTGTTTCTTCGAAAAACAACTATAGGTTGTATTGTTCTTTTCGTGTATGTAGAGGACATTATTATCATAAGAACTAATTCTTCACTAATCATTAGCCTCCAGTAGCAAGTTAAGAATTCTTTTCATATGAAAGATCTTGGTAATCTTACCTGATTTTTGGGGTAAGAAGTTCATTATAATTCTTTAGGTGTGTTCTTGAACCAACACAAATATACTTAGGACTTGATTGCTTTAGCTGGTCTTCAAGAATCTTCCTCTGTAAAAATACTCCATTGGAATTGAATGTAAAGTATTGTTGTGCAGAAGGAAATCTTCTTCCTGATCTAACTTTGTATCGGCAATTTGTTCGGAGCCTAAATTATCTTACTATTACTCGGTGTGATATCTCATTTGTAGTTCAACAAGTGAGTCAATTTATGCAGGCTCCATACCATCTACATTTGGTGGTTGTCCGTCGTATCATTCAATATCTCTTGGGAACATCTACTCGTGGATTATTCTTTCCTAGTGGTTTTGAGATTCAACTTAATGCATTTAGTGATTCTGATTGGGCTGGATATCCTAATACTCATTGCTCCGTCACATGTTGGTTCATGTTTCTTGGAGATTTGTTGATATCTTAGAAGAACAAGAAGCAAGATTGTGTATTAAAATCTTCCACCGAATTTAAATATCAAGCATTTTCTATTGCTTGCTCTAAGAGTGTTTGGCTTCGTGGTTTACTTGCAAAAATTGCATTTCCTCAATCTAATCCCACTCCTTTCCATACTGACAACCCAAGTGCTATTCATATTGCTACTAATCAAGTTTATCATGAAAGGACCAAATACATTGAAGTGGACTGTCATTATATCAGAGAATTTGTAGATAAGGGAGTCATTACTCTTCCACATGTATCTAGTGATCTTCAAATAGCTGATGTGTTTACAATGTCTATGGCACGACAACATCATCAATATTTGGTAGGTAAATTGATGTTTTTTGATTCACCGACATCAATTTGAGGGTGGATGTAAGCATAATTGGATAGATTACAAATATATGTACATATCTATGTTTTAACTCTAAATATTTGTTTAATGATGATAAGAGATAGCATTCATTAATATAGCATGTTTTCAAATTTATTAAAAATAGGAATATCATATATTTACGGATATATAGCAGATTTTTAGGCATGTAAATCAGAATTATTTCTATTTAATGGAAGAACTCTTATTTGAGGGTACTCATTCAACAAAAGTGACACAACCATATGACTAGGTACTCTATGATACCCAAACATTACAATGTATGGTGTGGAAAGGCTTGTTGGATATATTATAGCAAGAAGGAAAAGGCATTTTGGTTTGCCTTGTTAGTGGGAAAACATTACACGGTTGAACATCATTCCAGTTTCTCTTAAACTTCAAAGAATAAATCTGCCTCAACACTCTAGTAGGACCATGTCTAAGCATTCTATGCCAGGTGTCCATGTTTGCAAAATTGCCTACTTTATCACTGTTGATCATATTTGTTGTTATTAAATGAGATTTCTTCTCTTTTTTCTTTATGGGAAACAACATATTGTATAAACCATCAAACTTCTTACGAATCCCCTTCACCATTCCACAGTGAAGATCCTATATAACATAGAGACAAGGAAAGAAAGTGACAACACACTTTAAATCTCTCGTCAATTCGGACACTGACAGGAGGTTATGTGTAACATCGTGTAAGTTCAAATAACTATGAAGAAGCTGGAAATTTGAAATAGTCATTTTGGGAAAAAATTCAAAATTCTGGAAATTTGGTTAAGTATGGAAAAAAATGAGTTTTTGATCAACTTTGAGCAGTCATAACTCCTACGTCAGGATGAGTTAGGTGAATTTCCAGTTATGTTTGCAAAATCCCTTGGAATGACCTTTCCAACGCCGCCGAGTTTACTCGATAATGAGTTCATATGAGTGAGTTATGCCCTTTCGAAGTTGGGCTATTGGTAAGGGATGTTCATCCAAAATTTTAAGGGTAGTTTGGTCTGTTCCCTCAGCTTTTATTTTGGTTGTATATCAAGGGTCTAGGCTGATTTTACATAAGTTTTCCCTTTTAAAAGTGAGAGTTAGGGTTCTTGAGAGAAAAGGAAAGAAGAGGAGAAAGTCAAGAAGAAGCAAAGTTTTTGAAGATCGTCGGGGGTGATCCCTAATAAGGTATGTGAGATCATAGTGTTCAGTTGATTCATTCCCCCACACGCCAAACTCGTTTAATTTCGAGAAAAGATTGGTTGTGTTTGTTGAAATTTCTGGTTGTGTTTGTGGAATTCTTGTGGTTGTGCTGTTGAAGTTTCTTGTTCATTTTGGTACATGTTTCCGAATGGAATTACGGGTTGAATCTATTGTATATTGAGGGTTTTATGATTATGAGTGTTTGGGGAAAGAACCTTTGTGGTTGAGAGGGTTTAAAGTTGGAGAAACTAAGGAGAAACGTCGGGTTTTATGGGGAAGAGGTTGAGGCGTCGCACCAGCCAGCGCGCCCCAAAAGGGGCTCTGAAGTCCCCCCCTTGGCATGGCGCGCCATGCAGGGCACCCAGCAGGCCATTCTGAAACCTGAGGGCTGGCACCCCGTGCCTCTCAGAGCGCCAAGGACGCCAGTCTTCCTCATTTCTTTCCACACTTTTTCATACCTGTTCCTTGGCAATGTACCTATCTTTTATAGTTGTTTTCAACACTCTAAGGTACATCTAGACATCACGAACTCATCCATAAACATGAGATCATTACCCTTGAATCCATCATCCAATTTGAGGAAAGTTAGGATCAAAGTTAAGTGAAGTTAGAGTCAAGCTTAGAAGTTAAGAAGTACGTCAAAGCAAGTCTTTAAAGTTTTTCAAGATTCTTGATTGAACGTTTTAACTTCATTTTTAAGGTTGAAGTTTCAAGTTAAGCCAAGAGTATAGAGTTGAGTTCATTTCTCAAAAGTTATTAGGGAACTAAATATTCCCAAAGAATTTTATAAATGTTTTTACATTTGAGTAAGAAAGGAACTATGTTTTCCAAGAGAGCCTTTGGGCTAAGCTTTGAGCAATTATCTCAAACTGAAGAAAGATGTGTTTAGAACACTTATGAGCTAAAGTATTTTTGGGAGTAGTATTGAGCACCGAATTGGGGACGCGAGTTCATATCAACTCAACTTTCCATAAGAACCATGTAGCGAAACATGGGATTTAACGGGTCATTCTTTTTAGATGATCACGTAACTTAAGCTAGTGGATCCACTAAGTTAAGTAAGGTCATATATCACGGCAACGTATAGGATGGTCCTTTGGCAACGTGAGGTAAAACGTTGTATCATCAGTAAGGCTCATAGTGGTGGTTGTCGGTTAAAGAATCTCCAACTAAAGTTATATTACTTTTATATAAGTAAAGTTGAGTTGTTATTGTTTTATCCTTAACGAACTAAGTTGTTTACATTGTTTTACAAGATTTATATATATTGCATGTGTCTTATTGCTTTATATTGTGTTCGGTTATTCATGAGTCGAACAGAGCCAAGGTAAGAGTTCCTTTGTACTCCTTTCAAGCTTAAGTTGTTGTTTAGCTTTCCAGTTTGCATACTCATACATTCAATGTACTGATGCCAGTTGGCCTGCATCTTATGATGATGTAAACGCAGGTACCCCGGATCAGCATCTAGCACGTCGTTGATCCAACTGAGCACTCCAGAGTCAGTGGTGAGCCTCCTTGCTTTTTGGAGTACTCTATTATTTTGTGTTCCTAGTTTTGCTTTATAACGATGTTGCAGGGTCTGTCCCAATATTCATCTCACTGTTATAGGGGCTTCATAGACAGTCAGTCAGTTAGTAATGAGTCTCTCGTCTATGTACATATATAAATATTCTATTTTGACATTGGAGTTGCCTATTGGCCAGATTTTATCAGTTGGGTTGTTTTATGACCTTTCATTGCATGAAGTTATTTTGTTGAGTTAAGTTTCCGCTGAGTTAAGTAAGTCAGGCCAAGGGTTTGCTTGGGACCAGCAATGGTCTTCGAGTGTCGGTCCCGCCCAGGGTGTAGGCTCGAGGACTGACAAACTTGGTATCAGAGCACAGAGTTCAACAGTCCTAGGGAGTCTATGAAGTCGTGTCTGTAGAGTCCTAGTTATCGGTGTGAAGCGCGCCATATCTTTAATTAGGAGGCTACAACATTTAGGATGATTTCTCACTTTTTTCACACTCATCTCGTGCGTTAGAGTTTATCTCTAAAAAGTTTCTTTCTAATTGGTGCTTGTGCGTGTTTTCAGATAATCATGCCTCTACGAAGAGTTGGCAGATGGCGTCTTCCTAGACATTATGTTGAGGAAAAAGAGTTACCTTTCGCACCTGGAGTGCAACATCAAGGTGCAGTTTCTAATGCTGAGTTCAGAGAAGCAATTAGGATACTGAGTCAAGCTGTAACTAATTAGATTGGTCAGCAGAGGGGAGCTCGACATGAAAGAGATGACACTTCAAGGATTCGTGAGTTCTTGGGGATAAATCCTCTGAGTTTCATAGGTACGAGCACTACTGAGGATCCAGAGAACTTCATTGAGGAGCTGAAGAAGATTTTTAATGTGATGCATGCGACAGATACTGAGCGGGTTGAACTAAGTACATATCAATTCAAGGATGTTGCTAGAACTTTGTTTGACCAATGGAAAGGGGGCAGAGCTAAGGGTGCACCACCTGCGAGTTGGGCCTGTTTTGAGGAAGCTTTCTTGGGGCGTTTCTTTCCTCGAGAGTTGAAAGAGGCCAAGGTACATGAATTCCTCACACTTAAGCAGGAGTCTATGAGTGTTCATGAGTATGGGTTGAAGTTCACCCAACTATCCCGTTATGCTACAAAGATGGTTTCGGACATATGGAGTAGAATGCTCTTGTTTGTTGCTGGGTTGTCTCGTATGTTGAGTAAGGAAGATAGGGCATCAATGCTTATTAGGGACATGGACATATAAATGTTGATGGCTTATGTGCAGCACGTTGAAGAAGTGAAGCTGAGGGACAGGGAAGAGTTCAGAAATAAGAAAGCTAAGATCGAAAATGAGTCTGGACAACAGAGAGGTAATGCGAACCATTTGTCCTTTCAACAAAGGAAAAAGGGACCTGCTTCATCATCTGCTAGAGCACCTGCACCCAGATTCAGAGGTGAACATAATTGCTAGAATTCAAAGGACTTCAAGGCTAGACCAGCACAGTCTTCGGGTAGTGTGGCACAAGGAGGTATTTTGATTCCTGCATGTGCTAGGTGTGGTAGAACCCACCCAGGTACATGTCGTGATGGCTAGACAGGTTGTTTTAAGTGTGGACAAGAGGGTCATTTCATGAAGGAGTGCCCTAAGAACAGGCACGGTAGTGGAAATCTGGGTATTAGGGCCCAATCTTCATCAATTGCTCCCCCAGACAGGATGGCACCTAGAGGAGCTACTTCTAGTACTGGCGGAGAAGCAAACTGTTTCTATGCAATCAACAGTCGCCATGAGCAAGAGGATTCACCAAATGTTGTCACTGGTATGATCAAAGTCTTTGCTTTTGATGTTTATGCTTTGCTAGACCCAAGAGAAAGTTTATCTTTTGTAAGTCCTTATGTTCCAAATAAGTTTGATGTTCTTCTTGATAGACTTTGTGAACCCTTTTGTGTTTCTACACATGTTGGGGAGTCTATTCTAGCAGAAAGAGTCTATCGTGATTATCCCATTTCCATCAATCACAAGAGCACCATGGCTGAAAATTGACCTTAGATCGGTCTATCATCAACTAAGAGTTAGGGAATGTGATATTCCAAAGAGAGCTTTCAGAACCAGATACGGTCATTATGAGTTTTTGGTCATGTCCTTTGGTTTGACCAATGCACCGGCAACATTCAGGGACCTTATGAATAGAGTCCTTAAACCTTATTTAGATATGTTTGTTATCGTCTTCATTGATGACATACCAATCTATTCAAGGAATGAAGAAGATCATGCTATTCATTTCAGAATAGTTCTTCAGACTTTGAATGACAAGGAGTTGTATGCCAAGTTCTCTAAGTGTGAGTTTTGGCGTAAGTCTGTGGCATTCCTAGGCCACATTGTAGCTGGTGATGGAATTAAAGTTGATACTCAGAAAATTGAGGTCGTGCAAAATTAGTCTAGACCCACATCTCCAACTGATATTAGGAGTTTCTTGGGTTTAGCTGGCTATTATAGAAGGTTTGTTGAGGGGTTCTAGTCTATTGCGTCTCCTTTGACCAAGTTGATTCTGAAGACAGTGAAATTTCAATGGTCTGAAGCTTGTGAGAAAAACTTTAATGAATTGAAAAAGAGGTTGATTACTGCTCCAGTTTTTATTTTACCAGAAGGTACTCAAGGTTTTGTGGTGTATTGTGATGCATCTAGAGTTAGTTTGAGTTGTGTCTTAATGCAGAATGACAAGGTTATAACTTACCCCTCCAGACAGTTGAAGGTTCATAAGAAGAACTACCCGACCCATGACTTAGAGTTGGCTGTCGTAGTTTTTCGCTTTGAAGATATGGCGTCATTACTTGTATGGTGTGCATGTTGATGTATTTACTGATCACAAGAGTCTTGAATATGTGCTCACTCAGAAAGAGCTTAATCTCAAACAGAGGAGGTGGTTAGAATTACTCAAGGATTATGACCTGAGTATTCTTTACCACCTAGGTAAGGCTAACGTTGTTGCTGATTCTTTAAGTAGGATGTCTATAGGTACCACCGCCCATATTGAAGAAGGGAAGAGAGAGTTAGCAAAAGATGTGCACAGACTGGCATGCCTGGGAGTCAGACCTATGGATTCCACAGAAGGAGGAATAACGGTGACGAACGGGGTCGAATCATCATTAGTGTCAGAAGTGAAAGAGAACCAATATCCCATTTTGCTTGAGTTGAAGGCAAATGTTCAAAAGAAAAAATTATTAGCTTTTGGACAAGGGGGAGATGGTGTATTGATATTTCAAGATAGATTATGTTTACCTATGGTGGATGGACTCCAAGAGAGGATTATGGAAGAAGCTCATAGCTCCAGATATTCCATTCATCAGGGTTCCACATTTATGTATCGTTACTTGAGAGAAGTTTATTGGTGGAATAGCATGAAGAAAGACATTGCTGAATTTGTTGCTAAATGTCCAAATTGTCAGCAAGTGAAAGTTAAACACTAAAGGCCCGGTGGTTGGGCTCAGAAGATAGAACTTCCGGAATGGAAGTGGGAGATGATCAATATGTATTTCATCACATTGTTGCCAAGGTCTCACAGACGACATGATTCTATTTCGGTAATTATCGACAGAATGACAAAGTCAGCCCATTTTCTACCGGTAAAGACTACCCATTCAGCAGAAGATTATGCCAAGTTATATATTAAAGAGATAGTGAGACTTTATGGAGTCCCAATCTCCATTATTTCAGATAGAGTTGCACAGTTTACTGTACAGTTCTTGAAATCTTTTCAGAAAGGCTTGGGTTCGAATGTGAACTTAAGTACTGTCTTTCATTCTCAGACTAATGGGCAAGCAGAACGCACTATTCAGACTTTAGAAGATATGTTGAGGGCTTGTGTGATCAATTTCAAAGGGAGTTGGGATGATCACCTACCTCTCATCGAGTTTGCCTACAACAACAATTATCACTCTAGCATCCAGATGGCTCCATATGAAGCTCTATATGGGAGAAGATGTAGATCTCCTATCGGATGGTTTGAAGTTGGTGAAGCAGGGTTGATAGGACCAAATTTAGTTCACCAAGTTATGAAGAAGGTGAAAGTGATTCCAGAAAGGTTGAAAATGGCACAGAGTCGTCAAAAATCCTACACTGATGTTAGGAGAAGGGCGTTAGAGTTTGTAGTAGATGATTGGGTATATTTGAAAGTTTCACCCATGAAAGGGGTTATGAGGTTTGGTAAGAAGGGGAAACTTAGTCCCCGGTATATTGGACCTTACCGCATAGCCAAGAGGATTGGCAATGTCACTTATGAGTTGGAGCTACTACATGAATTAGCAGCAGTTAATCCGGTATTCATATCTCTATATTGAAGAAGTGCATAGGCGATCTTTCATTGGTCCTACCAACTGAAAGTATTAGGATCAAGGATAACTTATCTTATGAGGAGATTCCTGTTCGGATTTTAGATCGCCAAGTTCGTAGGTTGAGAACGAAAGATGTAGCATCAGTCAAGGTCCTTTGGTGGAATCAATTTGTTGAGGAAGCTACTTGGGAGGCCGAAGAGGACATGAAGAAGAGATATCCATATCTCTTTGAATCTGGAGAAAATGCAGATCAAGGTACTAATTTCCTTCGTAGTGCTCTTCAAATTATAATGAGCATGTTGTTGTTGTTGTTGTTGTTTGCATGATTGCTTGTTGGATATTGAGTTGATGTTACACCCTTAGCCTAGTAAGAGTAATCTCATTCGAGGACGAATTTTCCCAAGGGGGAGATATTGTAACATCGTGTAAGTTGAAATAACTATGAAGAAGCTGGAAATTTGAAATAGTCATTTTTGGAAAGAATTCAAAAATCTGGAAATTTGGTTAAGTATGGAAAAAAAATGAGTTTTTGGTCAACTTTGAGTAGTCATAACTCCTAGCTCAGGATGAGTTAGGTGAATTTCTAGTAATGTTTGGAAAGCCCTTTGAAGTATCTTTCTAACGCCGCCGAGTTTACTCGATTCCGAGTTCGTAAGAGTGAGTTATGCCCTTTTGAAGTTGGGTTGTCGGTAAGGGAAGTTCATCCGAAATTTTAAGGGTAGTTTGGTCTTTTCCCTCACCATTTCTTTTGGTTGTATATCAAGGGTCTAAGCTGATTTTACATAAGTTTTCCCCTTTAAAAGTGAGAGTTGGGGTTCTTGAGAAAAAAAGGAACTTAGAGGAGAAAGTGAAGAAGAAGCAAAGTTCGTCAAGATCATCGTGGTTTTCATCGGGGGTGATCCCTAATAATATATGTGAGATCATAGAGTTGGGTTGGTTCATTCCCCAACACACCAAACTCATTTAATTCCAAGAAAAGATTGGTTGTGTTTGTAGAAGTTTGTGGTTGTGTTGTTGAAGTTTCTTGCTGATTTTGGTACATGTTTCCGGATGGAATTTCTAGTTGAATCTATTGTATATTGAGGGTTTTATGATAATGAGTGTTTGGGGAAAGAACCTTTGTGGTTGAGGGGGTTTAGAGTTGGAGAAACTAAGGAGAAAAGTCGGGTTTTCTGGAGAAAAGGGTGGGGCGTCGCGCCAGCCAGTGCGCCCCAATAGGGGCTCCAAAGTCCCCCCCTTAGCGTGGCACGCCATGCAGGGCACCCAGCAGACCATTCTGAAACTTGAGGGCTGGCACCCCATGCCTCTTAGAGCGCCAAGGACGCCAGTCTTCCTCATTTCTTTCCCCACTTTTTCATACCGGTTCCTTGGCAATGTACCTATGTTTTATAGTTGTTTTCAACACTCTAAGGTACATCTAGACATCACGAACTCATCCATAAACATGAGATCATTACCCTTGAATCCATCATCCAATTCGAGGAAAGTTAGGATCAAAGTTAAGTGAAGTTAGAGTCAAGCTTAAAAGTTAAGAAGTAAGTCAAAGCAAGTCTTTAAAGCTTTTCAAGATTCTTGATTGAACGTTTTAACTTCATTTTTAAGGCTGAAGTTTCAAGTTAAGCCAAGAGTATAAGAGTTGAGTTCATTTCTCAAAAGTTATTAGGGAACTAAATATTCCCAAAGAAGTTTATAAATGTTTTTATATTTGAGTAAGAAAGGAACTATGTTTTCCAAGAGAGCCTTTGGGCTAAGCTTTGAGCAATTATCTCAAACTAAAGAAAGATGTGTTTAAAACACTTATGAGCTAAATTTAGTATTTTTGGGAGTAGTATTGAGCACTGAATTGGGGACGCGAGTTCATATTAACTCAACTTTCCATAAGAACCATGTAGCGAAACATGGGATTTAACGGGTCATTCTTTTTAGATGATCACGTACGTTAAGCTAGTGGATCCACTAAGTTAAGTAAGGTCCTATATCACGACAACATATAGAATGGTCCTTGGTAAACGTAAGGTAAAACATTGTATCATCACTAGGGCTCATAGTGGTGGTTGTCGGTTAAAGAATCTCCCACTAAAGTTATATTACTTTTATATAAGTAAAGTTGAGTTGTTATTGTTTTATCCTTAACGAACTAAGTTGTTTACATTGTTTTACAAGCTTTATATATATTGCATGTGTCTTATTGCTTTATATTGTGTTCGGTTATTCATGAGTCGAACAGAGCCAAGGTAAGAGTTCCTTTGTACTCCTTTCAAGCTTATGTTGTTGTTTAGCTTTCCAGCTCGCATACTCGTACATTCAATGTACTGATGCCAGTTGGCCTGCTTCTTATAACGATGCAGACACAGGTACCCCGGATCAGCATCCAGCACGCCGTTGATCCAGCTGAGCATTCCAGAGTCAGTGGTGAGCCTCCTTGCTTTTTGGAAGACTCTATTATTTTGTGTTCCTAGTTTTGCTTTATGAGGATGTTGCGGGGTGTGTCCCAACATCCATCTCAGTGTTATAGAGGCTTTATAGACAGTCAATGAATTAGTATTGAGTCTCTCGTCTATGTACATATATAAATATTCTATTTTGAGACCGGAGTTGCCTATTAGCCAGATTTTATCAGTTGGGTTGTTTTATGACCTTTCACTGTATGAAGTTATTCTGTTGAGTTAAGTTTCGGCTGAGTTAAGTAAGCCAGGCCAAGGGTTCGCTTGGGACCAGCAATGGTCTTCGAGTGCGTGTCCCGCCCAGGGTGTAGGCTTGGGGAATGACATTATGTTTAAAATTAGGAATGCATAATACTTCATTTGGAGTGTGATCGTTGTCTAACCTTCATCTTCCTACACAAGTTATGTCTAGTGCATTCCCATCTGGAAAATACCTCTCCTGATATTCTTATCAGTTATATGATAAATTCAATCCAATATGGCGTTATTGTAAACCATATGATTAGTGGCCCCTGAATTTACTATCCCCTTTCTAAATGCTTCACTATTGGTAGCCATAAAGAGTTTAGTCATACCTGATATGTGCTTGTTTGAATCAGTTCGTACTTCTTTGTGAATATCTTTTATCCTGGCCGGAGGACAACTTACCAAGTGTATAACATTCCCTCACTCTTGGCGCCAATGAGGTTCTTATTTGAAAGAAAAAAAGAAGACTATTCCTTCTACATGTGAATGCTAAGGCATAATAGCATGACACTTTGAATTCGATATGAGAAAATTTTGTAATGTTTTTTTCCAAAACATTAAATTATGTATCAAGAGAGTTGGATGAGATAAGGGGTATCTTTAGAATCTAATCGTATTGTTCTAGTGTGAACATAATGCCACCTTCTTGGTTGGGACTTTGGGATGGTTGATCAATTTCATGTGACGTAAACCCTAACAAATATGTTTTTTTAATAGTTTGGATACGCTCAATCTATCAAGAACATATTCTAAATAAGTATACAAGTCTATTGATAAACCTATTATTATACTTTCATTATGAACTTAAAATGTTAACAACAAGACTACAAGGTTAGAGCAATAATTTTATTTCAAAATTAGTTTTTGATGACATAGGAGTCACAAATAAGAAATTTAATCAAAATCCAAGCTCGAACCAGACATCGAATCATCGAAACATCACTCCTCAATTTTAGGTTCAGAAATCCTAATTTCTAACACCCAAATGTGAATTAAATCATGATATGAACAATATAATCAAGAGGAAATACCAAATTAAATGTTATATTCTTAACCTGAGATAAAATGAGCAATTCCTCCTTGTAAATCACCAAAATCGAGCTGCCAAACTCGAAAAATCTTTTAATGAAGTCTATGTACAAATTGGAGATTTATTTCATCCAGGTCTTAATTGCTTTTTGCGAATGTAGATCACAACTGCGAACACGATCAAGTGATCTGATCTAACCCCTCACAATCATGACTCAACAATCATAAATGGGACTCTTTATCTAGAACTGACAAACTTTATCCTTCATGAATGCATAGAAGTCCTACAATTATTTTTCACAAATGTGATATATCTAGCCCTTGCGGGCATGGAGAAGATGACTAATTATACCAACAATTGGTGCATCAGCTATGATAAATTATCTATTTTACCCATCAAACTAATCTAGAAAACCAAATATGCAAATAGATCATAAAATATATTACAGTTGTGTTGAAACATCAAATCACCAATTTGAAGTTGTCTACCAAATGTTGATCATTGCCAATTCTAAGCATTATCTTTTACTTTTTAGTCATGTATCATTTCAAATAGTGTATTCGTATATAAAAAGTTATATTTAACTTCTAATCACTCTTCTAGTAATTGGTATTTTGCCCATTTACATGAAATCTATGTTATGGCTTATATAGCTATTTCATTTATTTCCGTATGGTTAATTGATCTTAATATTTCAAAAAAAAAATTGACTTATCTAACGGAGGGTTAGTGAATTGTCATTACAATTCTTCAGATTTTTGGATCTATAAGTTACGTCTAAATATGTAATTTCATGTATTAAGCACTGAAAAATAGGGATCCAATTTGATCATAAAAGATTACCAAATATATGTAATTAAAGAATATATGATAATCGGATGTCAAATAACCAATTTAAATAACATGGCCAATGTAATAAATATATTCAAAGTTAAGTTTAATGACCATCAAAACTAAGATTATATATTCAAGAAGTCTTAGTTTTATTAGGTAGAAACTATTTTAAAGAGAGAAAAGTTATCTACATTTAAAATGGGGGATTCTGAAATTAATTTCTCGAAACACATATTTTCACCATGGAACCCATATATTATTTTTGTTTTTGACAAAACATTAGTGTGTTATATATTTTTGACACCTTATTGTGTTCTTACACTCTAAAAGTATACAAAAACACTTAGGGTTTTTCCCTTCAAGTGATGCAAGAAAAATAGTATTTTCTATACAATCTCACTAAGGTATTGTTTTTCACTGATTTGTTTTCTATTGTTGTTTTTTCGTAAATTATTTTATATGTTGAATAGTTGTATATAAATTCTTCTGGATGGTTTATGAAGTTTTGTGTGTCTCTCTGAAAAATAATAACTAAAAGGAATACTTATTATTCATAAATATTTTAGAAATGATTTTCTATGTTTAATTTAAGATCTACATTGAAGAGGTACCAATTGTTGGCAGTTATGTTTATGGAGTAATGCTTAATTGTTGCATTTGTTTAGGAGTCCAATAAGTTGCTTCTTAGTCTTTAGGAATTAGGAATAGCATAGTCAGTTTTTAGCTTCAAATTTTCTAGGAGATTAAACATGCTGTTTTTTTTTAATTAGTTTATCATCTATTTAAGACTCTTGTAACAAAGTGTTTTGCGAAGCTTCAATACAGAGAAAACATCTGCACTTGCTGACTCTTTTCTTCTTAATTTACCGCTGTTAATTTATGTCATTTGGTATCAGAGACAAAAAGTTTTTTTCTTTTTTGGAGTACTATTTTGCAGCAGTAAAAGATGGCTTCTGAAATATTTGTTCAAGCCGCTATTCCGCGCTTCGATGGTCATTACGACCATTGGAGCATGTTGATGGATAACTTCCTTAGGTCCGAAGAGTTTTGGCTAGTTGTCACTATTGACGTGCAAAAACCAACAACTGGTATTGCCTCGTCAGAAGCACAAAAGGTAGAGTTGGATAGTCTAAGGTAAAGGATCTCAAAGCGAAGAATTACCTTTTAGTGAATCTGAACCAACCAACACACACTCATAATAGCCAACAATCATAGTTTTTATCAACATCTCCATCTCACAACCCAAATTCCCATGAGCTTAAGTTATAAAAAATTGATCTTTACACATTTGATACTCATCGAGGGATATTCCAATCATACATACCCTCTAACAACACTATCGAAAAGCTAGATTTAGTAGTTGTGATTGTAGATTACCCTTAAGAATAGTAGAATTGGACCCAATGATCTCCACATTAACCACAAATAATTAATACATGATCTCGACGACAAGATGAATATTAAGATTGTCAGACAACCATAAATATGTACGGTAGCTCTTCTATAAATTCTCATAAGCAAGGTGGTACATGCAGAACCATCGAAATACTTTAACAACACCAAGACAACACCAAATATGTCATATGAAATAACCAAGTCTTCCCAGTCATCCCACTCAACCAAGAGAACATCACAGGATTGGTACACCTCACGCGATTATCTCTCAATACAATAAACCATTCTTTGCAAAGATACTTCTAAACAAATATGGGATTCCCTGAAGAAGAAGTATCAAGGAAGAGTGAAGGCAAAATGAGTGCAGCTTCAAGCACTCCGTGGTGAGTTCGAGGCTCTGCGTATGCAAATTGGTGAATCAGTAATAGATTATTTCTCTAGGACGTTGTCTATCGCAGATAAAATGTGAATTCATGGTGACATACTGGAGGATATTACCATTGTTGAGAAAATAGTTCGCGCAATGATGACAAAGTTTAACTATATTTTTTGATCAATTGAAAAATCCACAGATATTGACACTCTTTCTATTGACGAGTTGCAGGACTCCTTGTTGGTTCATAAGCAGAAAATAAATGTACAACACAAAGATGAAGTAGCCCTGAATGCAGTGTCATCTTCAAAAAGAACAAATCAGGTGAGATCCAAATGAAAAGGACAATATTCGCACCATTAAAAGGATAAGATTAGTTCTGGCGATTCTCTGGAAAAGGAAAAAAGATGAGATAAGTCTCAGGTTGAATGTTATCGATGCCACAAATTTGGACACTATCGATCTGAGTGTCGTACCAATTTAAATAGGAATTGTGGCGGAAGATCTAACTTTGTAGACACAAAGAAGATGGGGAAACCAAGGAAGAAGAAGAGGAAGTTTCACTTTTGATGGCATATACTTCCAACGAGAAAGTTTCCACTCATTTATGGTATCTCCATACAGGCTGCAGTAATCACATGTGTTGGCAGAAAGAGGCATTCTCAGTGTTGGATGAAAGTTTTCAAGAAACTGTGAGATTTGGAGATAATTCAATGGTCTCTGCCTTGGGTAAAGGGAAGGTACAAGTCTCAACAAAAAACAACTCAATTCATACTATAGTTGATGTGTTTTATGTCCATGCATTGAAGAAACATTTATTGAGTGCAGGGCATCTTCAAGAAAAGGGATATGAATTTAATAACAAAGGTGGAGTTTGTAAGATATGAGATCCTTGTTTGGGGTTAATCGCTCTGATTAGCATCTCGTCAAATCTATTGTTTCCTTTATATTACAGCTCCATTAAATCTTGTCTTTCTGCAAAAGTTAAAGAAGATGTCTGGAAGTGGCATTTTCGTTATGGTTATTTAAATTTTGAGAGCTTGAAGTTTTTATAGCAAAAACAATTGGTGTTGGGTCTTCCAAAGATTGAATCTCCAAATGAAGTATGTGAAGATTGTGTTGTCAGCAAACAACACCGTGAACCATTTCCAGCAAGCACATCGTGGAGGGCAAAAAAAGTGCTAGAGTTGGTAAAATCACCTATCTATGGTCCAATAAGTCCCACATTGAATGAGGTAAACTCTATTTCTTTAGCTTCATTGAAGATTACAACAGAAATACATGGGTCTGTTTCTTAAAAGAAAAATCTGAAGCGCTTGAAACTTTTAAGAAGTTTAAAGTGCTTGCTGAAAATTAAGTTGGTCGTCAAGTTAAATGCTTGCGTACTGATAGGGGTGGCGAATACAACTCACAAGAATTTGTAGAATTTTGTGAGAAGCATGGAATTAAGAGGCAACTTACAGCAGCCTCCACACCTCAACATAATGGCTTGTGTCAAAGGAAAAATCGCACAATTCTTGATATGGTGCCTAGTCTTTTGAAGAAAAGTGGTTTACCAAGGGACTTTTGGGAATAATCTGTTTGTTGGAGTATTCATATATTGAATAGATGTCCAACCAACTCTATTTGGAATATGACGCTTCATGAAACTTAGAGTAAGTGTAAACCAAATATTGAGTATTTTCTGATTTTCGGGTCTATAGCATATGAACACATTCTAGATGCTGTGAGGAAGAAGTTGGATGATAAATGCCAGAGATGCATTTTCCTCGGTCTTAGCGACAAATCAAAAGCTTATCGCTTATTCAATCCTATAACCAAGAAAATTTTTATCAACCGAGATGTTAGTTTTGATGAAGAAGCAACTTGGAATTGGAGCAGTAATAATTCACTTCAACATATGCCATTTTCCATTGAAGAAGAAGAGAAAGAACCAGAACCAGAACCACCATTGGGGATTAGTTCACACGCAAGTCCAATAGTACAAGATGCTGAAGGTGTTGAAAATGAATCGGGTGATACTCAGTTCAACAATCAACCTCCTCAACACAGCAGAGGTGTACCAAGCTGGATGAAAACTTATGAGGTATATGGAATTAGAAAATCTGGAAATACAGCCAGTCATTTTTCATTATTTTCAGATTGTGATCCTATATTTTATACTGGCGCCGCTAGAGATCCAAAGTGGTAGCAAGCCATAGATGAGGAGATAAGATCAATTTAAATAAATGATACTTGGGAGTTGACAAATCTTCCAGATAATCAGAAAACCATTAGTGTCAAATGGATTTACAAACAAAGTTGAAGGAAATCGGAGAGGTCGGCAAGTTCAAAGCTCACATAGTCGGAAAAGGCTATAAACAAGAATATGGTGTTGACTATGTAGAGATGCTTGCTCATGTTGGTTGGTTAGATACCATAAGATTGGTGCTTGATTTGGCTGCTCAACATATTTGGAAAATCTTCCAGCTGGATGTGAAGTCTGCCTTCCTACATGTTGAACTACAAGAAAAGGTATTTATCGAACAACTTCTTGGCTTTGTTAAATTTGGTGCTGAGAATAAAGTGTTAGCATTGAAAAAGGCTCTACATGGACAAAAACAATCTCCAAGAGCTTGGTATAATCGTATAGATGCTTAATTTGCAAAGGAGGGATTTCAAAAGTGTCCATATGAACATACCCTTTATATGAAAAAGAAGGTTGCAGGTATCTAAATGGTGTGTTTATATGTGGATTACTTAATTTATACCGGAAAGGATATGGCTATGATTGACAATTTTAAGAAGTCCATGATGGTTGAGTTTGACATGTGAGATTTGGGTATGATGCATTTCTTTCTTGGTCTAGAAGTGAATCAGTCTGCTGGTGGCATTTTTATTTCTCAAAAGAAATATGTGCAAGATATTCAAGATAGATTCCAAATGAAAAATTGTAACTCTATGAGCACACCAATGGAGAAGGTTCTGAAGCTCGTCAAAGAATGTGAAGGTTGAAAAGTGGACAACACTTTATACAAGCAAATAGTGGGAAGCTTGATGTACTTTACCACAACAAGGACTGATGTTATGCACTCAGTAAGTCTCATTAGCAGGCTCATTGAGTGTCCAAAGGAAATGCATTTACAAGCTGCCAAGAGAATTTTTCGGTACTTGAATGGTACCAGTGATTTTGGATTTTTTATAAGAAGAAATCAGTTGGAGATTTTGTTGGTTACACTGATAACGACTACGCTGGAAATCTTGAAGACATAAAAAGTACATCGGGATATGTTTTCCTGCTGGAGTCTTGAGTTGTTTCTTGGTCTTCAAAGAAATAACCTATTGTTACTTTGTCGACTACCGAGACATAGTATGTTGCTGCAACGTCATGTGCTTGTCAAGCTATTTGGATGAGGAACATTCTTGAAGAACTTTATTTTATGCAAGAAGGACCAATGCCAATTTATTGTGACAATACTTCAACTATTAATTTGTCAAAGAATCCAGTCAAACATGGATGAAGTAAGCATATAGATGTGAAGTATCACTTCTTGCGTGATCCAACTAAGGATGCAAAGATTATGCTTATTTACTGCAGAAGTGAAGAGAAGGTCGCAAACATGTTCACAAAGCCCCAGAAGTCAGCGTCATTCCTAAAGCTACGGGATAAGCGAGGTGTTTGCAAATTAATATGAAAGATATTTCAGATTAGGAGAGGAAATGTTGGAAGTTATGTTTATGTAGTAATGTTTAGTTGTTGCGTTTGTTTAGGAGTCAAATAAATTATTTCGTAGTTTTTAGGAATTAGGAATAATGGAGTCAGTTTTTAGCTTCAGATTTTCTAGGAGATTAAACGTGATGTTTTGTTTATTAGTTTTTCATCTATTTAACGCTCTTGTAACAGAGTGTTTTGTGAAGCTTCAATACAGAGAAAACGTCCGCACTTGCATACTCTTTTCTTCTTAATTTATTGTTGTTGGTTTTTGTCACCAAATCTGTGTGGATTTCCTCTACGTGAATGGATATTTCTTTTGTTTTAAAAATCAATTATATGTAGGTATTTAATATAAATAAATTGTGTAAGTGATAAATATTTCAGACATTTTACTATCTAATATTATTTTTTTTCTTCTAAATATAGAATAAATTCCTATTAGGAATACAAAGAGTTTTTCAAGACCTTTAATCTATAACTTTGAAATATGTCTTTATCTTTTTTATCTTAAAATATAGACAAAAGATTGACTTATTTTATGTACATGATGGTAAACATAAATAATCATGGTACATAATTGATCATTGATGAAAAGGACATAGACAAAATCTCTGATTTGCCCATGGATATCCTCGATGAAATATTTAAGGAATTGTCATTTGGAGAATTGGTAAAAACACGTGTTTTGTCCAAGAAGTGGAAATTGTTTTGGGCTATGCATCCATTACAGTTATAGATAGGGAGTTCTTTGAAGAGAAAAGTTGTTTTAGTAATATGATTGACAATATTCTCTTGCAACATGATGGATCCCTAGTCTAATTTTTCCTTGATTTATCAGCCATCGATTGTAGTGATAGGGACCTTAACCATTGGTTGTTATGAGTAACATGTAAACATGTCAAAGAACTTCCCCTAAAAATTCACAAACGCAAGCGTTATACATTGCCATTTTGTATATTTGATTGTCCAACTCTCACATATCTAGATGTCAATAGTTTCATAGTCAAACCACCTTCTTCCAAAGCATTATTCTAAAATCTCCTTGAATTAACATTGAATTTCATCAAATATCGCCCAGCCAAATAAATTATGTCTTGAATACCCCGTTACTTTCATCTATAACGTTGATTGCTTGCAGTGGCGTTCATTTCCTCACCATATCTGCTCCTAGGATCTAGTTCTTGACTATTGATAATAGTCATGACATTCACGCAATTTTGTTTATTTAAATTTCTCAAATGTTAGGGAGTTGTTATTCCGTTAAGCATCTTATGATGAACAAGCGAGGTTCATTACATGGTCACTTCTTCTTTATTTGTGCTCTAACCTAACAAGGCTTGTTTTGAGAAATTCTTCCAATAAGGTGAGTATAATTTGATCAAGACATATTTCAATATTTTTATTACAAAGCTCTCTTATAAATCCTACTATCCTCGGATACACTTAACCATTAATGATTTTTTGCCTTTTACTTTTCTTTTATAAAACATTTGGGAGCAGAAACTTTTCCAAAAGATTTGATTAATCAAAACCCTACCATTTGGAACATGTAACATTATGTGTGAGATTTGTGGATCTAAACTTAGAGGGTTGTACATCATTCAGTTTTCTAATGTCTCATCTAGAGGTGGGGGATAGTATAGAAGGAATGGTTCCTTCCAGCGTCGTGGACCCATTTATGCATCTATACTAGCATCTGAGAGGGTTCAGACACCTCGTGTGTCTTGTAGTGTGGGTCATGGCTCGTACAATTCACAGTTATAACCTACAGAGTGAGGAAATTATAGTGGTTCTTCAGGATTCTCACAACAGTTCCTGAGTAAGAGGTTTTACTTTAGTTGTGAAGATCCCGATCACATGATGCACTAGTGTCCTTTGAAGAGGGGTTGGGGAGGACCCCATCCTAGTTATATAGTTTATACTAGATCATTAGTACCATTGGTCAGTAGCCGAGGCAGAGTTCAGCTAGGAAGAGGCGGTAGAGCTTCTAGTAGTGGTATTAGCTCAGCAGAGTAAGGGTAGAGGTACCACCCGTAGGTTACAGAGGGAGACAATTTTATGTTTTCTTGGGAAGACTTAAGGTTGATGTGTCTCACGAAGGTATTACGGGTATTATACCAGTTTACCATCGATATGCATCTTTGTTGTTTTATCCAGGGTCTACTTTCTCTTATGTGTCTTCTTATTTTATTGTTGAATTTTATATGGTGTGATAACATATATCTTCCATTGGTGGTGGATCCAGTGTATCGATCTTGTCTTATTTCTTTGGCTGGGTATGACACTTGGGTAGACTTGATCATTCTGGTATGGTAGACTTTAATATTATATTGGGTATGGATCACTTTTCCCCTTATCATGTTATCGTTGATTGTAATTCTAAGACTAAGACCTTAGCAATACCTGACTTTTCGACGATTGACAAGAGGGGAGCTAGTGGTTCTTACCCTATCAAGGTAATCTCCTTCATCAGTGCTCATATATTGGTGGTGATAGGATGTTTGTCTTACTTAGCGTTTATCTGAGACACTAGTATTGAACAACCTCCTATGGATTCCATTCTCTTGGTTCATGAGTTTTCAGATGTGCTCCCTTTTGATCTTCCATGTGTTCCTTCTGATAGGGATATTGACTTTGCTATTGAATTTGAGCTGGCACTAAGTGTATTTTTATTCCTCCCTACCGTATGACTCCAACAGAGCTAAAGGGGTTGAAGGATAAATTGTAGGATTTATTGTGTAATGTATTTGTTCACTCAAATGTGTCACCTTGGGGGTGCCCCAATATTGTTTTAAAGAAGTAGGAAAGAACCATGAGTATGTGTATTTACTACAGATGGTTGAACAAAGTAACAGTGAAGAACAAGTATCTTTTTTTTGTGTATTGATGACTTATTTTATCAGATTCAAGGAGCATCACTGTTCTCTAAGATTGATTTGAGGTCTGAGTACTATTAGTTAAGGATTATGGCATTGGATATTCCTAAAACAACTTTTCAGACTTGGTATGAGCATTATGAATTCCCAGTGATGTCTTTTGGATTTACTAAAGCCCCTACAACATTCATAGAGTTGATAAACAAGATGTTTCGACCGTGGACTCGTTTGTGATTCTCTTCATTGATGATATTTTGGTATACTCCAAGACTGAAGAGGACCATGTTCGACGCTTGAGGATTGTACTTTAGAGGTTGAGGGAAGAGAAGTTGTAAGTCAAGTTCTCAAAGTGTATGTTTTGGCTGAATTATGTGGTATTCTTGGGATATGTGGTGTCCAAGAAGAGTATTAGAGTAGATCTGGACAAGATTGAGGCAGTTAGAGGCTGGACGCAACCTATCTTTCCTACTGAGATTTGGATTTTTGTGGGATTAGAATGCTATTTCCAATGGTTTGTTTTAGAGTTTCTCTATTACATCTACTCTATTGACTAGATTGACTCAACATGGTGTGGGTTTTCAGTGGTCCGATGAGTGTGAGGAGAGCTTTCAAAAGCTCAAGACTTTTTTGACTTCGGCTACTGTGTTGTCTCTATTGAAGGATAGTGTGGACTTCCCTATTTAGTGTGATGATTTAGGAGTCGGTTTGGGTGGTGTATTGATGCTGAAAGGGAAGGTGATTGCTTATGATTCTAGGCAGTTGAAGACCCATAAGAAGAACTACCCTACTCATGATTTGGTGTTGGTGGTCGTGATCTTTGTGCTTAGTTGTAGCGTTACAATTTGTATGGGGTGCATTTTGAGATCTTCACCGATCACCAGAGTCTTCAGTACATCTTTAGACAGAAGAATCATAACTTGAGGTAGCGTAGATGACTTGAGTTACAGAAGAACTATGACGTGACCATTCTTTATCATCCAGGGAAGGCCAATCAGGTAGCTGATACTTTTAGTAGGAAAAGTCCTAGCATAAGGAGTCTTTCCACGCTTAGTATTGAGAAGATATTGTTGGCTAGAGATGTTTAGAGATTATCTTACAGTATTATCCGATTGCAGATTTTAGAAGAGAGTTGTGGTATGATTACTTTTATTGAGGCTCAGATTTCTTTGGCGGAGTAGATCCGTGAGCGACAATTTGATGATAAGAAGTTTTTTTTTTGAGTAAAGGTGTTGAAGGGTGAAGCTAAGGAGGTTGCACTTGATTTTGATAGAGTCTTAAGGAGGTAGGATTTGTGTACCCAAGGTGGGAGAGTTGGTTAGGTTGATTTTGGAGGAGGCTCACTATTCTCGATATTCTATTTATCTGGGAGAGGTCAAGATATATCACGATCTGAGTCAGCATTACTAGTGGTGTGGTATGAAGAAATATATTTCTGAGTTTGTGTCTAGGTTTTTCTCTTGCCAACAGATCAAGTGTGAGCATCAACAATTTGGAGGTGTGTCTCAGAGGATGCCCATTCCTATTAGGAAGTGGGAGCATATCACTATGTATTTTTTTGCTCCTAATTGCACATGTAACTGTATGTGGTCGAGCAAGTAACATAGTGGTTCTAAGAGAGCCGGATTATCGAACCCACATGGACTTGTCGATTAACTATTTAATAAATTATACTAATTTTGATTATTTATTCGAGGGAGGATTTCAAAGATCAATATATATTAACTTAACTAAAAATAAAGATAAAATAACTAAGAAACAGTTGACTAAGAAAAGATAGATTTTTCACACAATCGGTAAATGAATCGATCTTGGATTATGACCTAACTAACAATCATGTTTAGCATCAATCTCATCAACTTATTTGACTATATAATATGGTCATGATCTCCCGACCTCTAACCGCCTACCACAATTGACAATCAAACTACATGGTTGAGCAGGGATAGATTGAATCAACTATGGAGCATTACATTGTCTTTCAATATTTGAGCCAAGCACGACACCTGTGTATATCTTTATCCTAGACACAAATCAATTCAAGTGATATGCAAAAAAAGATAATGGTCCTTATATTCCACGTTTTGTCCCTCTATTCGTCTCCCAAGTTCAAAAGGAGACAATGAATTTATTCTAATGGTGATAGCATCAAAATAGTAATCATAAGAATAGATGAACAACTAATATGATTAAAAAAATATGTGGAATCAAGAGTCACCAAACAATAATTTTGTAAGTAAATATAATCCTAGAATGAGATGTTTAACTCCACATAGACATAGAACAATTACAACGAATCATTCAAAGAAAAGATGTAAAATAAATAAAGAAGGAACGATGAAACCCTAGATCAAAAGTAATTTTCTACATTGTATCCTCCTCCACTCCAGAATTAATATTATGGACTATTTATAGAGGTATAAAATCATAAATAAAAAAATAGAGTTCAAAACAAATTAGGAGCCCAAAACCTAAAGGAATTAGATTTCCCCGCGATACCGTATCTGTCCAACCGCCTCAACATAATTTGTTACGGCCTCATTAATCGCCACATGGTAGTGTGCCTATTTCAATTGAATTTCTCTTCGCTGCACTTTCATTTATATAAAAAAATATTATTTTATTAAATTTAATCCATTAAGATAACTACTTGATTTCGTTCTGTAATCTACCATCTTTAATTCATTTTAGCCCCAAACTTCTTTTTCTTGGTTCCAATTAAATCCTACAAATAAAATATACTATTTAGCACAATCCATAAAAATCATGCTGAAAAGGAAAAATAAAAACACTAAATGTGAGGAAAATAATAATTAAAAATATGTATTTTTGGCCTCACATCAACGTTGTTATAGGCTTGCCTACCATCGTAGGTGGTTATGACTCTATTTGGGTGGTGGTTAATAGATTGACCAAATTCGCTCATTTTATCTCAGTTCAGGTGAAGTTTTCTGTAGAGAAGTTAGCTCAGCTCTACATTAGTTAGTTACATAATTCATGGGGTGCTTGTTTGTGTTGTCTCTAATTAGGGTTCATTTTTCACTTCTCACTTCTAGAAGGCGCTTCAACATGGTCTGTGTACTCAATTGGATATGATTACCACTTTTCACCCTCAGACGGATGGCAGTTCGAGCGGACAATTCAGGTGTTGGATAACATGTTTCACGCATATGTGATTGACTTTGGTGCTCATTGGGATCATCACTTGCCTCTAGCAGAGTTTGCCTACAACAACATTTATCACTCTACTATTTAGATGGCCCCATTTGAGGCGTTGTATGGTAGGTGTTTTAGTTCTCTGATTGGTTGGTTTCATCAGCTGAGATAGACTCATTAGACACATATTTATGTAGGTATTATCCTAGACTATTGATGACCCAGAGTAGACAGAAGATTTATGCAGATAGGAGGGTTCGAGCCTTAGAATTTATGAAGGGTGATCATGTTTTGCTCAAAGTGTCACCCATGAAGGGTGAGATGATGTTTGGAAAGAAGGGCAAGGTTAGACCTCAATTCATTGGCCCATTTGATATTTTGGGGCAAGTTGGAGAGGTGGCCTATAAGTTGGCCTTGCCACCTAGGTTGTCTATTGTACATCATGTTTTTCACATCTCCATGCTTCGAAAGAATATTCTGGATGAGTCTTATGTGAACTCATTTGATCAACTGAAGTTGGGTCAAGACTTGACATTTGAGGAGGAGCCTATAGCTATGTTGGATAGGTAGGTTAAGAAGCATAGAACCAAAGAGATTGCTTCTGTTAAGGTGTAGTCAAAATACCGTTCAGTTGGAGACTGAGTCTGACATGATTGTGAAATGTCCTCAGTTTTTTTAAGCTTTAGGTACATTCTTTTACTTTATGTTCGTGGAAAAACATGATTTTTAGTGGTGGATAATGTAATGACCCTGCAGGTCATTTTTGAGAATGTTGAACTATTAATTTTACTATAGTTAATATTTGATGACAATTTTTGGATAACTAATTTAGTTAGTAATAATGGGTGAAGTTTATTTAAGACCCTATACCACTTGGGCCATATATATTGAAATAAGTTAGTGGGTTGGTCACTTTTAGTACATACATAGTTTATAAACGGAAAGAGGACGGAAAAACTAACCAGCGCCGATGAACAACTAAGATGGGGCTACGTTCTTGTTCAGGTAAGAAAACTCCAAGTCACAATGTCCTTTAATAATGTATACTGTAAGATGTAATACCTATATAAATATATGTCACGACCCGATTCCTCGAGTCATGGTGACGCCTACTATAACCCACCAGTAGGCAAGCCAACCCATATCCCATAATTAATGGGATTGAGGGCAGAAAACTCTACTCAAACTAAAACAATAACATAAATAACAAGAATCATAGATGAAGAAGCAGAAGCAAGCCAAAATATATATACAAATAAGAGATCCCTTCCTAAACCTATAAGTGAAATGTACAGAGCTACTCACAAAATATGTACGAGTACAAAAAGTTGGCCACAGAATCAAGACTGTCTAAAAATAAAAAGACAAGTCAATATATATAAATGGAGACTAGTATAGCACAAAACACCAAGTGCTCACTCCCTTCTCCAGATCAGACTGTTGCAGGCTCGATGTCAACGTTTGCAGCAGGTGCTCGGAGCAGCATCACGGAAACAATTGTAGAGTGTAGTATGAGTACCAAAAAATAGGTACCCATAGGCCTCATAAGACAAATGAGCATGAAAAGAAAAAGTAATATGAAAATGTGAAAATCTAAAACACTACTAGAAACATGAACGTGAATCTAACATGTATGCACACGAGCGTACTAACACACAATGAAAAGGAGAAT